>NC_087217.1:9825991-9968491 GCF_015104395.2 Macrobrachium nipponense
AATAGGTCTAGAATAATCAATGCCTACACTCTCAAATGGTCTGTTCAAAACAACTCTATGAAAAGGTAAAGGAGAACCAGGGTAAACACAGGGTTTACCTTCAACTTTCCTGCAGATAACACATTATCTAATCGCTTTGCGTACTGCTTGCCTTCCCTTGGGGATCCAAAGTTGTCAACGAATAGTAGCAAGAGTTTCCTGTACTGTAAATTATACCTATGTGCCTTTAAAATGAAAAGGTTAGTTAAAGGTTCTCCCAGTGGAATTAGTACAGGGTATTTGGAATTCACAGCAATCTCAGCATACTGGAGGAGACCTCTTGACCTCATCAGTCCAATGGATGGATCAAAATACAGACCTAAGTCCTTAATCAAATCAGAACATTCGACAGACAAGCTATGTGGTTTCTGCAAAAGATCATACAAGCTCTTAAATTCAATAGGATCAGGGTTCTCATAATAAAACATTGAAGTGAAACTTAGTAAGTTGATATCTCAGCCAATAAACTGCTGGATCTGGTAAAGTTATCTTTGACACTCGATAGGGTGATATCTTGAGTAACAATATTTTCAGAAACTGAAATACATATTTTGTCATCATGAAAATCTTCTCCCAAGAAGATCATTTCTCTAACTTCAAACAATCATTTAACCTTAACTGGATCAATTTGTCTATCCGCTGTTATCTCATAAACTACAACTTCATCCTTTTGATTTGGCCACAAACTTTCATAGTAGCCAAGCAGGACCTTTAAACCATGAAGAATTTGACACAAAGTCTTTAACTTCAACTCCACAAGTCACTAAGTCAGCAGGATTTTCTGCAGTAGACACATGAAATATTTGATAATTGGCTGACACTTCTCTGGTCTCAGCCACCCTGTTCTTGACATAAGTAATTTTGGAATTATCGTTTCTGACCCACTGAATAGCAGCTTCATTATCAGACCAAATCACAGTTCTTGAAATATTAATATCACTTAATACTTCGTGAGTGTAGTTGGCTAATTTAGTTCCTAACCAAATTGATGGCAGTTCCAATTGTGGAAGAATTTTTGTTTTAAGGGGGGCAACCTTAGCTTTTGCCATAGCAAGATTACTTTCTCCATTTCCTACCAAATAGGCTGCACAACCATAACCTTTGGTCGAGCTGTCACAAAATACGTGCAAAACATAGTGTACTCCTTGAGTTGCAACTTTGCAAGGTACTGAAAATTCACTAAGTGGCTTGAACTCTTCATATAATCCTATCCAACTACTTAAAAACATAATAGATCATTCCAGGAGACATTAGTCCTCCAAGCAGCTTGAATAAGGATTTTACCCCTTACGATTACTGGACAAAGGAATCCTAGTGGATCAAAGACAGTTGAGACCAAAATAAGTAAATTGCATTTTGTAATTACTTCAGGTACAAAGATTTTAGCCGACTTCAGACTAAGCATGTCTGAGTTGACATCCCAATTCAATCAAAGAACTGAAGTAGTGGTAGGAACAACATAACCACTGTTATCTTCTTCGATTTAGTTTTTTAAGTTTCTCATTGTTTGTTACCCAAGTCCTGAGTGGCATATTGGCACTTCTCAGTTGCTTTATAGCCTCGGCATAAAATTTTAACAATTCTATTTTATTAGACATACTACCCTGAAGATTATCAACATAAAAGGATTTGGCAATCAAATTCTTAAAGGGGGCTACCTGACCTACTCAAATGATAGTCAAGTGTTGCCATCAACAAAAATGGAGAAGATATGCTACCAAACAGCACACTAGCAAATCTATAAGTGTCTAAACCTGCTTCTGGGTTCTGTAGATCTCGGAACCACAGAAACCTAACAAAATCTCGATCAACATTCTGCAGGCCTACTCTAAAGTTTAACAAAACATCACCTAACTTCTCTGTCAGGGAGGGTCCTTTGAGAGATGGATTATCCTTTCCATCTCGAGCACTGCAATTATACACTATCCTTAAGGGGGTAGTGTTTAAATCTTTAAGCATCCCATGAAACTACTACTCAGGAACTTTCTCAATAAAATTCTGTTTTAACTGATCCTGGATGATATTATGGTATGTATCCAACCGTCCAGGAACCTTAAATTAATTTTTCCTTGATGTATACACTTGACCTAAAGCCATTCTATACTTGTTGGGCAAAATAGGGCAATTTTCTTTCCAGGGAAGACGAACAAAATACTGTCCATTTTGATACTCAACACTATTGATACACTTTCTGTAGACACAATCATCTTCTACAGATGGGGCAGTTGGATTGATGCCTATCAATTCTAATTCCCATAATTTATGAACTTGTTCATTATTACCTTCAATCAAATCACTAACATGGAGGAGAAATATTAGCAGTTAATCTGCAAACAACATTTATCTTAATGGAAGTTTCCAAGTTATTGGAAAGTTGCAAGGGAATCTTACCAAATGGAATGTAACCACCAGGTGTCTCTAACAATCTAACACCTTCATACTTGGTAACACCACCAACAAAATCAGCAAAATAATCAGAACCCACCGTTAATTCAATCCCTGAGAAAGTGTTGGATCAAATTTCAACTGCAGTTTTAATCCCTTTACCCTTATGCATGCCTGGTGCAGAAATACTACCTGGTAACTCATCATCAACAATTACAACTCTCACCTTCTTAATCCTCCTACCTAAAGAAACTAGAGGTGTTACAATATCAAATTGTCCCTCCTTTGGCTGGGACTGAAAACCTTGCAAAACAAGTTGTTAACTCAACTGCCTTTAGCTGTAGTGCCTTAGCTAACTTGGAAGTAATAAATGAAATCTGTGATCCAGGATAGCACTCTTTGTACTTGAAACTACACTCTTAACTTCAATGCTTGCAGTACTGTTAAATTGCTTATCTGACTTTACAGTACCATCTAATTTCACCTCACTTTGCATCTTGCCTCCAAAATTGCTGTAGCAAAAAACTTCATTGACTAGTCTTATTACAGACAAAGCATTTAACAAGCTGCAAACACCTGCCATTATGCTTATTTCTTAAACCAAGCTGCAAACACCTGCCATTATGTTTATTTCTTAAACCAAACTGCAAACACCTACCATTATGCTTATTTCTTAAAACATCTAGAACACCATCCCATATCTATCAGCCTACTTCTTCCGGAAGTTGCATCAGCATACTTTGAGCACCGCCTGGCTCTGTGACTAACTGATGAACACAATAATAATTGGTTTTTAGATGTTGCTTCAATGAATAAGTTCCAATCTGAGTCTTATCTGTAAATACCTGCCGTGTCTGGTTGGAGAATTTCACTTTATCTCTAACTTGAGATTTGCCACTATCCTGTGGAAATTTATCACTATCAGACTGTAATTTGCCACTATTTGGCATCCTATCAAGAAATTCAATGTGGTCGGCAAGACCTGTGCTGCTTTGACCAACTGTAAAATATTTAGTCTGAAATTTCTAACAAATGAACATTTCTGCCTCTGTAGGCAACTTGTTCTGTAACAGAACAAGTTACCTACAATAAGCCAATGGGAAGACTGTAAATCAGTAACATAGTGTTGAAGTCTTCATAATTCTTTCAAAATCCAGCTTAAACTGCTCCAACTCCTTAGCAGTATTCTTAAGCTTAACCATATTGAACAACTGAAGCACTAATGTTTGTTTTACCTTCTCTGGGTTAGCTAATCTATCTTGCAAAGCTGCAATAGCGTCATCATAATCTTAGTCTGTGACCTGAATCCTGAGACAACTAACAATGCTTTACCTTTCAAACATGACTTAAGGTGTCATTTTCAATACCCTGTCCATCCTTATGATCATGAACTAATGAACAGAAACTGTCCCACCAAGTTTGCCATTCTTCTACCTTTCCATCAAAGCTGTTAACCATTAAACGCCGAAGCGGTAAAAATCAAAAACTCCCCCGAATGCCGGAGCCGGTTTTGAGTGAGCGCGGAAGCGGAAAAAATAATTTTTTTTTTTAAATCACAGTGCGCTTAGTTTTGAAGATTAAGAGTTCTTTTTTGGCTCCTTTTCTTGTCATTGCCTGAAGTTTAGTATGCAATCATCAGAAATGAAAATAATATCATTATCATATGTAAATAATGCGATATATGGTAGCGAAAAAAAAAATTCATACATAATTGTATTAAAATCACGCTGTGCAAAAAACGGTAAAAGCTAACGAGTTTCTTTTTTTTCGTTGTATTGTACACTAAATTGCAATCATTTTGATATATAATACATTTTAAAACAATAAAAGCAACGCAGAGAAAATATCACAAAATGATGTACGAATTCGTAACGCGAGGACATAAAAAAAAGTTTTTTTCAAAAATTTACCGTAAATCTAAATATTGTTCTAGAGACTTCCAATTTGATTCAAAATGAATACAAATGATTGAATATTACGATACTGTAAGAGTTTTAGCTTACAATTGCATTTTTCGACCATTTCGGTAGTCAGAGTTGACCGAACGTGGTTTTTTTTCTATTTATCGTGATTTATATGCAAATATTTCGAAAATGAGAAAAGCTACAACCTTTAAATATTTTTCCTTTTATTTTACATGAAATTGCGCACATTTTCATATATAAAACTCTATGAAATGCCTAATATGAAACGGAGCAAATTTTCCGAGAATTCGATGTATGCAATTCGGAGATTTATGGCGGAGAATCCGCGCGCGGAGGGAAAGTTTTTTTTCATAAATTCACCATAAATCGAAATATTGTGCTAGAGACTTCCAATTTGTTGCAAAATGAATACAAATGATTGAATATTACGATACTGTAAGAGTTTTAGCTTACAATTGCGTTTTTCGACCATTTCGGTAGAGTCAAAGTTGACCGAAAGTGGTATTTATATCATGATTTATATGCAAATATTTCGAAAATGAGAAAAGCTACAACCTTCAATTATTTTTCGTTGTATTCTACATAAAATTGCACACATTTTCATATATAAAACTTTATGTAACGGCTAATTTAAAATGGTGCAAACATTACCACAATCGCACGTATGATGTTTTCGGAAGAGTTACCGTGCGGACGTAAGGAAAGTGTTATTTTTTTCATAAATGCACCATAAATAGAAATATTGTGCTAGAGACTTCCAATTTGTTACAAAATGCAGGTAAATGATTGAATTTTACTAAAACATAAGAGTTTTAGCTTACAATTGCGTTTTTCGACCATTTCGGTAGAGTCAAAATTGACCGAAGGTTGAAAATTTGTCACTTATCATTATTTATATGAAAATATTTCAAAACTGATAAAAGCTACAACCATGGGTTATTTTTAGTTGTATTGTGCATGAAATTGCGCACATTTCCACATATAAAACTTTATGTAACGGCTAATTTTAAAATGGTGCAAACAGTACCACAATCGCATGTATGATTTTTTTCGGAAGAGTTACCGCGCGGACGTAAGGAAAAAGTTTTTTCATAAATTCACCATAAATCGAAATATTGTGCTAGAGACTTCCAATTTGTTGCAAAATTAATGTAAATAGTTGAATATTACTACAATATAAGCGTTTTAGCTTACAATTGCGTTTTTCGACCATTTCGGTAGAGTCAAAGTTGACCGAAAGTTGAAATTTTGGCACTTATCGTTATTTATATGGAAATATTTCAAAACTGATAAAAGTTACAATCATGAGTATTTTTTTGTTGTATTCTAAATGAAATTGCGCACATTTTCATATATAATACTTCATGTAACGGATAATTTAAAACGGTGCAAAAATTATGTCAAAGTGACGAAATAATTTTTGAGATGTGTCACTGATACTTTTTAGTGCGATAAGAAAGAAATTCGCGCTTGCGCGCCTGCGTAACGATTGTAAACAAAACAACGCCTTGATCCGTGAACTCCCAGCATCCCCCAAAGGCGCGTGATTCAAAAGTTTTCGGCTGGTAGGCCTATAAGTATTTTTCCGCGAATTTTTAAAAAAACTTTTTTGAGCCGACGTATGGTACGTCCATTCGGAAATCGGCGGAGATTTTGACTCGACGTTTAATACGTCCATTCGGCGTTTAAGGGTTAATCTTTACTTCAGGTAAACGAACCTTGGCACTCTGTTGTGTTGGAACAGTATTGGAAATTCCAGGAACTGCACTTCATAGTTGATCTAAAACATCTAATAATTTATTGGTCTCTGTATAATACAAAACTTCATATTGAGCATGATTCTTCTCAAGTGCATCAAACTCATCATCACACAAAAAATCTCTCTCGGAGGTATATTGATCCCATTCATCCAAATATTTGTTCCATCGCTTTTGTAACATTTCCACATTGGATTTTACAGTCATCACAGTTGGACTAGCTACAACAATAGCTGCAGTAGCACTATGTAGCGCTCTAGTAACAGCTCTCTTGAACCCATTAAGCAAGCATCAGTAATCTTGAAATTTGCCATGATACAACTTAATGAAATATGATTTACTAGCTAATTGTAACTTCAATATGGATCATAAATAAATTTCAGATAGCTACTTGTAAGCAACAGTAAATTGCTAGCTATAAAATAGTCAAATCAGTAGGGAAAACCAAGAGCTAAAACTAAGAGGCTAAACAAGCCAAACCAAAAGGCTGACAAAGCCAAAAGCAAAAGACTGACCATACAGTCAACATGGGGTAAAAGCCAAATCCAAAGGCTGTTACAAATATCCAAACACCTTAGACTAGCCTATAAAAAAAAAAAAAAAAAATAGGCAAATTCCACAAATAAAGGTGCAGCTGACAACAAAGTTCAAATAAGGTTAGGCTCAAAACTCACTAGGCCACCCTAAATAAACTGTAATACACTAACTTGGAAATAAATAAATATTAGAAAATTCCAAATTGGTTAATAGTATCTAATAACAAATTCTCAAAACTTTGTCTACCAAATACAACCCAGAAAACAAAAATATGCCTTATAGTAATAATGTAACACATAGGTATAATATGCAGGATATGCATCAAATTATTAGATAGGTAGGTCTGAAAATTGGAGATGAAAATACTAAAAAGTAAAATTGGGCTAACTTCCAAGTTAGTGAAAAGTTGTAAAATTGGGCTAACTTCCAAGTTACTGAAAAGTAATGCTAGGTAAACACAAATTATGACTGAATTCGAATAATAAGAAATCGTAGCCTAGCCTGTATGATTGTAAACAAGGTTGGGCACTACCGTAACGATAACCGCCATGTTTATGCAAACGAGTACCAAGAACTGAGAAAGGTTAGGCCATGACGATCGAAGGACCCGAAAAAAATTTAGTGGTGAAATTATATTCTCAGATAGCTCAAAATGGTCCACAGCACATAGTAATTTTCTTCAAGAAGCCAACAACGGCAGGAATTTTAGGAACTGGAAATAAATTACAAAACAAGAAATCAATTTGTTTACCTTAAATCTCGATGGTATTCGCCTAGCAGGGACGAGAACTAACCTAGCGTTCTTATATAGGTAACTCCCCTATACACATTTGACCAAACATGCAAATTACCTATATAAGATACTTGGCTAGTTCGATATCTTCATGAAGATAGGTACAGGAAGTAACTAAATAATATAACTGATACAGAATGGCAGTGCTCGCCACTATTATCGGTACCCCTGAGCCTCACCTTAAATTGTCGCGTATGCACAGATACCGGGACTGGCCGGACAGCAGCACGTTAAGGCGGGAAAACAAGTGGAGGGAAACTCGACCTCGTCAAATTTGCGAAATACGGGCGGAATAAAAAAAATAATTAGTAATTGTTAATTAATAAATCACAATAAATCTACAGTAAATTTAACGATAAATAAATTAACTCTTCTTTTAATGGAAATGAAAATTAACTGTCCTTTTATGACAAATCCCTTGTTTGTGGCTCTGCCCTGAAATCTGTCACATACTATAGTTCTTGTCTCCTGAAGAAACCTCACTGAGTAAATCTTGGTTGTTCTTAATGATTTCCCTTCCTTTGTGGGCTTAATGAAATAACAATTATGGTGTCATACATAATTCTCCTTTTGTTCTCTTTATAACCCATTAAAATCCTTGCTTTGCGTTTTTCACTTATGTGATAATTGTCTACACTTTTACAATACATTTATATTCGTCTGGGTGTTTGTATATAGGTATAAATTTATATACTATGTGGTGAGAAATTTTAAGTCTCCCGGATTTCTCGTCTTGTAATTTGGCAACCTATTATGTAGCCTATATATATATATATCTATATATATTATATATATAATCTATATATAATAGATATATATATAGGTGCATATATATATATATATATGTATATGTCATCTTCAGCTGTTGTTAGTACACTCCAGGACAAAGGCCTCAGACATGTCTTTCTACTCCCGTCCGTTTGTGGTCTTTCTATGCCATTCTGTACCCCCAAATTTTCCTAGCTCGTCAATCCATCGTCTACTCTTCCTTCCCCTGCTTCGTTTTTAATATCAAGGGACCCATTCTGTTATTCTTTATGTCCCTCTATTATCTGACATTCTCATTATATGTCCTACCCATGCCTTTTCTTATTTGTTGTTAGAATATCTTCTACTTTAGTTTGCTCTCGTATCCACGTCGCTCTTTTTCTGTCTTACTGTTATTCCCATCATTAATCTTTCCAGGCGTACGAGGTGAAGTTCATTTGGGAGGGAAACTGCAAATTTGCCCGAATTTTAAACATCACAATTTTTCTTTTTATTTTCTTTCTTTTTTAATCACCATATTTGTTTAACAAATACCAACAGCTGTTAAATTATGTACAACAGGTACGAATTTGAAGAAGTTTAGCAAAACTACGTGGCATTTATTCTATTCTTTATTCAGAATTTCAGATTATATACATGCATCATCTTATGTATGCTTTCAAAACGAAATTGACTCAAATGATATAACGCCGAGGCAACTTTTAAGATATAGCACAACTTACAAAAGGAACATCCTATCAATATTCATTTTTACATTATTTTTCACGAAAAAAGACATGACTAACAATATCACCAACTATGTGAAAATATATACAAATCAGGCTTGGAACAAATATACATATGCTTTTTCAGTTGTATTCCACATAGGAAAATGAAAAAAGGTATATCTCAGAAAATGCCCAACAGTTTCGTCCTCCAATGGACCTCTTCTTGGAGCGTTTATTTTCCTTAATAAACGCTCCAAGAAGAGGTCCATTGGAGGACGAAACTGTTGGGCATTTTCTGAGATATACCTTTTTTCATTTTCCTATGTGGAATACAACTGAATTACTATATCTTCGTGCCTAAGAAGATTACCAGTACTATACATATGCTTTGTATGAATTATAACAATTACAGGTATAACTACCTGTGCCATAATCAAATTACAGCTACAATTACAATGAGAGAACATCTCAAACACAAATATGATAAAAATTATTTTCAAGCATTAAAATTTTCAGTTACAAATACATAACCATGGAAAATAAAAAATGCAGATAAAAAAATACGTGAATTTGGTCTCCTTTTAAAATTACTTCATTCAACAAAATTGATGAGCTGTAAAAGCTTTAGTACAACAAATGAAACATATTTCTAAAATTTTAGACCTGCAGAAATTAACGTTAGCATGAATAATTCTCAGCCGAAGATTACTTCATATTTGAAAAAAATTCTGTTGCGGTTAAAATTACCATTTTATAGAGATAAAGAATTATAAGTATAATTACCTAAATATGTAACTAATTACTTTTCTATTAAATTACCATTAGTCCAAACCTGTAGAAATAGTCAAATACAGAAGAAAATCTTTATTACACTACATTTTATAGCATATTTAGAGATAAATTAAAGGAACACTTTGTCCCTTCCCTTTCGTTTACCAAATACATCTATTATGGTGTTCATATCTATCCTGCTGGCATAACCTCTTTCAATGCAAAGAAGTCCTAATGCTGAGACCTTATCCTGACCAATAGTAGATCTTGAGTAAGTCTTGAGTCTTCTCAAGCACGAGAATGACCTCTCTGCTGAACAAGGTTGCCAGGGTTTTCCGCCATCTCACTGAAGTGCAGCAAAGTTTCACACAGAGAATTTCAGTAAAGATACCTTATCACTTTATTTGCAGTATTGAAATCCACGTCTTCCAGATTGTGAAAAATGGCAGCTTCAGCGATTAGGATGTCTTGATCCACATTGTAGAATTCAGACACTGCCTTGAAGTCATCCTCTACTGCGTTCCCTGATATTACTTTTGCCAAGAATGTCAGGATATGTGTATCCCTGCTTGTAAATCTCTCTCATTTCGGTGAGAACTCTGTCTAAGGCATCATAGTAAGAAAGTCTGGCTCTTTGATGGTATGTAAAGGAGATGGGTTCTTCAGGAGTTTCTCCTGAGAGTGCTTGCAGCCACTTGGATGGTTTTTTTTGGCACATTTTAGTTTTCATCTCTTCAATGTCTGGTGCAATTTCAATCATGTTAGTTGCGGTTTTTCTGGTTTTTTCCCAAATGAGAGAAAACATATCTTCCTCCCTGCACTTTTTGAGGGTTTTTAGTGTAACATCACAAGTGATCTTTGCAGTCATCACGTCAACATCATGACCCTGCAGGTGTCTAGCAAGGGCAGTTGTGTTGGAGTGAGAGATGTGTATTTCTGGTGATAGAAGTTCACTCTCAACGTGGTTCGGAAGTCACGTAAAGCCGTTGGCCCCGTTGCTGAATAACCACTGGTTCCATGCAATGTAAAACCACCATACAAACAAACAGAATGAAACCAGTCGAGTAGGACAGGGATTGAAGGCAGGTAGATTTATATAAAATTATGAAGAATTATACTCAATAGTCACTACAGAAAAACAAACACAAATCTATCCACATGAATATCATTATACAGTGCATTGACGGATACAGGGGTAGGGACTAACCTACATGTTCTATTTCTAATTTCAGAGCAATAGTTTTGCAATTTTCTTCAGACACATCCACATGGATGTTGTGGGCTCTCTGCCACAATCAGGAGACACCAGGTACCTCCTGATGATCATCGACTGACCCAAAAGGTGGCCAAAAGCAACTCCAATGACAGAAGCCACCACAAGCGCCTGCGCAGAGGCCCCCCTCTCAAGCTGGATCAGTTGCTTCAGCGTGCCAGACATCACCACGGACAGAGGTCCTGCTTTCCTGTTCGACCTGTGGGACACCCTGGCTCACCTAATGGGAACAACGCTCCACAGCACCACAGCATACAATCCCACAGCCAACAGCATGGTGAAAAGAACCCACTGCTCTCTGAAGGCCGCTATGATGGCACGCTGCACTGACAAGAGTTGAAAATTGCAGTTTCCCTGGGTCCTACTAGGTCTATGTACCACTCCGAAAGCCAACGGCGAGGCATTACCCATTGAGAAACTCTACAGCGAGGCAATAACCGTGCCAGGCAAATTCTTCCCTACGGACACAGCTGAAGAATACATATCGATTCCGAGACTGCGGGAAATTGCAGGGAAATTCATGCACTGCCACATTACCTTCTCCAACAGGACAAAACACTTCAAGCTCAAAGGCCTAGCCACCTGCGAGCACGTCTTCGTGAGATATGATGCCCACCACCCGCCCCTGACGAGACCTTACCAGGGGCCCTACCACGTCCTCCGCTACATGGACTAAGCTTATCTCATTATGATTCACTGCAGCGAAGACTGGGTCTCGATAGACAGGTTAAAGCTCGCTTTCCTGATGGACGACGACAACACCAGGGAAGAACCCGGCAGGCACCCCAGAATGCCCCCAGAGAACAAGGCTGCTCCTGGAGTCCCTGGTCCTCCCAAACGAGGCTGGGGTGGCCCTCAGACGACAGTTGAACCCCCCCAGGACCCACACCAGGGGAGGCATCCTGTCAACCAAAACGCCAAAGGGCGCAGCGGTTAAGGACGCCATGCAACAACTGATCTCAAGGACATTTTCAATGATTAATCCGCAGAACCAGTGTCAATATCCGATACATCTCATCTATATATATATATATATATATATATATATATATATATATATATATATATATATATATATATATATATATGCGTGTGTGTGTATGTATGTGTGTGTGTGTGTGTTACGCTCATTATTGAAAATCGGCAATAGAAATGCCTATTATTGAGAATGAGCCGATTATATAAAATGAGCAATTTTTCTTGACTAGTATTTAAAATCAGCAGGGTTTCAAAACTCGGCAAGACCATTTTGCCGAATATTGATAAATCGACTACTATACCATCTGTAATTAATGGGTGAAGAAATTTTGTGAATAGAATATATGTTGACACTATTTTTAACTTTTAATGTTTTATCCTATTCTAATTTCTTTTGTTAATGGCAGTTTGGCCATTTATAAGTAAGTTTTAGTAGCCTAATGCCTTGTTACTATCACCAACAATTGTTATCAACTTGTAAATAGGAGTGAAGGTGTGAAGTGAAACATACGGTACTCATGATAATTCTCTCGACAGATACGTAGATTAGTTACGGAATTCTTTTCATTCTTTACAACAATTCTTGGCGAATATCGAATAATCCTCATGGCTTCAGCGATGGAAGTAAAAGAAAATTTCGAGGCAAGGTTACGGACCATCGTTGAAGGAAAAGGGAAAAACACAAGACTGTTCTCGCTTGAAAAAGTGAAAGATATTATATCAAGGTTATCAAAGGATCTAGAAAGTGATGCTATCACCACTATTGATTATAACTATCGTTCAAGATATGAGATTCTTAAGGTTGGTGAAACGGAATGTTTGATAAAGAAAAGAACAGATGGGGAAGAACATTATAAATACGTAGCAGCGTTTGAGGAAGTGTATGGTGCAATAGAAAAGGCACATAAAGATGTTGGTCATGGTGGCGAGAAGAAAACTTTATTTGAAGTTAAAAAGAAATGGTCTAACATAACTATGGAATATTGTAACCTGTTTATTAACTTTTGTATAGAGTGTCATTTAAAAAAAAAGAGTCGGAAGCAACCAAAAGGGCTTGTCGTGAAACTAATTAGAAGGCACTCATTTTTATCGAGGTGCCAAATTGATCTAATAAATTTTCAGTCACTTCCTGACGGGGATTATAAATACATCCTAACTTACGTTAATCATTTTACCAAATTTTGTGTGTTAAGCCCCCTTAAATCTAAAAGAGCAGAAGAGGTAGCTCAGACACTTCTACCTGTGTTTTTAACATTCGGTGCTCCTGCAGTACTGCAAAGTGACAACGGTAGGGAATTTGTGAATTCTGTGATATCCGAATTATCAACACTTTGGCCACAATTTCAGCTAGGGACAGGTCGGCCAAGGCATCCCTAAAGCCAAGGAGCAGTGGAGCGACTCAATGGTGTAATCCAGGATAAATTGAAGATATGGATGCGAGAGAATAATTCCAAGAAATGGAGTATTGGCTTAAAATTTGTTCAGTGGCAAGTAAATATCTCGAAGCATGAGACAACGAAACATACACCATTTAAGGCCACCTTTGGAGAAGAACCGTCAGTTGGTCTTTCTTCAACAAATCTTCCTGAATCAGTTTTGGATGGCATATGCTACGAAGAAGATCTTGACAAGGTAAATATTAAATAATCTATTAAAAAAGATAAACTGATAATGCACTTTGAAACTGAATTTTTCATACACTATTCTACTGGAGTGCACTTAATCTTCTTCCTTCGCATTTCTCCAAAAATCATAAGTTGAACGACCTAATTTACTGTGTTAACAAGTCTTTACATATTTTGTAATTTTCCATTTCCTAAAGCTTCAGGTTTTAGAAAGCATAGTAATGCTAAAATTCTTTAAGTCATATGCCTAGTTACAATCAGAAAAGTATGATATGAGCTACCGACCTATTATTTTCAGTTCTCCAGCGAGGACGGTAATTATGGCGAAAGGGAAGACGATGAAAGTAGGAAAACAGAACAGCAACTTGAAGATGAAGAGGTTCCAGAGCAACCTGAAAGTGAAAAGGGTTTGAAGTGTATTGAAGAAAGGGTTAATGCCATCGAAGCTATACGGGAAAATGTCGACATTAGTCAGGCTCAATCCGCATCAAAGATGATCCGTAGGGGTATGAGGATGCAGGAATCACTGCAGGTAGAAGACAACGCTACTCTTAAGAATTCCAGACGTTGATCGGGGTCCTTCAGACCCTAAAAACTTACTAGTAGTTGTGCTGTCCAAGGAAAATGACATGTATCGTTTAGGGTGCAAAGAAGGCACCTTAAATTTTTGCTTTACTAGAGCTGATTTAGATAAAATTGGTGAAAAACTACTTAAAGTGGCTGATGTACCAGACATCCACGTTACCCTCAGAGCTGCGGTAACTCGATCCACTGGTGGCCAAGGTTACCAGAAATGTAACTGCAAATTAGATTGTATTTCTCTAAGATGTAGCTGTAGTAAAAAGAAAATGAAGTGTAACTCTAGGTGCCATCCTACCAACAGCTGTAAGAATGTTTAGTTTTTATTTTGTTTCTTTATATAAAATAGATATAGATTAGTTAATTTTTTATTGTCGGTGAATTATTTGCAAATTATTTGGTGAAGGTTGATAAGTCAGTATTCTAATAATATTGTTATGTTACAAAAATAAATTGTATTATCTGTGTTTTCAGTGTTTATTTGAATTTCCAAATTAATTGCTTATGAAGAAAAAAACGGATATTATAATAGAATTAAAAAATAGATGATGGCTGTTATAAAATGAGTGTATTACAGTAAACATTCTTAAACTGTTATTAAACTAGAGAGTCATTATGGTCTACATTAGTTTGCTTAGAGCTTAGAATGGACCTTCCAGCTGTCAAAATTGAATACTGGTTGTTTGAAACACTTAAGTTACAATATTTTCAATATTCGGCAACGTTATCAATATTCAGCAAAAACGTGTTGCCTAATATATAAAGTGAGCAATATTTTGCCCATTATTGGAAATTTTCAATATTAGGCAGGGCCCTTGCTGAGTATCTAAAATAGGCAATTTTTTGCCGATTTTCAATAATCGGCAATTTTCAATAATGAGAGTAACATATATATATATATATATATATATATATATATATATATATATATATATATATATATGTGTTATGACTAAGGTACGAGACCGAGAACAGACAGACAGCAGAGTGGCGGTATCACATCCGCTCCTGTCATCTGACGCATAATGGAAAACCCAGAGTTCCATTTCGAGGAATTTATTCTAGCGGGAGCCGTTTCTAAGGAGAGGAAGCGGACGAGGGTAAACAGAGCCACTGCATGCTGCCAGATGTATGGATCATGGACAGTGGGTATATCTATGACAGTGGGGCCTCTCTGCGGACGTAGGTAACAGGTAGAATAACCTCCTTTAAATTGCCAGTCACATAGTATTGCAATCCCTTAATATGTTTAAGTGAAATAATCCAATTCAAGTGCCACATAGAAAAGCTGCATGATAACTTGTGTTGAAATAGAACGGAATAAAGCCTGGTGAATTTGATGATGATATTACCATTAAAGCGCCATAATATTCTAATTAAAACAATTTTCCGGTCTATTAAGGTTTCAGTTATTCAGTTCTATATATCTCTTCGGTTTTATGGAAAAATTTTAAGCAGTTTTCAGATTATTGTCAATTTTGCAGGTTGTAAATGCGTTAACTTATTTCAGAATAAAATGTTGCAATTCAATACTGAATTAATTAGTCCATTTCTTTGGCCACTGTAATACTGAATTCATCCTCTACTACTTTTTATAATCATAACGGTTAATGAAAACTAGCTCTAAGGATTTATCATCACTTGAAATGACTGTCAGTAGACAATGAACATACAATGACCAACCATTCTTATACCCATGAAAAATAAAAACATAATTACCCATTGCAAAAATTTTCTTTAGAAAATATATTAACTTTCCGATCAGCAATGACTGTTAGTTGACAATACACAATGAATAATCATATATAAAAAATTATTATTATTTCTATGGAAAAAAAACCATTGTACTTAGCAAGAAATATAAACTGACATTAGCTAAGCATTTGTCACTTCTGAAAATGTATAGACTCAGAATGTTCAGGTCAAACAAATGCCCCCACTAGTACTCTACAACTCATTTAAAGTCATAATGATTGTTTTGCAGGAACAAATAGGACTACTAACCTTCCTTTGTTTTTTCAGGAGGCAGAAAAATAGAATGCTACTGTCCTGGGTCTTCCTATTTACGCAGTCAAAGGCATCATGTATGCATGTACAACCCATAGATCTCTACAGTGCCACCCATATTGACTTCTCCGATTCCCTGGTTGTGTCTATTTATCTCCTATGAGGCACCACTGCTCTGGCTGCAGGTGAAGTAAACATTGCGACAGTACTTAAGCTATGATTCTTTAAGTGGTGTGTGTATGTCTTATAAATCTTACACATGAAATTTCTACTTTTTTGTAATAAAAATTTATGTTCCTGTCTAAGCCCTTTGATATTTCTCACGGCTTGAAGAAAATTTTGTTTGTTACCTTTGATTTATAGTTTTTTTTCTTTTTACATATTGCATTATTGTTTTACCTTGACATTCTTAAGGAACGATATGTACCTACTAATCATTTGACTTTTACGTCTAATTTTCTCAATTTTTAATTTTTATTTTTGGACCACCGCTAACGAGAACGGGCCCAATCAACTCGCACAGTGCGTATTTATGAACTGTACTACGTGGAATAAGGACTTTGAGTGTGATATTGCCACCAACGAAGATGCCTATATACAGGACTCGAGCTTTTAGTCGCATGTCACCTCGTCATGTGCCCCCATAACACAAGAGCATCGCTGTAACCATCGGTCGTATAAGATCGCCTTCTTGCTGGTGAAGATCGACCCTGTTCCAAGTGCGTTTTATTATATCTATTATATGTGTGTGTATGTATGTATTTAATGTTCCCCGTTTGCATTTCATAATTTTATTTTAGTCCTTTATTACTTTTTATGTTAACCATTAAACTTTAACTTTAATTGTACTCTTAAACATCAGTGTACATGGGCGCCCACATGAAATCCTGGAATATATATATATATATATATATATATATATATATATATATATATATATATATATATATATATATATATATATATATATATATATTAATTTATTTACATTTAAGTATATCACTTTGTTTTCCTTTCATTTTACAATATATTCTTTCAGTAAATTAAAGGTATCATTATGTACTGTACAACATTTGATACAGAATATAACTACCTTGTTCTTTCCAGATATATGTATATATATATATATACTATATATATATATATATATATATATATATATATATATATATATATCTACGTATATATATATATGTGTGTGTGTGTGTGTGTGTATATAATATATATATATATATATATATATATATCTATATATATATATATATATATATATATATATATATTATATTACATATATATAAATACACACACACCACACAACACAACATATATATAATATATATATATATATATATGTATATATATATATAATTTGCCCCTCTTGGAAAATAGGCATATGCTGCGGGCGCCCATGTCTATGTATCATCCCTGGCTCTACTACATGGCAGAACTTTCATTTGTATACAGAGACACAGTTGGGGGGTGGGTGGCAAGAATCCATCTTCCTCTTCATTCTCCTTTTCGAACTGGTTGAGAAAACTGGAAGGCAATAAATGCAACCAAACTATGTGAAGATGACTTTTGCGAGAAGTAGGTCACAGTACCTATTGCTGTTTGTACTGATCCATATGCATACTGACCCAACATTGTATGTTGGACCGTGACGTTTCCTTTATATAATATATACTATTATTGATTTATTAACGAATGGGCATCTCATAAATAGCAGACCAGTCTCTTGTTAATAACTGACTGGACGATACATTCTAAAATCAACAGGTAATATTTGTGGGTTGCATTTGCTTCATTTGTTTATCAGATAGTATCGGATAACTTTGGCAATATCTGATAAGCTGGTGTAAAAACTCGGCAAATGATAAGTCTTTAATTACGATGACTATCTTATTTGGCTGGCTTTGGGGACACTGGGAATGAGAACATTCCTCGTAATGCTGCCTTGTTGGCCAGTAATGTTGTGGCGCGCCACTCTGTTTAGGAGATAACATAGGTACCGAATAGTGAGTAACTATTTTCTTTAACTGACTGGTTTTATTTGGATAGATATATAGAAATGAATGCGGTCATTCGACTTTATATTTTAAGCAAAAAAATAACCATTATTTTTTTCAGATAATAAAATAAGAAAAGTGTGAAACAAAGCGCAGTTCCCCCATTTGCGTAGAGCTTAGGTTGTCGAAAGAGACCGAGTGACGAGTGACGACGTCATGCATCTAGGTCCTCCCCTAATCCCCCAGCGACCAAATGCACATGATCGTGAGAAGCTCTCGCATTCTCTAGAACGTATAGTCAATCGTCCGTTTTCGTCTTAAATGAACGATGTGAGATTTGGATACGATCATTAAACCGTCGCGGCAAGAGGCCCTTTTAAATATGATATATTTAACTATCTGATACATAATTACGTTGGAGATGTTCCTCATCATGAAGTTGTACGCTTTGAAGCGGATACCTAACTCGTACACGACGTGTTTTGGAAAGACCTTGCTGATCGTGATTCGGAAGTACGAATGTGTGTCATGGTCTAGTCTAGACTCTAGTGACGAGAGTGCTGCTCTGTGTAACAACTAAAAGCGCCGTTCGTTCCTTGCTGCGACGTTTTTGATATCGTAAGTTATAAATAATTAATGTAAAATTCAAATTACACGAGGCACTAACGTGCATGAAACAAAAGTACTTACATTGCCATAAGAATGTGAATGACAGTGAAAAACATTTACCCGTAGCTGTTGCTGACTCCACTGTTGGTTTTGAACAAGTGAATGATGATAGTGTTTGAATTTGTACTTATTCGTGCGAAGAAAACTCAAACTGTGACGAAACTTTCACCATCACCCATGTAAATCGCCATATGCATAAGTTTGACTTCTCTTAAAAAAAAAAAAAAAACTGCTATCCAAGTTCCTTATCGATCAAATACCACGATACAACCAGAAGGTCGGTGCAACTTCTAGCCTGCTGTTCATTTTTCAGTTTGCTAAGGCAGTTATTGAATTTTGAGTATTATATATATATTATATATGTATATATATATATATATATATATATTATATATATATATAATATATTATATATATATATATATATATATATATATCTATATGTATGTATGTATATTATTGTATGTTTATATGATATATATATATATATATATATATATATATATATATAATATATATATATATATAAAATATATATTATTGGTCACTTCACCAGATACATACGTAATTTAGCCATGATTCTCTCTTAACCTCGCGACTTCTTCACACATTTTGGATATTCTTGTTAGTACAAAGCCTAAGATTCAACTGTAAGATTCGGAGAGGTGGCTAGGTAACATGACCTTGCTCAGATACTGGACGTCAGAATTTCTTCATATCTTGCAGTGGGATCTCAGGCTTTGTAGTAATATACTTAAAAATCATAGCAGATGCACGTGACTTCCGTATATAAGCGAATACCACAGGAAAATGACAGGTAGAAGTTCAGTTCCAAGCACTTTCTCAGTGTTAAATCACGCATAGGGATAAAAAAAAAAAAAAAACGAGAAAGCGTTTGGTACTTGTGTCATTTTCCTGTAATATTTCCTTATAAAAGTATATTAAATTTATTGATTAATATATTTAATTTGTTTATTATGTGCATACATTCCACCTTATTATCATATTTTTATTCTTCTTTAATGTGTGCAGTACTACATCTTGCTCACACTGAGATTTGTCCCAAATTCTGGAATGAAGTCACTATATATGAGTTGGATGTATTATTATATAAGCCCATGGTAAGGGAGACGAAAGTATTATAGTAATAAGATGGAATGTTTAGTGAAACAAAATAGAAAAATAAAAGATGCAACAGAACATTAGGAGCAAAGTTAACCACGTTATGGAAATAGCCGTGCGCAGGGGGAGGCAAAGGAGCATTTGGTCGCCCTGGAATTTCTGGAAAATAAAAAAAATGGCATGAAAATAAATACAAAGTGAACAAAAAAATTACATGGAAAATGCAAAATGAATAACCATGAATATTTCACACCTGTTTAATCAACTCTCTCTCTCTTTGCAAGAATTTGATTAATTTTCCATTAGCGCCCGGTAATCATCCTAAGCTTAATATGAACCAATCAAAACGCCAAAAGTAATTTGGTACGAGGCGTAGGGAATCGGACACTGGAGCACGTCATGGGATGTTGGGAACATTTCAAGTTGGAACTTGAACTGGTCCTCCCAGACTGTACACTGACAGTAATGTTTTTTCGAAGGAAACAGATAACGGATACCCTTTCCTTCGATCTTGACCTGGTATGATCCTGTGTGGCATTTCCTTGATTTCTTTTCCTTGTGTAAATAAATAGGAGAGTTTGAAGGTCAAGCTTCTTTTGAAAACTATAAGTTATTATCAGATAGCTATCAAGATACTTTATGCCAGCAAAAATTTAATCAAATTGAGATATCAATTAATTCCGATTAACAATCTATTTTATTTAGTAATAATGTAATGTAATTCAATTTTGGAGCATTTTTCATATAAACTGCATCTTTGTGTAATGTTAAGTGTTTTTGGTTTAGGGGATTTATTTTATAAATTTTTGTTTTGGATTTCCAAATTTGTCTCGATAGTAAAGTATGGATGTCCTTTAATGAAAATGACTTGTTTCTCATATAGTTTTCTTTTAAAGAATCACAAATGGTCTCTTCGTGCCAATTCGCACATTAAAGAAAGCTCTGGACATCGCTGCTCCCTAACCCCCCTTTTGACCAAGTACGCTCGGCCTACCTAAATCATCTATTGTGTTCCTTGATGATGAAGTAGAGCATAAATGTGTATCTATGTTTCACAATACTGCCTCAAATGGACTGAAAACATCCACCATAACACTCGTATTCCACGTCATTGCAGTCTGTAACCCATTTCAATTATGGCGCTTAAAACTTCAAGGTGGTTGTGGTCAGGGTGCTCGTAGTGTCGAATGTTTACCCAGCACTGCCACGAGTTACAGCTTTCTGTTTTGAATGTTGCTTTAGGTTGGGAATTCCCATTCGAGTGGATTTGTTTCAGCAGACAGACGTGTGGTCGAACAGCAGCTTTTAAATCGAGTGATTGACGACATAAGGGAAAAGAAGAATTTGTCAACCTCCCACTTCCGAGCTCTTCTAAATTAACGAAACGTATAGCCCTTTCCGAAGAGGCCACAGTGCTCCGATGAGAACGACTTGACAACTTATATTTTGTTAAACTGCTAATTATTTTCGACGTAATCAAGGAAGAAGAGTTTACGTGGAAAGTACAGGTAAGGCCCGACTTGTCATTTTTATAGGTTAGACTTGCTAACCTAGTAGGTATTGTATGTTACTAGGTAGCTAGTTGCTTTTGGCTTTTCTGCTTTGCTTTGTGAACCTTCCTTTGATTAGTAAGTGCCTAGTTGAGCCATTTCTTTCCTGGCAACGGTTCGTTCCCTCATCAAGTCCATGACCTGGTATCTACGGTAGAAGAGTTGTGCAAATTTTTTTGTTATGCATAGTTAATGTCACGTCGGGAAAGTTTTCTTTTGGGGGAGGAGGGTCTAAAATTCATAGTATGCAGGTCAGGTGACGACCCCCTTAGATAAGACAGCTTAAGGGAATGTCAGGTTGGGATGCACCCCTTTGGAATAGCTAGGCTAGCTATAGCTAGTACGATTACTTTTGGTAATTCTACAGAATACTTCTGCACGACTGCAAGGAATGTAACCGCGGATACGACATCCACTTGGGATTGGGGCGTCCAATGTATTTCGCTGTGTTTAGTACTGGCCCCTATGGGTTCATTACAGTCATCTGAATAAATAACCTATTAGCCTACTTACAATTCTTGTTCAGGAGGTAAAACTGCATAGAAAACCGCGACTGCCATAGGTTAGGCCGCCACGGAATAGGGTAAAACACCGCGTGGACTGGCCCAACTCTCCGACTATCACAGCTGGCCACCATCCGAAAAAGTACTTTTAACGTGTCCTGACACCGGAGATGGTCATGAGTCATGAGTTGTTGTTGGTGAGAGAAGGAGCTAAAGACCTCCACTCCTTTCGAAGTAAGTATTTTCTCCAAAGTTAGAAATTAAGGCCATATTTTAAGATTTAAACAGAGGGTAATGAAAAAGGTGGCCAACGCAGTGCAAAACTTCACCAAAACGCTTTCAAAATTTTTAATTACAACTTGAAATATTTAGAAAATTGACGCCATCTCGATGTTTGCGGAGTTGCTTGTGTCAATAAACTTCCCATTTCCTGTGCATATCCGGACACCACTTGTACCCATAGACGCATGGGCACTTTCATCACAACAATCATACACAACTCTTACCAGCACTTATTTGTACTTATTCAAGGGGACTATGGCATTCTTTGCGGCGTTTTGCGCTCTTCAATTGTTTATCAGTGTTGTCAATTGGTATGTGTTTACCCTCCAAACTGGGTATAAGACTTACACAAAACTGGGGAAATAAGTGAAATTAACGTATCTATTTGTAGTATATATACATATTACAGCAATTTTATCATTACTGCATTACTATGACAACTAGAACTCATGGAAACAGTTTGTAAATGTATTGGCGTATGTGTGAAGCTCCACTAGATTGGCAACGATGAGTCATTTTTCTTTGCGTTGTCTGCTTGTAAGTATAGGCTACATCAGAAATATTTGTAATTTTTCCGGGTTAATTTGGTTACAAAAACAGGATAATAGGCTAGACATGAATTAAATAAACATTTTGAAGTAAAGTTAAAGTAAATAATCTGTAAATTAAACAATTAAGGGAATAAAGCTTTGCACCTCATAAAGAGTGTAGTCGTCTGCTGCTCGTAACCGTGTTTGCGGAGTGAGTGCTTAGGAACATAGGAACAGCAACGTAGTTCAAGTGGAGTGAATGAAGGATAAAACCACCGATTACAAGGTAATAATGAATTCAGTTCAAACCATGACCCCAGGAATAAAAAGTTTTATACTTTCACTAATATAGACAACAAGATGATGTTTTATTGTGCAGATTACAACTGTAGTCTTGAGTAAGATCAATAAATGTTACATATATATGCTAACATTGTTCAAATGAGTGCTGGGAAGGCTGGGAAAGATGGTGGATTGTCTGTGGTTAGAACGGCCAGCCACGCGATTGCCGCCATATTGGATTTCAAAACTGCCTTGAAAACATATTTTACAAAGAGCTCACATGCTTATTTTAGTTCGTATTGGGCTTTCATATATCACATTATATTACGAAATTTCAATCTTTTGAATGGTATGCTTAAAGTTTTAATTGTATTCTTGTTTCACCAATTAAATATCGAGTGAATAAGGCCTGGCCAGCGTGATGATGATGGATCGTCTGCGGTTGTTTACCTTAGATGCGCTGAGTGGCCTTTTGGCTCCAGTGTTTGGACTTGAGACATACTAAATTCATAAGTCAATTGATCTATTATGCACTTAGAAAAGACACCCACTCATTCCTTCTTTGCATAACATTTTCATCAAAATCATCCAAGTCGGTCACAGGACTCACTTTCTCTTCTTGTTTGAAACACCGGAGATTCCACTATAGCTAGGTATTTCCCACCTCTCCTGCTTCCTTGTTAAGTCTACAAATAGTAATTTCTGACACTTTTGTTGCGTCAGATGTTCTCTGGAGAGCCTTCGTTATTGACCGTGACCTTTTAAAACCTTTTAATAATCATAGGTCCCCTAAGCTTAGATCTGGCATTGCCTAGGAAAAATATGCCATACCTTCATTTTCATTAATGAAACTGAGGTTTTAACGAAGAATATATGAAATAAGATATATCTGATGCAAACAAAGAACCACTTTTCAAGAAATGAAAACTATTTCAATAGACTCCATGAAGCCAATATGATTTCCATAACATGAGAATTGGCAATGCATGATATCTGTACAAGCCACACCACAGCGATCTTAGAAAAGTAAACGTATTCGCGGGGGATGCCTAACAGACCCCCCCGCGAATAGTTAGAATCCGCGAATGTTTGAAACCCCTATAAAAATGCTAAAAACAGCCTATTTTGTTAGTTAAAACTTAAGAAAAACCACTAAAAATTTTCATACTTGGTTTTTTTAATAGTTTTATCACAAAAAGTGCATTTTATGATGAAATTGATAAAAAAATCAGGAATTTAATGTATGACACTTACCTGGCAGGTATATATATAGCTATATTCTCTGTTCCACCTGGCAGAAAATTTTCAAAACTCGCGGCAAACGCTAGTAACCTAATTAGTAGTTCCAGGCAAACCACCACCCCGTTACCGTGGCGCTAGCGCTAGGAACCGTTCCCAATTGGGCCAGATTTTCTCTGCCAGCCGAACCGGCAACATTGTTGGTGGTTCCCTGCTAGGATTTTCATTCTCGTTGCTGACTTTTCATGGATCTTTGGTATTGTACTCGGAAACGTTAGCTTGGCATTCGCTTTGGATTGTTCTTTAAAGATGTCTGATACTGGAAGTATGTTTAGAGTTTGTGTAAAAGAGGGTGTTAAGGAAAGGTTGCCGAAAGCTTCGGTCGACCCTCATACCATTTGTAAGAAGTGTAGAGAGAATGTGTGTACTTGGGAGAATAGGTGTTTTGAATGTGAGAATTTATCAGAGAAGGAATGGAAGATATTTATGAAATATGTTGAAAGGCTTGAGAAAGATCGTGTAAGGAGATCTGTTTCTCGTAGTGAGAAGTCGAATTCTTCTAGCAAAAGGAGTGAATGTATTTCCTCTCCAGCTCCTTCTAACGTAGAATTGGTAGTTCCTTCTCCCCAGGATCTCCTGCGCCCGCTGCTGTATCGGAGGAGGCGAACGATACACAGATTGTGAAGGTGTTTCGCTGCCCTTGCGTCCATGGGCGACCAGATACAGCGACTTACGGATAAAGTTAGTGCTTTTGATGTCAGTGAAAGTGTAGTGGAGGGGGCGTCTGATCGTCTCTCTCGTGCTCCTAGACCTAGACCTCTGTCAAGCTCCCAGACCAAGGGAGAAGGCATGTCGACAGTCGAAGGGAGGCGAGAGAGGTTTTGTCGTGGTCAGGCGTCCCTTCGAACAGTCCTGTTGCAAGTTCCCAGGCTGTTGCAGTTCGCCGCAGAAAAGGCGTAACTGGGAAGTGTGCGTCCTCGGATGGTTCGACTTCCGAGCGGGAACGTCGGTATGCAGTTGTGTCTCGCTCAAGAAGACTTTCAGGACATCGACCGCTCTCGAGAGACATGCACAAGATCGTGAGGCTTGGAGTAGTCCTGAGGTGTTGTCCTCCTCGGAAGACGGGGACGCAGTTCCGATCAAGAGGAAGAGGATTTTTCGTGCTAAAGAGGACTTAGTACGGCCTTCTCGTCCTTGGATTTCGATGAGAGAGACTCCTCCATCTTCTTGTTTGTCTTCCCCTCGTCTCTCCGTCGGGTAGAGTACAAGATCGCTCTCCGTTACGTCGCAGTCCCGCTCGTAATCCTCCTCCTTCGTCCTCTGCCATTCAGGAAGATAGTACGAAGGGTTTCTTAAGGGAAATGCAGTCTAAGCTGGCAGTTCTTGTGAAGTCTTGGATGCGCCTGTGCAGGCATCTTCGGGCGGAAGGAAACGTTTCCTTTTCCCCCCCCCCGTTTTTAGTCTTCTAAGAGGGAAGACAAGGACGCGTTCGCCGAGGACGCAGGACGCACTGGTGCTACGAGGACAGGCGATCGCTTGGTTATTCAGGACGCAGAACGCAGGAGAAGAAAATGGTTTCGGAAGAAGCAGGACGCAACGTCAGGACTCGGGATCAATTGTGGACGCAAGACGCAGGCGACAGGAAGCAGATGTGTCTACGATGGACGCAGGACTCAGGCGGCAGGACATCGAGAGGCGGCAGGACGCCGATTCTTCGTTAGCCGCAGGACGCAGGCGGCAGGACGTTATTCCGTCAGCGAAGCGTCAAACACGACAGTGATTTGCAAGACATTTCTTCAGCAGAAGAGGAATTGGAATTAGTTGAGTGGAAAAGAATACGGAACCCTTCTTCAGATTACAAGATTCTGACTTCACGTCTTCTTTTCTATTTTTGAAGGGGAATTCAAACCGACAGCTCCTTTATCTCCCTTATCGCAGTTTTCCAAGACTAGGACTCCAAAGAAGTCCTCTTTCCTTAAGATGACTCTGTCAATTTCGGCGAAGAAGGCCCTTCAACGTGTGAATGACTGGATGAAGGATAATAAAGAAGCGGGAAATACTCTTTTGCTTTTCCACCAGCTAAGTTAGCATCGAAGTCAGGAGTATGGTACGCTACTGGAGAAAGTCTAGGCCTGGGAGTACCTGCCTCCTCCCAGGGGGACTTCTCCAGTATAGTAGACAGCTCACGCAGACAGGCGTTACAGTCTGCTAAGGTCTGGTGGACTTCGTCCGAGTTTGACCATCTTTTTAAAGGGATTTTTAGGACTTTCGAAGTCTCAATTTCCTAGATTGGTCTTTGGGAGCACTGGCGAACTCCTAGAACGAAGAGACTCGCAGGATATAGAAGCAGCTAAGAGCATTATGTCCTGCATGGACAAGGCTCTGAGAGACGGAACGAATGAACTGGCTTCTTTGTTCACAGCAGGAGTACTAAAGAAGAGATCGCTGTTGTGTTCTTTCGCTTCAAAGGGGTTTCAAACTCTCAGAAATCGGAGTTGCTGTTCTCTCCCCTTTCGAAACAGCGGTTTCCTTCAGAGGTGATTAGGGATATAGCTCTCTCCCTTTCTCAGAATTCCAACTCGAGATCTTCTCTCGTCTTCAGTTAAAGAAGTTCTTACCATCCAAGTTTGGTTAAGAAAACTCCAAAGGAAACTAGGCCTTCGCAACAGCCCTTTGAGGCAGAACATTTGCTCGACCCGCCTTTAGGGGTAAGAGAGTACCCACTAAAGAGGAGCCAAGACCACCTCTAAAGAATGAGATATCAGTCCTCCAGACGACATGGAGCCAGACTTCAAGGTTTTTGGAAGTTTTGGCAGAACATGAAGGCAGATCCCTGGGCTGTCAACGTAGCTCGGGAAGGGTACAAGATTCCTTTCTTGAAGAGACCTCCTCTCGCAACATCTCCGAGAGCCCTCGGGGCAAATTACAACGATTTAGTGAAGAAAAAACGGCTCTGTGGGAGCAAGTAGCTTCCATGCTAGAAAAGGAGCCATAGAGCCTGTTCTGGATCACGAATCTCCGGGATTTTACAACTGGTTGTTCCTGGTTGCAAAGTCCTCGGGAGGTTGGAGCCATTCTGGATGTATGTCAACTGAATCTTTTCGTAGAAAAGACCAAGTTCACTGATGGAGACGAACGAATTCAGTAACTGGCAGCGGTACGTTCCATAGACTGGGATGGTGACCCATGGACTTACAAGACGCATACTTTTCATATTCCGATTCATCCAGGAAGCAGGAAGTATTTTAAGGTTTGTGATTCAGGACAGGGTCTTTCAGTTCAAGGCCCTGTGCTTCGGCCTTTGCACAGTCCCCCAAGTGTTCACGAGGATGATGTCCAATGTGGCGAGATGGTTGCATTTAAGAGGGATCAGAGTGTCTTTTTATCTGGACGACTGGTTGATAAGATCCCAATCAAGAAGTCAATGTCTGGAGGACTTGAATCAAACATTGAACTTAGCAAAAGACCTAGGTCTTGTGTAAACATGGGAAAGTCTCAATTGAATCCCCAACAACAGATAGTTTATTTGGGGATTCAGATATCGTCAGTGACTTTTCGGGCTTTTCCATCCCCCGAAAGGCAAGCCCTATGCATTCGGAAGGTGCAGGACTTTCTAACAGAAAGACCGATGCTCAGCAAGAGAGTGGATGCGTCTACTGGGCACACTCTCTTCGCTAGAGAGGTTCATTTCTTTAGGAAGACTGCACATGAGACCCTCTACAGTTTTTCCTGAAGGATTCATGGCCAAGAAAATTGCAACCGGATTCCTTCCAGTTTCTAATTCCTGCCGAAGTGAAGGAGGAATTAAAGTGGTGGCTAACTCCAGGCAGGTTAGCAAGAGGGATGTCGCTTCAGCAGAAGAGCCCAGACCTCGTCTTGTATTCCGACGCGTCGGACGCGGGTTGGGGAGCGACATTAGGCCCTCAAGATGTGTCGGGACTTTGGAGCAAGGAAGAAAACAAGTTGGCACATAAACAGGAAGGAACTGATGGCAATTTTCTTGGCCTTGAAGCACTTCAGAGAGTTGATTCGAGACAAGACAGTGCAGATCAACTCGGACAACACCACGGCTCTGGCATACATCCGCAAACAATGAGGGACTCATTCTTTTCCCCTTTACAAGCTGGCAAAGGAAGTTCTGCTTTGGGCGGAAGAGGAAAGCGTCGTGCTGCTCACCAGGTTTTATACAAGGAGAGAAAAATGTGATGTGCGGACCTGTTGAGCATTAAGAGAGAACAACTTCTCTCGACGGAGTGGACGTTGCACATGGAGGTTTGCCAGAGCCTGTGGAAGTTGTGGGGCCGTCCGGTAGTAGATCTGTTTGCGACAGCCAGAACAAAAAGGTTACCAACCTATTGCTCTCCGGTTCCAGATCAGGAAGACAGTGGCGGTCGACGCATTCCTGATGGATTGGACAAACTTAGATGTGTACGCTTTTCCTCCGTTCAAGGTACTGGGAAAGTTATGAAGAAGTTCAGGGAGAGCCAGGAACGAGGATGACCTTAATAGCCCCGTTTTGGCCGGCCCAAAGTTGGTTCACAGAGGTACTGGAATGGACAATAGATACGCCAAGGACTCTTCCTCTAAGAGTAGATTTACTCAGACAACCCCACTTCGACCAGG
The DNA here is from genome assembly GCF_015104395.2 of Macrobrachium nipponense. NCBI lineage: Eukaryota > Metazoa > Arthropoda > Malacostraca > Decapoda > Palaemonidae > Macrobrachium > Macrobrachium nipponense. The sequence goes on from NC_087217.1 coordinate 9,854,945, forward strand.
TTTCACAAGAATACCCTCGCTCTGGGTCTGACTGCGTTCAGACTATCGAAAGTCCTTGTCAGAGCGAGGGGATTATTCTAGAGAGGTGGCCAGTGCAGTGGCTAGAGCCAGAAGAACCTCCACAATCCAGTAATATCAGTCAAGAAGTGGAGAATTTCCGGAAGTGGTGTAAGAACAGGAAAGTGTCCTTCATCCAGTACCTCTGTGACCCAAATCGCAGATTTCCTTCTATACTTGAGGAAGGAATTGGGTTTGTCAGTTTCGACAATCAAAGGTTATAAAAGTATGCTAACCTCAGTGTTTAGACACAGAGATCTAGACATCTCGAATAACTTACGACCTTAGAGATCTGATTAGGTCATTTGGTACCAAGAAACAACCCCAATGCAGGCCACCTGCTTGGAACCTCGATGTGGTCTTGAGTATTTAACCTCTAGCAAATTCAAGCCTTTAGAGAAATCCTCTCTGAGAGATGTTGCTAAGAAACTTATCTTTTTAGTAGCTTTGGCAACCGCTAAAAGAGCTAGTGAGCTTCAGGCCATATCGAAGAAGGTGGTATGGAGACATGGCACGCAGTGTGTTCATTCCAAGAAGGTTTCTTGGCCAAGAATGAGAATCCAGCTAATCCTTGGCCAAGATCCTTTGAAGTTTTTGGGTCTGTCTGAGTTAGTGGGTCACGAGCAAGAAAGAGTTCTCTGCCCAGTGAGAGCATTGCGTTTTTATATGGAAAGAACAAGAGATATCAGAGGGAATTCTGATGCTCTGTGTGTTCAGTTAAAGACCCCAGTAGACCCATGACGAAGAACGCTCTAGCCTTCTTCATGAGCGAGTTGATTAGAGAAGCTCTATGTTTGTGTCAGAGCAGCTTTGGTATTTTGAAAGTGAAGGCTCATGAAGTCAGAGCAGTTGCGACTTCAAATAGCTTTTAAAAAGAATTTGAGCCCTCAAGGAAATTATTGAATCCACATATTGGAGAACTAATTCAATATTTGCGTCATTATCTTAGGGATATTCAGACAACCTTTGATAATTGTCAGACGCTAGGTCCATACATGTCCTCTGGTACAGTATTGGGCAAAGGAGTTACTACCCCATAACCTTCTTTTAAGCTAGTTTATTTTATTAGGTGATGGTGTTTGTGTTTTTGGTCGTCTGAGAAAAGTGTTCGGTACTTTTATCAGTCTTGTTAGTATTATCTTGTGATGGTGTGTGTGTAGTTTCAGGTAAATGATCTATTACTAGCTTGAATGCCGTGGCATAAGAGGGCTGTACGGTTCTGTCAACACATTGGTCAGTCCAGTTGTCAGTTCCAGTCTTAGCTTCTTCAACATACAGGACACTTCCTTGTTGAGAGCTCCTAAGGTTTAAGCAGGCTTAGGGCAGGACCTATGAAGTCAGCTACCTTAGCAGGTAAGGAACCATAGAGTTTTAATAATATTTTTATACTCTAATAATGTTGCTGTCTTTGACCCACCTCCAAATGTGTCAATCAGCTATATATATACCTGCCAGGTAAGTGTCATACATTAAAATGAAGTTTTTATGTTAAAACAAAGTTTAATGTATACTTACCTGGCAGGTATATATAATTTAATTCCCACCCTCCTCCCTCAGGAGACAGGGTTCAGAGAAAATCTGGCCCAATTGGGAACGGTTCCTAGCGCTAGCGCCACGGTAACGGGGTGGTGGTTGCCTGAACTACTAATAGGTTACTAGCGTTTGCCGCGAGTTTTGAAAATTTTCTGCCAGGTGGAACAGAGAATATAGCTATATATATACCTGCCAGGTAAGTATACATTAAACTTTGTTTTAACATAAAAACTTCATTTTGTGGATATTTCTCATAGAAAAATACCGCGAATGCGCGAATTTTCCGCGAATAATGCAGGGAAAGGTTCCCGAGAGGAAAGACCGCGAATGTTGTGATTGTCCGGCGAATCCGGAGAACGCGAATACCGGGGGGTCCAACTGTAGTAGCCTGCATTTAAGCAGAACGTTCCTCCCTACCTATAGCCTAATGTCACAAATTTGCTTACTTTTTTTTTTTTTTTTTTTTTTTTTTTTTTTAAACACAGTTAAACATTGGGTAATTTTAGTGTTATTAAATTTAATGTTTCCGGAAGGGATTATATTTTAGAAGACTCCAGCCGCCTCCCAATTTATAATTTAGTATTAGCTATATTTTTTTCTGGGTAAAACACCTAAAAAAATTGAAGTGGATAGCTATTGTCACCAGGTGGTGAACATAATTTCAGTGCCACTTATTCTCACTGCACGCTCTTTTCAACCATTGGCCAACAGGTATCGTCATTTTCACTTCTTGTTTTGCTTTTAGCAAGAAAGGCGCAAATTTCTTCAAATTTGATTGATAATGCAATTTTGGAAGACTAGATCTCTCATAACCTTCATGGCATTGTTCCAAAATCTTTGATGGATTAGCTGTAGAAGAGTGGAAGCTACAGTTAAGATCTGTCTGTCTGTCTATCTATCTGCGAGTATGAAAGACAGCATGCTGATAGATCTCTTGATCCTCCTCACAACTGAGCTATTTGCCTTGCATTGCCATAAATACGAGCAACCAGTGTGAACCAATACAATGAAATGTGCATAGCATGTCATATATTAAAAAAAAATAGCTTTACAGTAACTGTAACTACTGTTTATGATAGTGATATTTATAAATTACAGAACAGTGGAAACAATATTGGGAAAGTTGTTTGAAAAGCAATATTTACTGTTTACAATAGTTCAACATTTTTATTACAAATTTCAGTATAAATGCAATGGCAAAAAAAACATGCAGTGGGAATAATTGACAATATTTTTCATATATATGTATATATATAAATTCAAGAAACACTTTCAGGAGGTAAACATATTTCTAATATTTTCACTGCAAAAATGGCGATACCTGTAGGCTGAAAGTTGTTAAGAGCGTGCGGTGAGAATAAGTGCTGAAATTATTTTCACCCCATAGTGACAATATCCACTTGCTGAAATTTTTTTTTTTTTTTCTCAACACCTAAACTTCCACAAATGCCTAATGACAGGGTAAAGATAATATAATAAAATTACGACATAAGGTAAGACAATACCAGTCCCCCCTTCCATAGCTGATACTGTAAAATTCTAGCCAGTAAACACCCCTAGGTTACTTTAGGTTAGTATTTTTAGGTTCTTTTACAGCCCTATCATTTCATAGCTAGTTTTGGATGAAAACACCAAAATCTTTTTCATGCTAAAATGACTACCTAGCTGGAGTCTTATGAAATGGTTGGCTGAGGTCTTTCAAAAATTTACCTTAGGTATGTAGGTATCCTCCTTTTCTGAGGTTGCATTGGCCCTGCTCTCGTAGTCAGTCTGGTATCATTTCTTCAATTGCTACGACTGTCAAAGATATGGTAATTTGAACAAAAATTATGGGTTTCAAGATACACCTGGAGAGTTAATAACTTAATATGTGGAAAATGCACAGGAAATCATGAGACAAGGGACTGCAAAAAGGTTGAAATGAGCTGTATAAATTGTGTGAGACAAATACCATAAATGTGATCATGCTGTGAACTCAAAGAATGCAAATTGGGCCCTAGACTTTGAGATAAAGAAGATGGCTGCTTACACTGATCATGGTTATACTTCCTAATGGTAATTTTAAATATGGTTATGCGAATATTCAGTCTGTTGGAAATAAAACATTACAGTTGTTCACATTATCACTATTTACTGAAACGACCAAAATGGCCAGAAAGACCGAAATGTCCCAAAAAATTATTAGGAAGGCTAAGGCTTTCCTGTTAATCAAGATTTCCCCTTGGCTCAGGGTAGAGCAGTGGACTTGTAATATCTATGAATGCGCCCATCGTAGGTTCAGTATTATTTATTTATTATTTATTTGAAAAATATAGGTAAAATATATATGTATATATATCCCCTTCATAGCCATCCCTAAGTAAAGTGCCTAGAATACTGAACCCTTTATAAACAATCCTCTCCGCCAAATATATATCAAGTCAAGAAAATTAGCGGGACAAATAATGTCATTTTGATAAACTTCTCCTCAGAGTACCTCCCTGACTATATCAGCTTTGGGGACCATGTAAGAATGCGAGTGAGAAAATTTAAACCATCTCCAAAACAATGTAGAAGATGCTTTGAGTATGGCCATTTAAGTGAATATTGTCTGAAGAGTCAACGCTGCCACAGATGCTCAGACAATCATGAACCAAATACCATGTGCCATGAAGAGTTGTTCTGCTTTTTGTGTGATGGCGAGCATTCACCATCTTCGAAAGAGTGTCCAAGGAAGAAATTTGAAAAGGAAGTAGTGAAAACTGCAGACTTAAAATTCATAAGTATTGGTAGTGCCAAAAGACAAATATTAGGTGCAAACAGAAATGAAAACAGTTCATACGCAACAGTGATATAAAAAATGAAACTTACAGAGAAGAGGGAAACCATAAGAAAAAAATTGTAAAAAATAATAAAAATCCATCTGCTTCTAAACCTTCACCTTCCTTAGTCATAGAGTCTGCAGCGACAGAATGAGACACTGAGTCTATATCATCTGCTACGGAAGAAAGGATACCCACTAAGACTAACACCTAAGGAGCAATGAATAAAAAATAAAACGACCCAGAAGCAAAGTCTATAGACCTCCCCAAACAATTATGTAGTTGAGACTGTAAACAAGTATGAGAATCTAGATGATCTATCAAAGCCATTTTGTACCTGTAGTCCACCAGTACAGCCAATTCCATCCAGTACAGAGCAAGATCCTCACTTGATGGAAGTAGAATTTAGTGCGTCCAAATTGACATGTCAATCAGAACCAAAGAACCACTCAAAATTAGATAATCAATCCCCCTCAGACCACATCTCTGGAGGTGGATCATGTAAAAAATGAATAAGACCGAGTGAACCAAATAAAATTTCATCCAATCATAAGCAGGGAAAGACAAGGAACTCCAGCCTCAAATTTTAAATAATCTTCTCATTCGACATCCTTCAGTGGAACTGCTTAGGTCTCCGATCTTGTGCAGGAGAACTTAAAGCATTGATGCATGACCATAACCCTGGCATTATCTGCTTACAAGAAACCAAACTTGGTAATGCCACTTACAATCCAGACTTAAATCACATCATATACAATTCAGCCCTGCCTCCTGGTGACAGAGCTCACGGGGGTGCTGCAATAATAATTGATAAGTCTATACAACACTCAGTAGTTCAATTAAATTCACCGCTACAAGTGGTAGCAGTTACAGCTATAGTACTTAAAAAAAGTATTACCATCTGCTCATTTTACCTTCCTGGAGCAGTAGGATTTTCTAATGCAGACTTGCAAAATTTAATAAATCGGCTCCCCTTTCCCTTTATACTTATGGGTGACTTCAACTCCAATAATCCCTTATGGGGAGGAAATAATTTAGATGCATATGGAAGAATTGTGAAGAACTTCCTAAATACAAATGATGTCATCTTATACAATGATGGTTCAATGACCTACCATAACATCTATACTAACACCTTTTTGGCCATTGACCTCAATATTTGTTCAACCAGTATATAGCCATAGAATATAATTGGTTTTTTAGTAACTAATTGCATGGCAGTGATCACTACCCAATACATTTAACACTGTGAAAACATCTCATTCAGTTCACCTCCAAATTGGAAGGTACAGGAAGCTGACTGGGTTAAATATAGACAGGGCACAACTATGGAGAGAGAATTTGACTTTTTTTTTTTTTTTTTTTTTTTTTTTTTTCTCATGTTGAAGCATATTGTTATTTCACTGATAAAATAATAACAAGCGCAAATACATAATTACCAAAGACAGAGAATAAACCCCGACGACCAGCAGTTCCTTGGTCGGACAAGACCTGCACCATCCTTCACAAGATTTCAAGGAAATGTTATGGGAAATACAAAAATAGCGTCACTATTATCATAAAGCCAAGCAAGAATCCTGGATATACTATATAAATGGGATCACCTCCAAGACACCCACACGGATTGTTTGAAGGAAAATAAAAAACTTAGAGGAAAATTTGTACCATCCCCTTTTCCAACTCTGAAAATTAATAATAGTATTATCTCGGAACCACAGGAAGTAGCTGAAGCATTAGGAAAACACGTCTCAGATGTGTCCAGTCCCAATAACTGCTCTAGGAGTTAAGGAGAGTACAAAACAATCAAGTTGCCATAAATTTTTCCCAAGATAACTCTGATGAATATAATGCCCACATTTCACTTGGAGATCTGTCAATTGTTCCGACACGGCATACAAACCTTCGGTCCTTTTACAATAGGAAGGTACTAGCGGCAGCTGGATAGGTTCGTAAGCATTTCGAACAAGGGGTTTGGTAGTTAACTGCTTGTCCGACAGGCGCGCGCGCGCGACTGGGAGGTAAACAAACCACTTTTGCTTTCGGCCTCACAGCGAGTAGACGTGTGTGTTCGACGCTCTCTGCCCGCTTCTCGTCGTTTGCTTTCCTTGAGTATATGGTTGTGTTTGTGTATGAAAGAATCATTGTAAGTACAATCATTTCTCTTTTTTCATTGAATTGTGAATTTTTGGTCAATTATGGAATCTCCTCGCCTCGCTACCCCACGGAGACTATGCCCGGGTACCGGAGGGCGTAAATGCGGGAAGTTCCTCGTCATTCCCGGAAATTGACCCACATGTTTTGTGCGCTCGGTGTAGGGGGTCGCGAATGCACCCGAGCCGAGCCATGTGAAGTTTGTAATAATTGGTCGGAGGCGCAGTGGACTTTGTATGAGGGCAGGAAGAAGCGAAGGCCTGCAAAGGAGTCGTCGGAAAGCTCTCCCGCGACTCCTTTGGTTACGGACACTTCGTCGTCTTTCCTGCCGCCCGCTCAGCTTCCACGTTTGGCGCCTTCCCCTTCGGGGGGGTTTCTAGGTCCTTCTCCTCACCTGACTTGTCGAGTGTGGAGGAGGGCGCTAGATACCCTGACGTCGAGTTGTACTCTGGGTCCTCTATCCGTTCGTCTTCGTGCGAGCGGGTAGAGGATCCTGCTAATCACCCGACTTTGCCTTCCTCAGGTGCGGTTGCCGCGAAGGACGACCTCGGACAGGTGTGGCATCGTTGGGGCTGCAGGGCGTGCCGAGTGTCCAGGGGCTGCTCTACCATCTCACTGGCTCCGTGGCGGTCACCCATGCGACGGTTACGACCACCACCACGACCCTTACAACACCTGGCTACGCTTCACCTCCTCACCTGGTGTACACCCCGCACGCGGTCTCTGTAACACCTACTACATCGGTGCAGGGGCCAGTCGCCGTACCACGGGGGGAGTGTGATGCCGCCACCTGGGTTTGCCGTGCTGCCGCGACCGGACTTCGTGTGACCCGAAGAGCTCGCCCCACTGGACCTCACCACCCGTACCAAGGATGTCCTGTGCCGCTGGTCCGTCCAACTGGACAGCCTGCACAGCCTGCCGTACCTGCCGTACCTGCCCAGCCGCCGTTCACGGACGTGACGTTGATGACCACTGCTGCTGTTACTGTACCTGCCCCTGCCGTCTCTACTGCTGTTCCTGTGATGCCTGCACCTGCTGACGTTGTTCCTGTTCCTGGCTCCGCTGCTCCCGATGCTGATCTGTTCGGACAGGTGCGTCCGGGCCCTGTTGCTTCGGCAACAGCAGCCCCGGCTCCGCTCTGGATGACAGATCTGACGTCGGTCCTGAGGAGGTTGACGAAGAAGAAGAAGAAGAGGAGGAAGGTGTCGTCGTCGTCTTCATCGTCTTCTTCGTCGTCGTCGTCGTCTGCCGCCTCTTCCTCTCTTCTTCTAAGGCTCCCCCGCCGAAGAAGAAGAAGGTCGCCTCCCCCCCCCCTAAGAAGTCTCCTTCGGGAACTTCTAAGGGCCCGTCTCGCTCTGGTGAGACGGGGGGTTCTTCCGCTGGTCACCCTGCTCCTTCGGGGGCAGGACCCGTCTCTTCTTCCGCGAGGAAGAAGACTACGGGGACCAGAGGAGTGCCAGGCTAACACCGGCACTTCTTCCTCACCTGCTGTTAGTGGTTCGGCCACGGCAGCAGGATCCGTCTCGGCCTCTCGTTCGCGAGAGGTACCGAGTGTATGGTCGCCTAACAGCGACCGTGCAGCCAGGAACCAGACCTCTGAGTCCGCTCAGCGTCAGGTTCACGGCACGGAGCGGAAGACTGGTGACAGCCGCTCACGCGACTCTCACCAGACCAGCTCTCGCTCTCGTGGCGAGCAGCTGGCTACCCGGGCGGACGTGACGGTCCATGACCGGCCACGGGCTGAGGCTGGGAAAAGGTCCCCCCGTTCGCCGGCACCATCCACGGCTGGTACCAGCGAACTGACGCGCCGTGAGGATACGCACCGGTCTCACCGTGACAGTGGAGCTCGCCGGTCGCCTGACCGTCACTCTCCCACAGAGAGCGATCGGGTACGGCGACCAGCACCAGCTCCTCTGACACACGAGACCGGGGGGCCGCTGTTCTCGGTCCAGCCGTTCTCCACAGCGAGACGGCTCGACTAGGTCTGCAGCTCGATCGCCACCGCGGGTTGACGATCGCCTGCAGTCTTCCAAGCCCGCTGGTTCTGCCAGCGAGCGAGGAGGGAGCGGTCAGGTCTGCCTCTCCCATACCTCAAACCTCCTCGGGTTACACCGGGAGGGGCGAGGTATTGAGGAGTGATCGTGAGGGGTGCGCCCCTCAGGATCCCACCACGTCGTCGTACGTACCAGGCACGGTTCTCGGACCAGCCAGGTCGTACGCACAAGTGGTTGGAGGAGACCGAGAGGGGTCTGTCGCTGTTCCTCCCCTTGAGGGAGGAGGGTCTCGGAGATGCTCCTGTTTGAGGGACTGGATGGTCCGACTCCGCAGGACGCAGTCACTCCTGAGATCCAGAGGAACTTTGCCGAGGTTATTGCGCTGATTCGTCAGCACAACGACCTCGGGGAAGGATCGCCGCTCCCACCATCCGAGCCCACGTCCCGGCTCGAGTCGTTCTGGGGCCCGAAGAGGGAACCCAGACCGACGGTGGGTTTGCCGCGTTCCGAGCTTGCAGACTCAGTGCTAGACCAGGTTGATTCGCTTGTCTCCGGACAAGACGGTTCGCTCAAGTCTGGCAGGTCGAGCAAGCTGCTTCCACCTCCTCTGCTGCGACAGCGGCGTTTTTACGTGCCATCTGAAGACCCGATGCCGCCCAAACAGGTGAACCCGGAGTTAGCCAGGCTGACTCCGGGTGTGTCTCTGCAGCAGCTCCTGTCCGAGAACCTATGGTTCTCGCAGCAAGAGGCACTCGGCTGGAATCTACCGCCATGGCAGCTTTCCAGGCCGTCTCCTGCTAGATCTGTGGTCCCTCACAGTATCTAAGGTCGCAGCCAACTCCGGGGGAATTTCTCCTGAAGATGACTCGGCCTTTAGGAGACTTTGCCAGTCTGGAGGAAGAGCCATCTCCTTCCTTGCCCACCAGACGGTGAACCTGTGGGCCAACCTGGTTCTCCGACGAAGGGACGCCGTCCTTACTCGGGTTTCCAGGGCGGCCGGGCGTGAAGCGGCGTTGGGACTTCGCAACGGACCTTTACGGAGTTCCACGTCTCTCTTCCCAGGAGAGATGGTGGACGCTGCGGTGGACAGACGGCGCACTGATGACAGTGACCGTCTGGTGCACCAGGCAGTCTCGAAGGCTTCTGGGCAGCCTCGGACTGCGGCCAAGTCTAAGAGCTCGGCTAGCGCTTCCTCGGTGGCTAAGACGGTAGCTGCGTCGAAGCCCCGGGGAAAGACACTGTCTTCTTCGACTTCTACCAAGGGGAGCCGTAACCAGCCCTCCTCCCAGCCCTCCTCCTCCCGTGGAGGCTCTGGGAAGAAGTCGAAGAAAGGGGGGAAACGCTAGGGACGGCGTTCGGGGACCCCTCACCTGCTGCCGGAAGTGTGGGGGGGTGCCTGGCCAGCCATTGGGCAACTTGGCAGCGCTACGGCGCCGAGACCTGGATTGTATATGTCCTTCGGGAGGGATATCTATTACCCTTCGAATCTCGCACCCCTCACCTCCAACCCGGTCCAACAGCAGTCGTACGTTCCAGGGTCATCGAAGGACGTAGCACTGAGACAGGAGATCAAGACCATGCTGGAGCAAGAGAGCTGTAGAAAATCGTCACGGATCAGTCACCGGGCTTTTACAGTCGACTCTTCCTGGTGGAAAAGTCTACGGGAGGCTGGCGCCCGGTGATAGATCTCTCTCCCCTGAACCGGTTTGTTCGCCAGACCCGGTTCACGATGGAGACGGCACGCTCACTGCTCGAGTGCTCCATCATGGGAGAACGATTTCATGCTTTCTGGTGGTGATCTTGAAGGATGCGTATTTCCAAATACCCATTCATCAGTCCTCCAGAAAGTACCTCCGCTTCATCCTCGACGGGACGGTGTACCAATTTCGAGGGCAACTTTGCTTCGGTCTCTCAACCGCCCCACAGGTGTTCACGCGAGTGTTCACTCTGGTGTCTGCTTGGGCCCATTCGCACGGGATACGTCTGACGAGGTATCTCGACGATTGGTTAGTCCTGGCGAGCTCCCGCTCGCAGTTGCTACAGGACAGGGATCGACTGCTCGAGTTCTGTCGCGATCTGGGATCGTTGTGAACTTCGAAAAAGTCCGATCTCGAGCCCAAGCAGAGGTATGAAGTTACCTGGGTATGCTGATCGACACGGTAGCAGGGCGAGTCTTCCCCGCAGACTCGCGGATCAGCAGATTCAGGGAGGCAGCCAACCAGTTCCTGTCTCGGCAGGAACAGGTAGCTCAGCGATGGCAAGTCGTGATCGGACACCTGTCGTCACTGAGAGTTAGTCCTCACGGGGCGTCTTCACCTGCGGTCTCTTCAGTGGAGGCTAAAGGAGAGTTGGTCACAGGCGACGGATCCCCCAAGCTTTCCAGTGTCACTGACACGGAGGTGAGGCAGGATCTAGCCTGGTGGCTGGACGACAGGAACCTCTTAAGAGGAGTGCCTCTGCGCACTCCCCCCCCGGACATGCAGCTGTTCTCAGACGCATCGACCGAGGGATGGGGCGCACACCTGGAGGAGTTGCTGACTTCAGGAGTGTGGGACGAGAACGACAAGCACCTTCACATCAATGTACTGGAACTCAAGGCAGCGTTCCTCGCTCTCCAAGAGTTCCAGGACCGCTTGGTGGGACACTCAGTGGTGTTGATGTGCGACAACACCACGGTAGTGGCCTACGTCAACAAACAGGGGGGCCTAGTGTCTCTCCCGTTGTACCAGTTGACTCGGCAGGTGCACGAGTGGGCCGAGGCACACTCATAGAGCTGTCGGCACGTCTACATTCCAGGGAAGAGGAATGTAGTAGCAGACACGCTCAGCCGTCGGGATCAGGTGATAGGGACCGAATGGTCTCTACACCCGGACGTGGTGGAAAGGCTCTTCGACCTATGGGGGCGACCAGTCCGTGGATCTGTTCGCCACCCGGCACAACAGGAAGCTCCAGGTGTTCTTCTCGGCCGTGCCGGACCCATGGGCAGCTGCAGAGGACGCTCTTCAACACCCGTGGGACAACCTCTTCGCCTATGCCTTTCCCCCGTTCAGCCTGATTCGCAAGGTGATCAGTCGAGCACTGGTCACCACCCCGAATCTCAGGATGATCCTGGTGGCTCCCAAATGGCCACAGGCCATTTGGTATCCGGACCTGCTGGCTCTTCTCGCAGGAGAACCGAGAGAGATTCCCCCTTGGCACAACCTTCTGCCCAGCCACACGTCGAGCGGTACCACCGAGCAGTCCAGTCCCTACGTCTTCACGGCTGGCTGTATCCACCATCTCTTGCGAACGAGAGGCTTTTCTCGTAGTGCAGCAACAGAGATTGGCTGGAAACGTCCGTCAGTCCTCTGCAGCTGTGTACCAAGGGAAGTGGGCCGTCTTCTGTGGTTGGTGTCGTAGACGGGGTCTATCTCCTCTCAGAGCCACTCTTCAGCAGGTAGCGGATTTCCTCGTTTTTCTTCGCCGAGAGAAGCTCCTCTCAGTCCCCACAGTCAAAGGATACAGAGCCGCCGCCTTGGCGCTCGTCCTGAAACTGAGGGGATTGGACATCTCGAACTCGTTCGAGATCTCCTTGCTCATGAGGAGCTTCGAAAGGTCTTGCCCACCCAGGGAACTCAGGCCCCCTGCGTGGGATGTGACTCTCGTCCTTAGGAGTTTGACTCGCACGCCGTTCGAGGCCACTCCGAGAGTCGTCAGACAGGGATCTGACCCTCAAGACCCTCTTCTTGCTGGCCCTGGCATCGCGAAGAGAGTAGGGGAACTTCATGGTCTTTCCTATGATGTACGACATTCCAGGGGATGGGGATCTGTGACGCTCGATTTCATCCCGAACTTCGTTGCGAAGACTCAGAAACCGTCGATCCCTGACGACAGGTTCGAGTCATTCACGATTCCCTCCCTAATGGACTTCACCGATAATGATGCGGATGAGATGCTGCTTTGTCCTGTGAGGGCGCTACGGCGCTATCTGAAGAAAACTCGACACCTCAGGCCTGAGTGTCGACGCCCTCTTCGTTAGCACCGGGGTAACCAAGAAAGAAGTATCCAAGAACACTCTTTCATTCTGGCTGCGTGAGGTCATCAGATAGGGCGTATGAGGCGTGATGGTAGTGACGACATCCGTACGTCCCGTCCGAGAGCTCACGAAGTCAGAGTATTGGCCCCTCGTTGGCGTTTCGTAAGAACTTCTCCGTGGCGCAGGTCCTGAAGGCAGGGGTCTGGTCTAACCAGACTACCTTTATGTCCTTCTACCTTCGGGATATTGCCCAGAGGTCCTTGGATACCTTTGTTCTTGGGACCCTGGTGGCTGCTCAACACAGTTTGTAGCAAACCCCAGACCCTGCAGCTGAAACAGCATCGAGTCCTGGTGTGACTGTGTGGATGGATGTGTGAATGAGTGAGTGACTGGCTCCCTCTTCCCGTCTTTTCCTCCTCCTCTACCTGTGGGCAGAGGGCCACGGTCGTCACTACGCTGGATGAGGACGAGATGCAGGTGAGCTATATGACAGAGCCCCATCTTATCCCTTTCACTAGGGATAGGAGCAGAATATCCCCACCACTTCCTCCTACAAGGGGGGGGAAGTGGATGCCTACAAGAGTCAAACCCATGACTTTATATTTGCTCCTGTACAGGAACAAGTTCTTACATTGCTGGTACGAAGAGATACGCTTGCCTCTCTCTTAGTACTCGGTCCAGAGGTCTGACCATTGATCCTGCGGTGCACACCCCGATCAATCGGACAGAGGCTTGGATCCCTCCCTCGCTCTTACGACCAGGGAGGCTTCCAAGGTTGGGCGAACACCAGTCTGTTCACAAAAGACTCAGATTCCACCCACCAAGAAGTGAGTCTTCCTATTGTAAAAGGACCGAAGGTTTGTATGCCGTGTCGGAACAAATGACAATTTGTCCAAAATTGCATTTTCCTAACTATACAAAACCTGAGGTCCTTTTACACATAGCCCCACCTCATGCCACCCCTCACTCTGCAGTTTTTGCTTGGGCCAAAAGCAAAAGTGATTTGTTTACCTCCCAGTCGCGCTCAGAGCGCCTGGCGGCCTGTCGGTACAAGCAGTTAACTACCGAACCCCTTGTTCGAAAGCTTACGACCTATCCAGCTGCCGCTAGTACCTTCCTATTGTAAAAGGACCTCAGGTTTGTATAGTTAGGAAAAATGCAATTTTGGACAAATTGTCATGTTTCATCAGGTGCTAAGCTCTTCCTTTTAAAGATAATTAAAGATAATAAATAAGGTATGGGAAACTGGGATCCTGCCAGGGAGCTGGAAAATATAAATTATTATACCAGTGCAAAAGCCTCTTCAAACAATTAGTTATCATCCCAGCAATCTTTGGATGATTCTGGTGGCACCCAAATGGCCTCAGGCCATTTGGTATCCGGACCTGCTGGCTCTTCTCTCGGAGGCACAGTGAGAGATTCCCCCATGTCACAACCTGCTGTGTCAACCGAATGTAGAACGGTACCACCAGGCAGTTCATTCCGTGTGTCTTCACGGCTGGCGGTTATCCACCATCTTTTGCGAGCGAGATGCTTTTCTCGCAAAGCAGCAGCAGAGATGGCTGGATACCTCAGTCAGTCCTCTGCAGCAGTTTACCAGGGAAAGTGGTCTGTCTTCTGTGGTTGGTGTCATATACACGGGGTCTCTCTCCGCTCAGAGCCACTCTTCAGCAGGTAGCGGTTTCCTCATCTTTCTTCACCGAGAGAGGCTCCTCTCTCTCTCTCTCCGCAGTCAAAGGATACTGAGCCGCCCTGGCCCTAGTCCTTAAGCTGCGAGGAGTTGATATTTCCTCCTCCATGGAAATATCTCTCCTAATGAGGAGCTTCGAGAGGTCTTTCCCACCCAGGGAACTGAGGCCCCCGGGATGTGACTCTTGTCTTAAGGAGTTTGACTCGTAGACCCTACGAGCCTCTCTGAGAGTCATCAGACAGGGATCTGACCCTCAGGACCGTCTTTCTGCTGGCCCTGGCATCGGCGAAGAGAGTAGGGGAACTTCACGGTCTTTCCTTTGATGTCAAACACGAGGGGGATGGGGATCGGTTATGCTCGATTTCATCCCAGATTTCGTAGCAAAGATGCAGAACCCTTCGGTCCCTGATGCCAGGTTTGAGTCCTTCATGATCCCTTCCCTAGAAGACTCCACCGATAATGATGCGGATGAGATGCTGCTTTGTCCTATGAGGGTGCTACGGCACTACCTGAAGAAAACTTGACACCTCAGGCCTGAGTGTCAACCCCTCTTCGTTAGCACCGGGGTGACCAAGAAAGAAGTGTCCAAAAACACTTGTTTCTTTCTGGCTTCGTGAGGTAATCAGGAAAGCGTACAACTCACACAGGAGTGCCAACACCAGTACCTTTCGTCCAAGAGCCCACAAAGTCAGAGGCATTGGTCCAACGCTTGCATTCCGCAAGAACTTGTCCGTTGCACAGGTGCTGAAGGCAGGGGTGTGGTCCAACTAGACCGCTTTCACCTCCTTCTAGCTTCGGGATATTGCCCACAGGTCCTTGGACACTTTCCTTGGGACCCGTGTGGCTGCTCAAAAGTTGTGTAGCTTACCCAGCTCCTTTACAGGACAAGGTAGCATCTCGTCCTTGTGATACTGTGTGAATGAGAGTGTGACTGGGTCCTCTTCTTCCTCTCTTCTTCCCTCTCCCTACAGACAGAGGGTAGCAGTCGTCACAACGCTGGACGACAGAACGACGATGCAGATAAGCGCTATGTAACCAAGCTCCATTCTATCCCTTTCATTAGGGATAGAAGTGTTTATCCATCCCTTCCCTAGCAAGGGGGGGAAGCAGACACCAGTGAGAAACAAATCCAATACTTTATATTTGGCTTCTTACTTAGGACATAGTTCTTGCTTGCTATTCATAAGAGGTACGCTTGCCTCCCTCTTATGAATTGGTCCAGAGGTCTGACTACTGATCTTGTAGTGTATACTCCGATCAGTTGGACAGAGGCTAGGTTTCCCCCCCTTTACTCTTACGACCAGGGAGGGAACCCAGGTTGGGCGAACACCAGTCTGTTCACAAGACTCAGATTCCTCCCACTAGTAAGTGAGTCTTCCTTATGTAAAGGACGGATGGTTTGTATAACTTGTTGGAACAAATCACAATTTCTGAAAGTACATTGTATTTTTCCTAACTATACAAACCTGAGGTCCTTTACACATAGTCCCACCTCATGCCACGCCTCACTCTGTTCCTTGGCCTAAAGCAAAGTGATATGTTTACCTCCAGTCAGGGGGGACTCCCGAGTATCGGACGAGCAGTTACTGCTGAACTACCTTGTTAATAAATCTTACGACGGGTCCAGCTGGTGCTGAATAGTAATTCCTTATGTAAAGGACCTCAGGTTTGTATAGTTAGGAAAAATACAATTTACTTTAAAAAATTAAGATTTTTACATGGCTAGGAACCAATTGGTTACCTAGCAATGGGACTTACAGCTTATTGTGGGATCTGCCTTGTGATTATTAACTCTACTTCTGTTGGTAAATATGCCTCATCCAGTAGAAGAGGTCTAGCAGAATTTGGAGAAGTCAAGGAAAAGAGCTTGTCAAGTGTCATCTTCCTCCTCTTTGTAATCGTCATATTTTCATACATTCAACTTACCTGTCAGATATATACTTAGCTATAGATTCCGTCGTTTCAGACAGAAATTCGAATTTCGCGCACACGCTACGGGTAGGTCAGATGATCTACCGGCCTGCCGCTGGGTGGCAGGAATAGGAACTATTACCTTCTAAGGACAGATTTTCTCTGTCGCTGGGAATATAAACAATAAGTTTGCTTTCCCTCCTGATTTGATTTTCGTGTTTCTTCGCCATTGATCTTCTGGGCTAACTTTTACAGGGAAGTAATGGATCTTTGGTTCGGCATACACTTTTGTTAACTTTTAGTAATTTTTTGATAAAATTAACTTCAAAAATTTCGAAGATTACATTATGTGTAACTACCGAAGTTTCCGGTAGACACTCAACACTTTCAAGAAAGGGAATTACTTATATTTATTCATTAATACAAATGTGTTAGAATTTGATTGAGGAAATGTATATCTTTCTTCCTAGTTGGGGAAGTCAGAGAAGTAACTATATACGCTTCCTTTAGAAGCTTTATTAGCTCTTGTGTTAACGAGCAATTAGAGTATTAACAGTACTAGTAGTTGTTGCATCCTCATCACCTTGAAGATAAATGGATGTAGCTCAAATGCGAGCTCTTAAAAGGTAAGAAGTGAATATAGTGTTCCCCATTGCAATAGAGGGTGCGTCTGATCGGCTCTGTCTCGCTCCCAGGTCTAGACCTCTTCCAAGCTCACAGGCCCAGAGGAGAAGGAATGTCGAAAGCCTTACGGAGGTTATGGAGAATCCCCACCGATCAGGCGTCCCCTCGGCAGGTTCTGTAGAACGTCCCAGACTGCCAGGGATAGCCATTGGAAAGGCATCCTAATTCAATGTGTTCCCCTTATTATTATTGTCTCGACGAATAAGGAGAAGAAAGATTCAACGGCGTAGATTAAATGAAGATGCAAGATAATCTCGTCATGGGTATCAGAAACTCAAAAAAGACTGCTAAAATATGATATCATTCGATAGCAGTGGTGGTAGAGGCATTGCCCTATCCTGTTTTCGTCCCCCGTACAACAAGACGGGGGCTCTATCCCATGGGGGTTTGAAATGAATTTTTTTTCAACAAATTCCTCATCGGTACATTTATATTAAAATATATCTATTTGGGGAAGAACGAATTAGATATTAAAGAATATTTGTTGATCAAATGATTATCAATCTCGTTTAGTGATTAAACATATATAACTGTTAAGCTTCTAGCTTATTCGGAGTTCGAGCAACGATACTCCTCCTTGGTGCCAGGAGTTTTGTTCATGAAACTTACCTGTCAGATATATATATAGCTGTATTTTCTGAAGTCCGACAGAATTTTAAAAACTTCCGACACACGCAGTTGGTCGGCAAGGAGGTGGTTAGTACCCATTCCCGCCGCTGGGGGGAGGCGGGTATCAGGAACCATTCCCATTTTCTATTCATAATTTTTCTGTCGCTGGTGCTGAAAACACCTGTTTTCAGTACCTCCGTCTTAGGATTTTGGAAACTTCATTGCCGCTAAGTATCCTAATTGTCTTTTGATTTATTTACTTGGATTTGTGGGATTTGTGGCTAGGCATACGCTATCTTAAATTGATTTGAATTTGATTCATTTTTGCATAAAATATCTGAATCTAGTTAGGCTAGTTTCAGACGGGGTTGTCTGCAAAGATAGGGTGTGGCTACCGAAAGCTTCGATAGATCCGCACTTGGTATGTACGAGGGGTATGGGTCTTGCTTCTTTGTTGAGATTTGTCATGTAAGGAGTGTGAGACTTTGTCTATTCCGTAAGGAAGACGTAATGATTCGTATGTACGCATTAATCAGTAAACATGTCTAATTCCGTAAGGAAGACGTATGATTCGTATGTACGCAATTAATCAGTAACAAAAGTCAGGGTAGTGAACCTGCTAACCTTCCTGTAGACTTTATTTTGCCTAACCCTGTAGTATGGCCTACGGCTATGAATATGTCTACGAGAGGTGCTCGCTCTCCTTCATTGCTGTGAAGTGCTACTTCTGTAATTGTTACTCCTAACCCTGCAGTGTTGCCTTCGGGCCCTAAGCAGTGTCTGTAGAGGAATTACCCTTTCTCTGATTACTCTTTTCGATTCGTATCTTAGAATCGAAAGTGCTTGCTTTAGAGAGTAAAAGTGAAGTGCAGTGATACCCCTTGTGTAGTGGAGGGTGCGTCAGATCGGCCTCGTTTCGCCTCTAGGCCGGGACCTCTGCTTGACCTCCCATGGACCCCGGGATAGGGAGGGCATAGTTCCTAAAGCCTAAGGAGGGTTACAAGGAACCCCCACCGATCTGGCGTGCCTTCGGCAGTTTCTGATGAAAATCCCCATACTGCCAAAGTGCCGTGCGCGTGCACAAATCCTGAAAGATTGCTTCTCGTCCTCCGAAGCGTCCTCCCCATGCAGGGGTTGGAGCTTTCGGAAGGACTCGCGCCCTCTAAATAGAAGCTTTATAGAAGAGGACGCTTCACGTCCTCTCTCTCTCTCTCTCGTTATGCGTTTCAGTGAGAAGTAAGAAGGCGAACGTCGCCTTTCCACCGAGAAATACGTAAAAGAAGTCATAGTAGCAGGAAGCTTTTGAGAGCGGACGCCCGGGACGCTCGGATGGACTCCAGGCGCGCGCGGGTGCACGCCGAGCGCGCTCCAGTGGACGCCGAGCTCCGAGCGCCAGTGGACGCCGAGCGTGCACCAGCGCACGCCAGGTGTGTCGCCTGGCTGAACGTTTCTGTTGAACTCTTCAAGCTCTTGTTTTCAGATATGGGCCTAAAGAATGTTTACCTCTACCTCCGGTGATACCTTCTACCTCACCTGCAAAGAATGTGAAGTAGGCAGTGCTTCGGAGGAAGTTTAAAGTGAACAGACAACTTCTTCTTCGAAACCCAGCAAGACATCGGGTTTCGTGAATTCAAGAGGTCTCTGTCAATTAATATTGCTTTTCGCATAGGTGATGGAGTTAAGGAAAGCTCAAGGGAAGATCTCGTTTGCTCTACCGCAACCTTTGCCATTCGGCCAATAAATTTAAGTTGCCACTACCGCAGTCAAGACTTTGCGATAAGGCAGTTACGGGTTATGTAAGGCTCGATGTCCTGCACGTCAGGACTCTCGGCAACGTTCAGTGGGATTCTTGCAAAGGCACTCATCAAAAGGACGCTCTTCAGGAAAGCGCAAGACAGGACTTCCTTTGCCATACTGCCAATAAATTTTAAGCTTTAGCAGGCATTAGTTGTGATACGGGAGAGGAAGCTGGTTGGAGAGTTTCTTCCTCTTCCCAGGATAATTTTGCAAAAGCTTTTTAGCCCATCTGAAAAGGGTTTTTCAGATGATAGATTTTGTTAGTTTCTAGTCGGGACTACGCTGCCGAATTGAACATCGTCGTTCTACTGCCGTAAGAGCCCAGTCTCTTACAGGATTTCTTGCCCCTTCCTCGTTTGAGACGGGAATCGAAAAAATTAAATGCTTGACTCCCTGGATTACGTTTTGTCAATTCAGTGACTTTCCCCCATTGACAATATACTTTAGTTTTGTCAGTAAGTGGGTATCCCTCATTGACAAAATATCTCTTTGTCCCGTAAATGGGTTAGTTCTCATTGACAAAAAACATCTCATTAACTTGATATTGCGTAAGCGAATAAGCTCTTATTGACAAGATTCGGAAGAGCTCTCATTCGTCATTCGCAGACTCGTACAAGAAATAGACTTGTAGACTACGTCAATGAACGCTTATGTCCAGTAACATAAGAAGCTTGAGCTGACTGCTTCGATTCTCTTAAGTTTTGTTCATGAAACTTGCCTGTCAGATATGTATGTAGCTGTATTTCCGAATTCAGCTATATAGATGTTCTGCCAGGTAAGTATGAACAAACTTTATTGTGATATAATTTCATATTTTGCCTTGCGTTATTTTACTTCTGGTTGGTTCAAGTCATATACGCTTGCTGTAGTTACCTCTTCGGATGGCAACCGAGAGGTCTATTGTCTATTTTAAGACATTTAATCGTTACTCCCTGCAGCCTTCCAGGAGTTTCCGATTTATCTTTTACCGTTGTATGGTAGTGTTCTGACGACACAAACGCATCTATATATTTAGCGTTTTCTGTTTCGCTTAAATATACCAGCTTGAGAGTCTTTCGGCTCAAAAAATAACGGACCTATTTCTTCGTAGAATAGGGTAGCTGGCAACCCAGACATAAAGTTAAGAGACGACGTTCGTAAGCTGCTGGCTGCTGCTGTCACGCTGTGTCTGTCTTCCAGTCCAACCGAGCCAGTAAACAGATCGGGCGCTGTCATGCGCCGTAGGTTACGTCTCTCTCATCCTCCTGCGGGATTGACTGACTAACCGTATCTCTGTGCTGGCGGTTACGTCTCTCCTGCGGGATTGACTGACTAACTGTAACTCTGCCCTACAATCACGGACTTTAGCCTAAAGATTTGAGGGGAATTTTCTTACGTGAATGAATAAACGTTGCATTCGTTTTGCCTTACTATGTTCAACAGAGTTATCTCTTAATCCTTTCGGTGCTCGTTACCGCACGGTATAGAACTAAGAGTCTACCGCAACATTGCACTTTTATATGCTCTCCTGCTTAGGCAAAGCGCAGCCTTATTAGGGAAGTAAGCATACTCGGGGAGGGAATGGATGAGCTTGCTGGGGACCATTTCCTTCCTGAAGAAGTTTGTTTCCCCGAATAGACTGCAATTCAGACCACAGTTTTTTTTCCTACCGGAAACTGAAATATTATTCAAGATCTAGGAATGAATTCTGAACATCTCTCAGTGCGTTTATCACCTGAGGTGATAGAAAGAAGTGCCGGACATCTGGATAGGGTTTCAGATGTCCTGGATCTTAATCTGAAAGAAGTTAAAAGCGATTCGGTAGTCCCTCCAGTCCTCGTAACGAGTTTTGGGAACCAGTGGGTCCAGATCAACTCTGATATTCCACAGCTCTCTCCATCATCTTAATAATAAGTTCTTCTCTCGGTCCCTGTTCGAGTTTACGAGAAAGCCTATTATAACAACAGGCGTAGAATGTAACGATCCTCTAGAGGTTCGTTACCGGATTGCGAAAGTCCGTACGAATCGTCTCGATCGACGGCAGCAACTATTGACTTCCGAGTGGAATCTTTCTTTAGAAGTAAGTTTTTTTGAGAGTTGTGGAGACTTTAGGGACGCCCTTTCATCTTCTCTTCGATATGTTGAGGACGAAGAGGCTTCTTCTTCTCTGCTCCCTTATTCTCGATCCGGGATCGGTACATTAAACGCCATCCTATGATATTGAACGGGGATGGATATTTAGTCTCTTTTCCCCTTTTTTCAATCGCTTAGGAAATGTAATAAGAGGATTTATGACGTCACAGGGAGCGACAATGACGCTGATCGCCCCATGTTGGCCTTCAGGATCCTGGATTCACAGAGGTCACATACTTCCTAGTTCACTTTCCAAGGACCTTTTCCGAGAGAGTCGGTCTACTCTAACTCGAAGGTACCTATAACCTCTCCGCTCTGAGTCTTGACTACGTTCAGGCTATCGAGATGTTGAACAGGAATAAGATTACCGTCTTCCATTTCCGTCTGAAGAATGGGATAAGCTGGCAGTCACAACTATTAAAGAATACGCAAATATGTTGTTGACGGCCTTTGGGCTCAGAGATTTGCGTCTGTCAAACAACAAAGCCCTTCACGATCTTTGAGTTCTGTTTTCTCGGAGTCAGACACTCGTGCGAGATCAGGAGACATATAGTAGCCCTGAGTTTCTTGTTGACGAAGTCGGTTGCGTTTATACACCCCCGATGATCGTGTACATGAGACCAGGTTGGACTGTCAGGCATTCTTCCTTCGGGACTGAATCGCCTTTTTGCTCCTCGCTCCTTTCTCCTGGCACCAGAAGCTCGAGTCAGGAGTTGATTCGCTGACGACGTTGGTTGCGTTGATACACCCCAAGGTTTGCTTAGATTGAATCGCCCAGGCAAGTCCAGACACATCCTCAGCGAAGAATAGTGCCTATGGTCTTCAGGGTACAGCCTTGCTGTCCTTGATTCGTCTGACTGGTCAACTGGTCGGTCACCTGACTTTAGTACAGACGGACTGACTGTGCATGTCCAGATCGAAGCTTTCAATATGGAACTTAGACGTAGTCTGAAGTTCTTGATGTCAAAGCATTCGAACCTCTCCTACCTGTTAACTTCTTGCATGTGATCAGGAAGGCCTTCTTCTAACCACCCTAGATAACGACAAAGAGGGTTAGTGAGATTTTAAGCCATCGTCACAAGTTTTGGCTTTAGAGAACACAAGGCGGTGTGCTCTCTAACCCTTCCGTTGTGGCCTAAGAATGGTAACCCGTTTTGTCCTTGGGCCAGGAGCTTGGAAGCAAGGATGGCACAAGTTAGTGGGCAGGAGCCAGAGAGAGTCCTGTGCCCTGTCGGGTCTCAAGTTTTATCTACATAAAACTCAAGAAAGTCGAAGTCAATCGGGCAATCTGCAGTGTTCCGAAAAAGACCAGACTTGCCCATATCGAAGAACAGCCTGGCTTTAGTGTTAAGGAGTTCTTTCAAAAATGCTCCTTCATTGTGTTTTGCACAAAGATTTGAAATCTTTTTATCTGAATGCTCACGAGGTGAGGGCGCGGCCTCGGAAGCATTTCAACAGAGCATGGCACTCAGCAACATCCTGAGTACCATGTTTAGCGAAGCAACTCTGTGTTCACTTCACACTCCCTGCGAGATGTGAAGATGGCATATGAGATCTGCTGCTCGCTAGGGCCATACGTCTGCAGACACAATCTTGGGGCAAGAAGTACCACTCATCCTATCCTGTAGAAAATGGTTAGGAAGAGCTCTTAATTTAGTTGTTGAGTCGCCGACAACGGCGACTTCTTAACTCTTAAGCCTTAGTTAACACACCTTAAGCTTTGGCTAGGTTGGTCAGGTGGTGATATATATATTTATATATATATATATTTATTTTACTTCTTAGCCCTCATGGTATGGTCAATATGGTCTAGTCACGTCGTGGTCTCGCCCCTGTTGACAGATCATCTGGAGTGCACCAGCTATATAGGTCTCTACCTCGCTGGCAACTCTAGTAGCACAAAGCATGACTTACTGGCAGTAACCACGAAGCCAGCTATGCTAACAGGTGGAACCAAGATGTAATCATCTGCATGCATTTGTTTCCCAAAATCCTTCTATTCTGTCCCTTCCCACCTCCAAAGGTGGGATTCAGCTATATATATATATCTGACAGGTAAGTTTCATGAACAAAATGATATTGTTATGATACAATAAAGTTTGTTCATACTTACCTGGCAGATATATATAATCAAGTACCCACCCACCTCCCCTTCAGGGGACAGTGGAAATAAAAATTATGAATAGAAAATGGGAATGGTTCCTGATACCCGCCTCCCAGCGGCGGGAATGGGTACTAACCACCTGGCCGACCACTGCGTGTGTCGGAAGTTTTTAAAATTCTGTCGGACTTCAGAAAATACAGCTATATATATATCTGCCAGGTAAGTATGAACAAACTTTATTGTATCATAACAATATCATATTCGGAACGAGATACTCCTGCCAGGCGCCAGGAGTATTCCGAGCATGATACTCCTTCTAGGCGCCAGGAGTATTCGGAACGCGATACTCCTGCCAGGATCCAGGAGTATTCTGAGTACGATACTCCTCCTAGGCTCCAAGAGTATTCTGAGCTCGATACTCCTGCCAGGATCCAGGAGTATTCTGAGTACGATACTCCTCCTAGGCGCCAGGAGTATTCGGAACGCAATACTCCTGCCAGGCGCCAGGAGTATTCCGAGCACGATACTCCTCCCAGGCGCCAGGAGTATTCGAAACGCGATACTCCTACCAGGCGCCAGGAGTATTCCGAATACGATACTCTTCCCAGGCGCCAGGAGTATTCGGAATGCGATACTCCTGCCAGGCGCCAGGAGTATCCCGATCGCGATACTCCTCCCAGGCGCCAGGAGTATCCCGATCGCGATACTCCTCCCAGGCGCCAGGAGTATTCTAGGCAAGATACTCCTCCTTAGAGCCAGGCACTTTCTCCTACAAGAAGAGCCTGACAACCGCCAGGAGTCCTCCAGGCGAAAGGTGAAAGACATTCGAGGCTTCTCCTGATAGGGACGGGAGTTGTCGCACAGGCGGCAGTCGCCCTTCTCAGGATAGTCTTAATGCAATAAAGGCAAGAGCAAGATCGGCTTTTTTTTCCTGGCGGGGGACTCCGAAAGATGTCCGCACAGGGCGGCCGTAGCCCTTGTTAGGTTAGAATCGGTACTGCTAAAAGCTCTTCACCTTACGAAAGGAGGCGCTCTCCTCCGGTTGCTCATTCTTCTCCCAACTTGATGGACAGGAAATGGAAGATAGATCGGAATTGGAAGCCAATAAGGGAGCAGGTCTCTCAGTTTATAAGACCTTAGCGACCTTTTTTATTGAAAAAATTAGTTCATTACTAATAAGACGATATTAAAATCTTCCCCCTTCTAAAATAATGCAACCAACCATTTACAGAAAGAGTGGCAATCGTTTGCAAATTGAACAAGATTCGTACGAGCTCTCATTCATTGATTAAAGGCTCTTCCTGATAATAGAGGCGTAGAATACGGCCTTATATCCAAGAGAATAAAAATTTGAGGGATTCCCTTCGATCCGAGAGTTTTCATTGCGATCTCTTTCCACTAATACTAATTCGTGTTTATTGATGAAAAGAACGAAGAGGGCAAGATTTCCATTCTCTCTCTGCATCGGAGAGGAAAGAATGTAGTAGGAAGACTTGCTGTGTACGACTACTGAATGACAAGTCATATACACATACCATAGTTGCCTTTGTGGTTCGCTACGGAATTACCTATATCCTTACAGGATTTTCCTAATAAGGACTTCGCTTAAAAGGTTTGTTACGACAATACCTACTCAGCTTCGGTGTTTAACAAAGGTTGTTTGGCTTAAAATTGCATTATTGAGAGCTTCCTTAGGCTCAAGAATAATTTTATTATATTCCTTCATTGAATGAAGTAACTGGCAACTCAGGAGGAATGCAGCCAGGCAGGGAACGAGACGGCTGTCAGTGTAAGCCAATACAGTACCATCCAAGTTCTCGGTCATGAGCAGTCTGTTACATCTCTCTCTCCAATGGGATCGAATGGTTAACTGTATATTCCCCCTACAATCATGGACTTATCCTCGAATTGAGGGGATAGTTAAGCTAACATAAATAAAATATTGTCTGGCTTTTGCTAAGAAGCTTTCAATAAGGAAGATATTACAACCTTTCAATGCTGTTTACCGTAGGTAACATTATTAAAGGATTCTAACGCAGCAGAACATTATATTATATAATGCTCTCATGCTTACGAAAGCATGGCTTATTAGAATACATGCTTAGTGAGAAGATGGATGTAGTAGAGAATTCACTTAAGACTACGGTATGGTCAAGTCTTTCGAGAAACGCACACAACCTTTTTAGAATCGGATATTGCTCAGAAGATGGATGAGTGGGATGGGAAACATTCTCTTCGTGGCAGAAGTTGTTTCCCTGAATGGACTATACTACGTATATAAGAGTTTTTTCCTACTAAGAACGGAATTAACATGTGAAAGGATGTCGGGTACCATAAAGGCACAGATGTTCTGGCACATAACATAAAGAGAATTAGAAGGAAGCGCCAACCTGGCGCAATGCGCCAGAAGCGCCAGCCTGGCGCAATGTTAAAAAAGAGAACCTATTTGGAAAACAGACAGGGAACGTAACGATCCTTAAGAGGTTCGATGCAAGATTTTGCATGTCCGTGAGAACCTTCTCGATCGACGATAATAACTGTTAACGTATGTCTAACATTTATTGGAAAGAGTTGAGAACCTGCGGAAAGTCTTCTTCATAGATCTCTTAGCAAGGTAGAAGACGAACAGGCTTCCTATAGACTGCTTCCTTTTCCTCAAACCAAGAGAGGTAGCAATATACGCCATCTTTATTTTATAGAAAGGGGAATAAACTTTAGTCTTTTTTCCCCTAAATATAAATATAAATTCTTTACAGAATTTAAGATAAAGGGCGTCAAAGAAAGAGAGGATAATACTTTATGCCTCATTTTGGCCTCAGAGAGGTTGGATTCACAGAGGTCATGTTCTTCTCACAGCATGTTTTTGGAAGTCTTTTCCAAGAGAGTCTGGATATTCTATCAGCATCTATTATAAAATGGACCTTAACAACCTCTCCACTCTGAGTCTGTCTGCATGCAGACTGACCAGAAGTGGACATGAATGAGAGGATTTTTCAAGGTAAATGACAATAGTCATGGCCAAGACATAGAATTGCTGCAGATCGTGCTAGAGGGAATGAGGAAACTGTCCTCTTCCGATACCTGTGTGAACCACATAGCGGTTTTTTCTTCCCTTTCAGAGGGAAGAGTCACCTTTGTATATATCTGCTATCAAAGAACGCAGTAAAAGGCTATACTCTGTCTCTACAAAGGGAATTGGAGATAGCAGAGGATTAAGATCTTCGGGATCTTATACGATACCTCAATATGACAAGAGTAGGATATCATGTACTTCTAATGGGATCTTTTTTGTGGCCACAGATTCCATGTTCCGACAAGATGGACCTGCTCCTCATCAAACTTCTTTGAGAAATTTTTATGAGGGAATTCTTTGTTTCTCTTGGTCCTAAACGACCAAGAAGACAAGTGAATTTTTTGAGCATTGTAATCTCGCATCAGATTCTATGGAGACTAGACAATGGGTTCTTGCCAGCATAGTATGTCTGGCAAAAGAACTAAAACCCCCTATTCCTGATTCAATGTTTTCAGATAGAGGTTTCGTTGTCCAGGCAGGGTACTTACGTTTTCATCTACAGTAGAATGGTTCAAACGTTTGCCTACAGAGTCTTTGGTATGCGATGACGGCTCAAAATGCTTCCCAGAAGGTGTTCAGAGGGATACAATAAAGAGTTAGAAATCAGGAGTCCTCCCAATTTCAGCTCGGAGTCTCCTTCGACTTCCAGGCTTCTTCCCTTCCTTCGGGCAAGGATAGGGAAGATTCTGTAACGAGAAACCCCTTCAACATGTAAGAAGAGATCTCGTGAGCAACGGAAGCATTCAAGAAGGACCCTCCTCGGAGGAAGACTCTTATCTCTCGTACGGTTAGATATCCTATCATCTACTGGATGTAGCTGATTACAATCACCTCCCCTTGCCGGAGAGACCAAAAGCTCAAAGTGAAAGAATTTCTTCCACCCTTCTCCAGTCTCCTGATAAACGATTGTGGATGTTCAGGACTTTCGGACAATGTAGCACCAATCAGGCGCCAAAATACCAGAACAGGCGTAAAGACGCCAGAGGAAGACAGTCCAAATAAACACTGTCATTGTCTGATGAGGAGAAGGAGCGTGCCTCCAACCTGGCACAGATGCGCTAGAGGCAAACAAATCGGAAAAAGTGTCCGATGTGGGCATCGCCAGTTTCCTCAAGACTCTTAACAAGCTCGAAGCTCCAGCAAGTGGGGAGAAGTCAGCCAGGCACCAGGCGCGAGGCTCCAGGCAGGCGCAAGGCGCTAGCCAGGCGCCAGGCAAGCAACATGCGCCAGCCAAGCGCGAGGCGTCAGACAGGCGTCAGGCGCCAGCCAGGCACAAGCCAGGCTCTAGGCTTCATTCAGAAGAGATCAATTTCAAAGAAAGCCCTGGTCTTCTTTGGAACAGTGTGATCTCTAAAGCACTTCATAAGTAACTTGATGATTCCTTCAAACAGCTGAGAATTAAAAGCGCTTGAAGTGCGAGCTTTTAACAATTCTTGTTCTTTCCATAACAATATGTCGTGAGAGACATATTAGCTGTAATTTACGGGAGATGCAACTCTGTGTTGTCTTCTCTTTGCACGAAGGAGGTCAAGATGACCTATGAGAGATCCTTCTCTCTTGGTTACGTGTCTACGGATATGTTGCTGGGATAGGGAGCCGACACTGATCCTTAACTAGTGAGTTAAAAAATTTTATTTTAACATAAGTATACTATTTTTCTTTGGGTTATTTGAAATGAGTTTGGGGATAGCTCTTTTCAAATTAAGCACAAACCCTCGTGTTAGGATCAGGTGATCGGGATCGGTGTTGTGCTCCTTAATTATGCCAGTAGGCATAGGTGTGTTGTCATGTAAGTGGATAAGACCCCATTGACAAATGCCCACTAGATTCTGTCAAGTAAGTGGATAAGACCCCATTGACAGATCTACAAGAACTCTTAGCCATAGGTCACATCCTCGCTGAGGCTCTTGAGACGAAGCAGACTACTAGCAATAGCTAGGAAGTCGACCCTTCGTCGAAACACATAGGAACCAAGGTTTTATTTATTTATTACCTACAACGTATGTTGTTTACCTGTCTAATCAGTAAATAGCTGTCTCTTGCCCTCCACCGAGGGGTGCCAATCAGCTAAGTATATATCTGACAGGTAAGTTGAATGTATGAAAATGATATTGTTATGATACAATAAAGTTTCATACATACTTACCTGGCAGATATATACGGTTATGGCCCACCCAGCCTCCCCGCAGGAGACAGGTGGAAGAGAAAATCTGTCCTTAGAAGGTAATAGTTCCTATTCCTGCCACCCAGCAGCAGGCCGGTAGATCACCTGACCTACCTGTAGCGTGTGCTGCGAAATTCAAATTTCTGTCGGGGACGACGGAGTCTATAGCTAAGTATATATCTGCCAGGTAAGTATGTATGAAACTTTATTGTATCATAACAATATCATTTTTTTCTTCAACCTCCTCCCCTTCGACTTCCAAGGCCCCCCCCTCCCCTTAAGAAGTCTCGTCAAGGGGCTTTTAAGGTTCTGCCTCCTCGAACTGAGGAGGCAATTGGGTCTTCCATTGGCTCGCCTGTAACTAAGGAAACAGGGACTGTCACACTGTCCCCTGGGTCTAGCATGTTGGGAGCCCCCGAGTACACGTAAATCTAAGGATTCATGTGCATCAAGAGTTGATGAGACTGAGTCCACTCACTGTCACGACTCAGGCACTGGGTGGAAGAAAGGAGTGAGTCGCTCAGGTGACTCATGTCTTGTCAGCGATCGCTTGGTACCCTGGGTTGACGGGATAGTCCTGCAGGACCGTGCATGCATTTAGACCGGTAGGGGGTCCCCCATTCAGTCCTTGTGTAGTTTCGGCCTTGCCGAGAACTAGACGAGGACTAGGACGCGTCAGAAGGATGGTACCGGCCCTCGCCAGTCAGGTGCACACTCAACTCGTGACCAACCGGTCTCGGTGGCGTTAAGTGTTTCTCCTGCCATGCAAGAGTTTCGTAACCCTCTTTGAGAAAGCGTTTCTTCAGGGCAAGAACACACTCCTAGACTCTTGTCACAACCAAAACTGCAGGTTGATGGCTGCCTTTGACTCACTTCTGTTAGTTCGGCTAGAAAGGTGAGTGAGAGTGCCCAGTCCTCCTCACCTATTCCCTCTACTTCCTACTTTTCTGCAGGATTCAGCATCGGGGAACTAAGTTCCTGGAAGGATCTTAAGGTCCCACTGGATGTACGTCCACATCATTAAGGAAAGATCCTCTGTCAATGACAGGGAGACCTCTCACCGTTTTGACGTCTGGTGTTTAGATTCTTAGGTTTCAAAGACCTGGAGACTTTCAAAGACCTGGAGACTATGTTCTCCCTGGCTCTTTCTGTCCTTTGGACGGATTTCAATTACCAGTCCCCTATGGGTTTTTGCGTTTTAGGAGCCTCAGGTGCATATTCTGTTGAATTGTAGTACAGGCAGTCCCATATGCCAAATCCTTATACATTTGAAATCTCTGGCAGATGAATGGGAAAAGTTCTGGAGGTGGTTGGTGGTCAGGAGGAAAAGTGTTAGTTTTTTCTCAGACCATTGTATAAACCTGTAAGCAAACTTTGTCATGACCATTTGTTTTTAGTGTTTTCTTAACAGTTTTGGCTGAGACTGATTAGTCTTACTCTGTGGAATGGATTGGTCATGTGTTCCTCTTTGCTCTTTCTAATTTGACCATAGAATTCATATTAAATGGCTGCCATCAGTACTCTCGGAATGCTTTTTTAGAAATTATTTTTTACTTCATTATGTTATACGGGCAGTCTCCGGTTATTGGCGGGTGTTCAGTCCCCGCGGGTGTGCCAGTAAGTGAAAACCGCCATTTATCGAAACTCAGCGATTTATGGTGCTTATGGCACCAATAACTTATCTGCACCATAAGGATGCTTATGGCGGCTCTGTTTGGTATATTATGGTGCCATAACTCTATTATTGGCGTCAATAACTGGTACTTTGCCTGTCACGGCACCAGACAAGCCCCATTAAACGGGATCACCAATAATCGGGGACTGCCTGTACATTGCCACAATATGTGTCAGTGTATGGCTAATAACTGTTCAGTATGTGTTTGTAAGCTTTGACTGTGCATCTTGCATCAAATTCACTGTCTCCTGATGTTTTATGATTGTTGACCATTGGCCTTTGAACATGTCTAGTTACACTGTTACCTTTTCCTTATTATTTATTGTACTGTTTGGAGAATTTTGTAATAAGTATCTCATTGATTTTCAGAGTAAATTTTCAATCTTTGTAGTAAATGAAGTCACTGTTCTGTTTGACCCTCTGATATAACTCTTTAGTAATAGTTAATATTATAGTATTGCTGTAATTATTAGTGCTTCAGTATAAAGTAACTTATCATTTAGTTTTTTCAGGCTCGATATGAGTAAACCCAAATTCAGCCTGACAGAGAATGGAGTGTGCCTGTTATATGATGTGTGCCACAAGGGTATTATTACCATGCAGGTATGTTATGCAGATTCTCATCCTTGATTCTGTTTTATACAGTAGTATAGTTATTTTTTTATTACAGTTATTTTGTCCTTAATTTATTTAAGATGTTATTTCAATAATTATAATGTTCTCTTGTGAGGTTATAAACCATCGTAGGATACACTCTACCATTGGGAAGAGCTGGTCTAGTTGAAGCTTGATAAGTCATTTAACTACTTGTGAGTGAGCATTGTGTTAGGGAAACCACCCCCTTGGTGGGTTGTTGGCATCACTTGTTTGGCTGCACTGCTTTGCAGACATGGTGTTGTTGCAGGACTGTGGCTTTGGTTGAATTTTTTTTACTTTTTTTCTTTCTCTGGTGCTAAAAGATATTGCCTGATTCTCATCTGTGGAAGTTCAATTATCATAGTAGTAAAGGGCATGACCCTGGGTGTAGGCATTTTTGTCACTTGTGAACATTGATCCTTAATCATTTTTGTTTTTCTTTTGTGCTGTGAAAGAAGTATAGATGAAAAGAAAGCAGTCTGAGAACTTGCCCTTAAGTGTGTCCTCAGAGTGTAAAAAAAATGCCATTCTTGCTGACTACCTCCCCTTTTTATAGTCCTCAGTTCTGCTGAAAAGGACTTTGTTTGCATATTCCCTCCCCCCTTCTTACTTTTTTGTAGAGTGCACTCAGGCTGGACTTTGACTAACTTGGATGCTCTTGGAATGGGTTGGAGGATGAATATTGCACTTATTTATATTTTTCTGTTCCCACTGTTTTTGCTGTGCTGATGACTTCAAATCTAAGTGATGAGATGGAGTTGCTGAAGGCTCTGTGGCCTTCTCTCAGGTTGAAAGGGAATCCATCCCAAATTTCCTTCTGGGTCATTTAGCTACAAACAGCAAAGAGCTTGACACCTCCCTCACAGGTAAATACCCCTCCCCCATCCCCTCCAATGAGATGCCAACAGCCATACCACGTTGAAAGCACTGCTTCTCATCCTTCCATTGAGACTCCCATTGCTGTTCTGCTTTTCATGTGGGTCCTGCTGTTGCTACTCAAACAGCTCCTGCTGCCTTTCCTATCCCTTTAATGGATGCTGACAGCTGAATTTCAAGGAGTGATCAAATTTTATTAACAGCTTTCAACTTTTTTGTGTCTTAAATAAACATATCCTGGAGTGATAATGCTTAAAAGGTTTTCATAGGTTGTTTGTCAACAATTTTGTTCATTGCTTGTATGACACTGTGAAATGCAAATTGTGGAAAAGACTTGTAAAAAATGTCTGAATGAGTAATTCAGGATAGGATTAAGTAAGTTATTCACTGTTTTGGACTGTTGTATGCATAAATAAACATGTCTAGAAATGTTATTGCTAAAAAAGACTGTTTAGATTGGTTCATTGCTTGTATGGCACTGTGGACAACAGATTGTAGAAAACGTAAGTAAAAAAATGACCCTACATTGGATCAAGTTTGAGATATACAGTCTGGTCCTGAATTATGCGTGTTTGAAATGTGCAACTTCCCTTTTTCTTGTGGTCACTAGTTCTCAAAAATAGATTTTCTGTATCTGCGAACCGTTCAAAGTCTGCGAGTCATGCGCCGCAAAACGTATCAAATCTATTGTCTTTTCAAGTATTTTAGGTGGGGGGGGGGGGGGAGGGGGCAGTTTGGTGGTATCTGAGAGAAGGGGTGGGGGTAATGCTTGGAGGAAAAAAAAACTATTATTCCTCCAAGGGGGAATGCGAGAGAGAGATTTCCTGCTCAGCCATTAGCTAAGACAGAAGGCGCTAGCCTCGCCCATTTGTGACGTCACAGTGCAGTGTGTATGAATGATCAGTATCATCACCATCGTCATACGTATTATTCAGATCTGCGAAGTATATTTTGAATGATCGGTATCATCATCATTGCCATTTATTCAGATCCGCAAAGTGTATTCTGAAGGCTTCTGCTCAGCCATTAGCTAAGTCAGAAGGCTCCGCCTCACAGATTTGTGACATTATAGCATCATAGTGCAGTGTTTATGAATGATCAGTATCATCATTATCACCATATGTATTATTTAGATCTGTGAAGTATATTCTGATCATCTGCATCATGTATGAATCTGCCTAGAAGCCAAAGAGGAAGATCTATTTTCTCAAAACCAAAAAGTTAAAGAGGGTAGGTAGAGGAAATTCCATTCTAAAGGTTTTTTTTTTCTTTTAAGGTAGTGACTGTATCGTAAAGTACACTTGCACCCAATGGTGGCGTTGTTCACGTGTTGGAGTTTTCACCATCCTGTGTGTAATTTAAAACTTTTCAAGTTATTAAAATCTTTAATGTTTTATTTATCCATAAGAACAATTTCATATTAGAAAAAATTACAGTATAGTACATAGAAAGTATTGAAAATGGGTTGTATAAAAAGGTTTGACTTGGTAAGTTGCCATTTGCCTTGGCCCCCTAATGGAATTATTCCTATAAGATATGTGTTTCGAAATCTGCAAATATCCAATTCTGCGAGGCGCATGATTGGGGACCGTACTATACATCTTATATTACCGTTACAGAGAGAGAGAGAGAGAGAGAGAGAGAGAGAGAGAGAGAGAGAGAGAGAGAGAGAGAGAGAGAGAGAGAGAGAGAATCATACACCTCTTATGCTCAGCCTGGGGCCCAACTTGGAGTGAGCTTAGTATAGATACATAACTACATTATAAGTATGCTGTAAATCATTTTTATCATAAAATTCAGTATGAAGCCACATATACAGTGTGAAAAAAATACACTAATGAGTGAATAAACAGTGTTGCTATACAAAAAAGAAAGCGAATTAGTGATATATTTAAAGGACTAACACTTCAGTGCTATGTGAGAAAACTGCTTATGTATACAGTTCAGAGGTAACTTAATTAGTTGTCAAACATTCTGCAAGACAAATTTAATTAATTTGTATTAAACATTTATAGATATTTTGCTGTTTACATTAATATTTTAAAATGAGTAAATCATTGTTATAAGCATTTTAGGGGAGCATATATACTTGAGAGTTACAGTTGTAAAAGGGTACTATTATAAAGGGCCCCACAGATGATACAGCCGGCAGATCAGATTCCTTTCTGTTTCCAGCATCTACATTGCCCACAGACATTGGGATTCACTTCAGTTTGCCAAAACCTGGTAGATTGAGGACGTGGATGTTCAGCTCAGTGACGACGCTATAGACTGCGCTCTTGCAGCAGAAACTGGAAAATCCCAAATAGAAAGGAGTGTGTGAATTGGGCTATGGTTGAAGAAATTAGATTTATTATCTCACAATTGTTTATTTATTGAATTAAAACTTCCCCTGGTACTGGTTTAATTACCAAAGAATAGATGAGCAGACTGACATGGAATTATTATAGAAATATAAAAAAAACACACTTCTATGAGACAACCAAAATCACTGTACGAGAGGTTGCTGGACACACTTCGCTTACAATGCCACAAGTTGTTCCTTGGCTCATATATAATCCCAGAGACCTGTAACAAGTTATGCAACATGAGTTTACAAAGGTAAAAAGTAACTCTGTTGCATACACAGCATCTTGCATACTCCAGTGATAAACAGTAGTATACAGTAGGTCTAAAGTTCTGTTAAAGCAGAATAGGCCCTTAAACCTATGTGTGACAAATAACAATGTAATTTAAACACAAGTAATATAGATATATATATATATATATATATATATATACATCGGCGCCGGCGCCCGGGCGCGAACCCAGGACACCATACAAATCCAGGACGTCAGTGAAGCTATTTACCCACTCCACCACCGCAAGAGGCTATAACTTAATGCCGTCTCTCACCCTCAAATACCTTTCACACTCGGGTATTCGCTGATTTGGAGCCAGCATTAACCCACCTCGACCTCGGTAGTGTTGTAGTGCTTATGACACCACATAGACATTATATAAGTTATATCACATTACCGTGATTCATGTACGTACATCGAGCTACAAATGTCCTTTAATATCTAATTCACTATACCTTGGAATTAATATATTTTCATATATGCTTAACCAAAGGGGAATTTTATTAGGCGATAATAGAATTGTCGGCGCCTGGGCGCAAACCCAGGACACCATTCAAATCCAGGACGTCAGTGAAGCTATTTACCCACTCCACCACCGCAAGGGGCTATAAGTTAATGCCGTCTCTCACCCTCAAATACCTTTCGCCCTCAGGTATTCGCTGATTTGGAGCCAGCATTAACCCACCTCGACCTCGGTAGTGTTGTAGTGCTTATGACACCACATAGACATTATATAAAAGTCATATCACATTACCGTGATTCATATACATACATCGAGCTACAAATGTCCTTTTCTGGGCTCAGCTCGTGTCGGCCTGTGAAATATCCTTAAGTTCATTATTTCTAGGTAAATTAATCCTAATATTACCAGAGAAAAAATAAAATCAAGAAAATGTCAGTTAAACTGACTCGCTCACTCTATAAAAGAAGTGTCGGTATGGTAACAGGGGCGAGTGAGACCACTACCACGAGTCATTTACCATTTAGACCTTCCATCACAAAATCCCCCACCTGAGAGAGCTGATACCAAAGGGTGATGCGTCCGCTACTACTACTACTACTGACGCCAAGCGGAGAGCAGCGCCTCTAGCGGCCATCCTTTATAATTAGCTCGACAACGCCAGTTGTGATACTTTTTCCTCGTGTTGTTTTCGCTATTTTGGATTTACTTCATCTACGATGGAACGTGCTGCTATCGCTTCGGCTAAGTTAAGTGCCCGATAAGTCTAAATTTTGTATTTTGGTCTTCCAGGGACCAGTATTTTCCGTTATTTTAGGTCGTATACGGTCACCTGGTTGACTCGTGGCGGCCATGAGCCGCCTCGTGTTGTTAAGATTTCCCAGTCTCCCATACTGGGACATCTTATGCTTATGGGCTCTTATTTTACGTTCATCTTCTTGTTACATCGTATTTTAGAATTAGGGTACACAGCCCATACCTTTTTACCTATTATCTCTTAGTTTGGTATTTAGGGCTATACTGTGTTTCTCTCGCCCAGCATCCCAGCTCTTGCTCTTCATCGGCTACCGCTGGCTCTGAGTAGTCGACTGCTCTTCGGATCAGTTCACCTCCTCCTGGGCTCCTTTCTCTTTTACTCAAGTGTCCCTTCCATTCTTTTACGATATATTTATATTTATTATTTATCAGTGTTATTTAGGGTGTTAGGCTAGCTCAGGCGCCTTGTACCGTGTGTTGGTACAGTTGGGTTCACGTGGCCCCTCTGTGGTTGTGTTGCTACCGCGTCCTGGTCCTTCACCGATCACGTGTCCCATTAGGCGCCTTACCCTCTCCCTTCCCTCCCTTCCACGTGGTAGGGAGGGGTCTGGTCGGGCCTCCTCGGTTGTCATGACAACCACTGTAGCCTTCCTCCCTCTCCCTCTGAGGGGGCCAGAGGAGTCCCATACCAGCTGGGGGCCTGGGTGACCACTTTGTCTCTGGTACCGGGGTACTCGATGGGTAGGAGTTGGGGGGGGGTTGGCCACCCCTCTCTCTCTCGTCCGCCGCGTTCACTCCGGGGTTCCCACATGCTCTCCCTCTTCCATACCCTTCCCCTACCATGACGGACGGAGCCCCCGCTCAAGGCGGGGGGCCCTTCGGTTATCGGTTGTTTCTGGCTCCGCCAGCGGGCGGGGTAAGGATTTACCAGTGGTCTATATAGCTTGCCTAGTATATCCTTTTTCCGCTACCGGAGGAGAGCTTGCTCACTTACCTGGGCTCTCCTCTAGTAGTCGGAAGAAAAGCATGTCTTATTCTATAAGGATACATGCCCTTACTGATATTTTATTTATTTTATTTATTTATATATAGTTTTATCATCTTCACGGTATTTTTCGTACTACCTCCGTCGTTCTCCGTCGTGGTTTCGTGGGCTCCTCACCACTCCTGGTTGGCCTCTTTTGCTTGTCTCCGGCGTACGCTGCGGACTCCAACCAAACC
Organism: Macrobrachium nipponense; assembly: GCF_015104395.2. Taxonomy (NCBI): domain Eukaryota; kingdom Metazoa; phylum Arthropoda; class Malacostraca; order Decapoda; family Palaemonidae; genus Macrobrachium; species Macrobrachium nipponense. The sequence goes on from NC_087217.1 coordinate 9,891,885, forward strand.
GCCTTACTAACCACACGTATTGCGGCGGAGGACTAGTTTTACTCTAACTTACATACTCCGGCATGCAACGGAGTCTATGTTAGGCTGTTAGTGTGTAATCTCGATACTCATGTATCCCTCCACTTACAGGCTACTAACTGCCAGGAACCAGGCTGCAATGCAGTCCTCTACGACCCCTGTGCCCGTGAGGAGTGCAGGACCCACGCCCCGTGTGCCACTTCCCACGGCGAGCTGATTGTCTGGCACCATGAGGCATGCACCATCTGCTACGACCTCGTGAGTCAGCTTTTGGGTGGGGTAAGTAGATTCCTGGACAATTTTCTTGTAATCAATGGTTTATCTTTAGTTTTAAGACTACTTTAAGCTGTAACTCCGCCGTCAGAGGCTTCATATCGCCTTCTCTTTCAGGCTGCCGCCGTGAAAGAAGTCGCCTTGGCAACCCTGAAAGCTTGGGTAGGCCGCTTCGGCAAAAACGCTGCCAAGGGACAGCCTTACATCTTGGATAGATAATTGGCTATCCAGATCTTCCCCGGAGGCAAGGCGACGGGATATGTCGACCCCGTCTCAGCAGCCCCACTCATAGCCTCAATCCAGCAGGAGGTGCAGCAGGCGTTTGGGTCCGTCTCAACGCAGGAAACGGTGCCGGACGTCGCAAACCTGGATTTGAACATTGAGCCAATGGCGGTAGGTGCCGAGGACTTGTTGGTCGAGGTTGGTGTTTTGGGCGCTCAAGGGCTACCTTTGAGCGCTCCTGGATCTTCTTCTCCTGTCCCTTCTTCTTCATCTTTCCAAGGCTTCACGGGATCTGAGATCCCTTCGCCTTCACCCGCTCTCTCTGTACCCCCGAAAGTGAAGGGACAAAGAGAACAGAAGACCCTTCATAAGACAACTTCCAAAAAGTCGTTGTCTTCTTCGGCACGGAAGTCTTCGACATCCTACGCCAATGCGGTGAAGGCCAAGCCTAGCTCTTCCCACTCTAAGAGCTCAAGAAGCAAGGCTTCTAAGGAGAAGGCCCGTGCTCCGGCCGAGCCAGTTCCTTCTCCGGCATCCACTGGATCCACTCCGGTGACTCCTGTTGGGGGGTGGCGGCATCTAGTGCTTTTGATCCCACCACCTTCTCAGCAGGAGTTTTGCAACAAGTGGGAGAGATGGTCGGCTCTCTCGGTACGAGATTTGAGCAAATGTTTGCTCAACTCTCCAGTACCATTAATCAGTCCGGTCAGTCGATCCAAGACCTCTCTAACCGTGTTAGAGAACACGACGACCGTTTCGCTGGTCTGAGTCAGGCCCCGCAAGCGAACTTCCTAGTAGCAGGTACTGGTTTAGTCCAGTTACCTCCATATGAATCCCTGCCGGCTTTCTCTATGAATAATCCTTGGAGGGTGGCAGCTTATGCCCCCTTCAAGGACAGCATGATCTCCATTCCGGAGTGTGGAACAAGAAGGATTGAGGACTTCGAGTTCTACCCCCCCGGATTGACTCCGCCTTTCATAGGGTATGCCAGACTGACCCAAACAGCCCTCAATAGAGAGGACAAAATCTCTAGGGAGACTGTTCTATACAGTAGGGATCATGCCCAGAGGGAATGGGTTCATTGCCTGGAGGATTGGGATTGTACGAATACCAAACTCCAGGCATTCAAGAGCCCTTTCACTATCTTTGCCACAGAGGAGGAGGCTTCTCTTCCTTTTGCGACAAAGATGGTGGAAACGACTCTTCAAGCCGTTCTTAAGGACGAACCCGTTCCGCAATTGAGGGAGGCGGAACCAACATCTCCGCTCTTCCCTGCTTTCGTAGAACTGTGGGAGAACTTGCCAGCCACTTTCACAGTGGGGAAGCTGAAGCCTGACTGTGCTATGGACCAGTTCGGCGAGAAGCTCCCTAGACTGCCTGATAGCCTTATTCAGGCAGAATTTGATGCCCGTACTAGATTTGGGAGGTCACTTAACTCCCTCATCATCACGGAGATGGCTGCCCTTTCGTACGCCACCGAACCACTCTTCAAGATCCTGGCTAAGTCTCAGCTCCAGTCAGTGCAAGCTGATGCTTTCGATTTTTTCACGGCCAGACGGAATTGTCGAAAGCATGTGTTGCAAGAAGCCACTATTAGGCATGAACCTAATAGGCTTCTTGCTTCCAGCATGTGGGGTGCGGACCTCTTCCCAGAAGCTTCTGTGAATGAGGTACATCACGAGGCTGCTAGGCTTAACCAGAGCCTTAGAGCCAGATGGGGTATCTCATCCAAAAGGAAGCAAGAGAACCCCCCGCTTCTGGTAAGAAACTAAAAAAGACTGGTAGAAGGTTCCAACCATACCAGAAGCAGCAGCAGCAACAACACTTCGTCCAGGCTGTCCCAGTTACCCATCAGGGGCAGCCCTCGACGTTGAAACAGACTTAGCCTATCCTCCTGTTGTCTCCTCAAAATCAGCCCTCGACTTCATACACTGTCTCGCCGGCTTTCAACTCGATGTATGAGAGCCAAGCATTCCCAACCTTTAACAGGTTCTCTAGGGGAAGCAGGGCGAGAGGTCACTTTCGCCAGCAAGGTGCAGGAAGAGCTGCAAGAGGCAAGCACTTCAGAGGAGGGCGCGGAGGTCAACCCGCTCAACAGCAGTGAGGCTCCCCAGGTAGGAGGGAGGCTGTTCCTCTTCCGTCACAGGTGGGGGTTCAGCAAATGGGCACAGAGCATTGTGTCCAAAGGATTGGGTTGGAGTTGGATCAAAGATCCCCCACCAAACAAATCATTCTATCAGATACCATCAAAGGAGTTGACAGATTATGCGGAGAAACTCCTTCAGAAAGGAGCTTTTGCGAGTCAAGCATCTAAAATTTCAAGGACGCTTGTTCAGCGTGCCAAAGAAAGGCTCAACAAAAAGAAGGGTAATCTTAGACTTGTCAAAGCTAAACTCTTTCATTCGTTGCGACAAGTTCAAAATGCTGACCATCTCGCAGGTGCGGACCTTACTTCCCCGTGGGGCTGTCACCACCTCTATCGATCTTACAGACGCATACCATCATATCCCTATAGCGAGACACTTCCGTCCATTCCTAGGCTTCAAACTAGGAAATCAGACTTTCTCTTTCAAAGTGATGCCCTTCGGACTGAATGTAGCCCCCAGGGTATTCACGAAAATAGCTGAAGTAGTAGTTCAACAATTGAGATCGCAAGGGATAATGGTAGTAGCGTACCTCGGTGATTGGTTGATCTGGGCACCAACTGTCGAGGAATGCCTCAAAGCCACAAAGAAGGTAGTGCAATTCCTGGAACATCTGGGGTTCCAGATAAACAAAACGAAATCCAGATTCACTCCGGAGACTCGTTTTCAGTGGCTAGGAATCCAATGGGATTTATCCTCCCACAATCTGTCAATTCCAGTGGTCAAAAGGAAAGAAATAGCCAAGTCAGTGAGGCAATTTCTCAAAAACAAACAAGCTTCAAGGAGAAACCAGGAAAGAATCCTAGGTTCCCTTCAGTTTGCCTCAGTGACGGACATCCTTCTGAAAGCAAGACTGAAAGATATAAATCGAGTTTGGCGTTCAAGAGCAAACGCCAAGTCTCGAGACAAGTTGTCAGTGATTCCACAGATCCTTCGCAACCAGCTCCGTCCATGGACAAAAGTGAAGAATCTTGCCAAGTTAGTACCCCTTCAATATCCCCCTCCGGTGTTAACCATTCACACGGACGCCTCCCTGTCCGGTTGGGGGGGATACTCTCAATTCAGGCAAGTTCAAGGGACTTGGTCCGTCCAGTTCCGCCAGCTCCACATAAATGTGCTGGAAGCAATGGCGGTGTTTCTTACCTTGAAGAGACTCCTCCCCCCAAAGAAGTCTCACCTAAGACTAGTTTTGGACAGTGCAGTAGTAGTACACTGCATCAACAGAGGAGGGTCTAAATCCAAACACGTGAATCATGTCATGATAGCCATCTTTGCTCTAGCAAACAAGCACAAATGGCATCTATCTGCCACCCACTTGGCAGGGGTAAGAAACGTTATAGCGGACGCATTGTCCCGGTCAGTCCCTCTGGAGTCAGAATGGTCTAGACGACAGGTCGTTCCAGTGGATATGCCAGAGAGTACCAGGTCTCCAAGTAGATCTATTCGCCTCACAGGCGAACCACAAGCTCCCTTGCTATGTGGCCCCCAACCTGGACCCTCTGGCTTATGCCACGGACGCCCTGTCGGTAGACTGGAATCAATGGAAGAAAATCTATGTATTTCCTCCAGTGAATCTTCTTTTTTTAAGAGTTCTGAGCAAACTGAGGACTTTCAAAGGGCTAGTAGCCCTGATTGCTCCAGACTGGCCAATGAGCAACTGGTATCCTCTGCTTCTGGAGTTGGGTCTCCGGCCTCAACGGATTCCCAACCCCAAGCTGTCGCAACCAGTACAAATGAGGACTGTGTTTGCTTTCTCAGGAATTCTTCAGACCCTAACTTTATGGACTTCATGAAGTTTGCGGCTAAAAAAGATGCTAACATTGATCCACAAAACATCCTTTTTCTGGAATCAGATAAAAGAGAATCAACTATTAGGCAATATGACTCGGCTGTCAAAAAGTTAGCATCCTTCCTGAAGGAAACGGACACTACAACCATGACAGTTAATTTAGCTATGTATATCCTTTTTCAGGTCCTTGTTTGAAAAAGGCTTAGCAACTAGCACCATTACTACCAATAAATCGGCTTTGAAGAAAATCTTTCAGTTGGGTTTCCAAATAGACTTAACAGAATCTTACTTTACGTCTATTCCCAAAGCCTGTGCTAGACTTAGACCTTCTGAAAGGCCTACTTCAGTTTCATGGTTCTTAAATGACGTCCTCAAACTAGCCTCAGATACTGACAACTCGTCTTGCACATTCATAATGCTACTTAGAAAGACGTTATTTTTATTAAGTCTGGCCTCAGGAGCCAGAATTTCAGAACTGTCGGCTCTATCCAGAGATGCGGGTCATATAGATTTTCTCCCCTCAGGGGAAGTTCTACTTTCTCCGGATCGCAGCTTTTTAGCTAAAAATGAGGATCCTCTTGCAAGGTGGGCCCCTTGGAAAGTCATCCCACTTCCGCAAGATCCTTCCCTTTGCCCAATATTAACTTTAAGAGCCTTTCTATCTCGTACATCCTCTAGATCCTCAGGTCCTCTCTTTATGAGAGAAAAAGGTGGAACTTTATCAGTTAAAGGAATCGGACAACAGATCCTTTACTTCATTAAACAAGCCAACCCTGAATCATTTCCAAAAGCACATGATATCAGAGGAGTAGCTACTTCAATTAATTATTTCCAACATATGAATTTTGAGGATCTTAAAAAGTATACTAGATGGAAATCACCGACAGTCTTTAAACGTCATTACCTGAAGTCCTTGGAATCATTAAAATTTTCAGCAGTAGCAGCGGGAAACATAGTTTCCCCTGATTCTGCACAGTAGTTGTAGTATAAGATCCAGGTCTCCTTTCTACCTACGTTGTCCAACATGCCTCACCCTACTGCTATGCTCTTCGTGGTACTCTAGCCTTAGCCGCTAGGATCCTATTGGTGGACTGCCCCTTATTTTTTTGCTAGGGGCACCCACACTTTATGCATATAAATGTGCTTCAGTGTCTCTACCCTTATTTTTATGCTAGGGTAGAACACAATGTGTTTGTATATTTTGTAAATACCAATTAATTTTAGTGAATCTTTATATACTATTCTGATTACCATTATACTATTCTGTACTACCATTATTTAGTTTAAGCTAATTTTAAGTACCTCATGTTAATATAGTGTAATTGGTTCTTTGATTCACTTATTATATACCAATCTTTTTACAATTTTGTTTCATTTTGACCCTTTATTTCCATCTTGTCTGTTTCTCTGGTACTATTTCACAGGCCGACACGAGCTGAGCCCAGAAAAGGGATTTTGACGAAGGAAAAATCCATTTCTGGGTGATTGGCTCGTGTTGCCTTGTGAAACCCACCCTGTTTTTTCCTTACCCACCCTGCAGGACAAGATGATCATTTTATAAAGGATGGCCGCTAGAGGCGCTGCTCTCCGCTTGGCGTCAGTAGTAGTAGTAGTAGTAGCGGACGCATCACCCTTTGGTATCAGATCTCTCAGGTGGGGGATTTTGTGATGGAAGGTCTAAATGGTAAATGACTCGTGGTAGTGGTCTCACTCGCCCCTGTTACCATACCGACACTTCTTTTATAGAGTGAGCAAGTCAGTTTAACTGACATTTTCTTTATTTTATTTTTTCTCTGGTAATATTAGGATTAATTTACCTAGAAATAATGAACTTAAGGATATTTCACAGGGCGACACGAGCCAATCACCCAGAAATAGATTTTTCCTTCGTCAAAATCCCTTTAATATCCAATTCACTCTACCTCAGAATTAATATATTTTCACATATGCTTAACCGAAGGGGAATTTTATTAGGCGAGTACAACATGCTCTATCATCCAAAACATTTTATAGTATTATCATTTCAAATACATCTTTGGTTACCCTTAAAATGAGAGAGAGAGAGAGAGAGAGAGAGAGAGAGAGAGAGAGAGAGAGAGAGAGAGAGAGAGAGAGAGAGAGAGAGAGAGAGGTACACCAATTATGCTTAGGCTGGGGCTAACCTGGAATGAGAGAAGCTTATCTTGTGTTGCAGTATAGGGGTAATTTGATTAGTTGTCAAATGTTTTGTAAGACAGATTTATTTAATTTGTATTAAACATTACACAGATATTTTGCTGTTTACATTGGTATTAATTTTTTAGAATGAGTAAATCATTGTTATAAGCATTTTAGGAGGCATATCTACTAAGAGTAACAGTTGTATAAGGGTATTAATCTTAGTTGTGTTAGGGTGTTTTGGGATGATGGTTTAGGGTGTATTTTTGTTTGAAATGATATTAAATTGTTTGTATGATAATTTTAGGCATTTTTTGTTTGAACTATCAAATTAAGCATTGAAATGTTAAAATAGACAGTCATAAGCATTTTAGTTTATGGGGGTACTGGGTAGTTGGCAGTTACAAACATTTTTAGAGGTTAGAGGGGATTTGTGGATTTCTGCAGCAGGCTCTGGAACCTATTCTCCCATAAAAGTGGGAGAGCAATGTATAGTAATGTATTAAAATATTTGCATTTACTACAATAACATTGCCTTAAAGGAATTACTCATGAATGACTTAACTCAAGACAAAACTAAATGGGTATCCATACTATATATTTCTACACATTTCATAACCTTTGATTACCCGGTCTATTAACAAGCACCAGGTAAGGGTTGTGTAGTCTAAGGATATGTTAGTACGTACACACGCTTAAATTAATTGTGGCATCATAATTTTTTGTTCAGCTATGTGAATCATGATTCATGCCTTATTAATCTATTTTTCTTTTCGAAGATGGAAGAAATCTTATGTAATAACTTTAAAAACAGTCACTGATATCTTTAGAACATCATGTTATGTTACTGTGTAAAACTATTTTCCATATAACAAAATCGACGTGAACGAAACGAAGTGATAAAAACGCATAAACAGTCTGTACATTATCATTTCAATATTAATTGGAAAATAGTTGAACAATTCCATTTGTTAAATTTTACAGAAACATTGGAAACTCACAAAATGCTATAAAAAAAAAATAACCTAATAGTGTGAACCATGCAACCTTACTCTTGTTTTTGATGTCGTGATGTGAATGGGAATTGAATGTCAATGTGTCATTTATTGGTTTAGTAAACATCCCCCACTGAGTAGAGACAATTATTGCACTGCATTTGGTTCAAGTTCCTGTTAGAGAGATATCAAGAAAGCTTAATATACTGAAGAGAATCATACACAGATGAATCAAATTGTTTAGAGAATGGCAAAGTTTAGAACATGGGCCTCAAAGTGGAACTCCTCTGAGGACCACAAGAGAGCAAGATAGTACAGTAGTGTAAATGTTGCTGAGCAACATTCATTTGTGAATTTTGAATTCTAACACCTCGTCACAATATTGTTAAAACAGGAATTATGACTAGGTCTACGCCTATGACTGGTGTCTGATGAATACTTTAGGTGGAGAGAGAGAGATTTTTAAAAATACGCTTGAAATCTTTGATAGGTGTCTAATAAACAAGTCTAATGAATAAGCAAACTTACCTTTGATAAATGGGGAGATTCAGTTAGACTTAGTTTTTTAAAGTTAATTTTTTGCTTTTCGTACGGCATCATCGTTCCCTCAATGTCCCAGGGTACTCTGACTTCTCGCTAAGGAATCCTTCGCAAAAAAGCAGCAGTATGATAACAGTTATTTGAAAATTCCCCTCACCGACAACCGAAGCCTTAAAATGCAAATGTTTTTAAAACATTCTGTGCTCAAAATTACTTTTTCTTTCATTCCCCAAAATATTTGCAGAAACTCGAGCTACACCTTGTAGGTTTGATTGTTGCAGGTGTCAAAGAACAACCCCTGTAACAGTGCATTTTCATTATAAAAAAGATAGCTGAAATAGGCTTAAGCAAGAAAGTCTCTTTCCATATTTCCTATCCTTTCAGCTACTTTTAATATGCTTATGGCAGTAGGTTTGGCCAGACATGTGAAACTAATCTTAATTAATTTCTATTTAGAAGAAATTAAAGCAGATTGATATACATATTCTCGATTTAAATATTCATTCACATTACGTATCCAAGAGAGTATACTGCTGAAAATAGACCTAGGCTAATCATGTGTGAAAATCAGAAGTCAAATTTAGGCCCACCAAATGTGTCATGCAAATTATTTTATTGATCAAAGGAAAAAATTAGTTTGTTTTCACATTGGTATTAAAGGATATTGATGGCTTAATGTATTATTTATCGGTGACACCCCAGTACAGTACGATACGTTGGGCCAAGATTTAAGCAGCAGCAAAGCCAACTTCAACATGCTTACGCTGTCACGAATCTTGAGTTGAGAATAAAATAAGAATTTGTGGACTCGTAGGTATATATTTTCCTTACTTTGCAAATAATTATCTTTAGTACATAGCATAAAACTACTAGATTCCAATTTAATTTATTTCAAGTATAACATCTTTGAAAGGAAATATTATTTATTGATAAGTAAATAATCTGGCTCCTGCATATGGAATATTTCCACAACGAATAAAGAATTAAGAAACACTGCCAATAGTTCGTTTTCTGCCTATACATAAGTAAAATCAATGGAATTATCATACATAAGATATATAAAATCAGTATTTAAGATTTAAAATTTTTTGGCGAAGCTCACTATTACAAAAGGACTTTTCTATCCCTTCGGGAAAAATACAAATGTTACAACAATTTTCTCACACCTGCAATGTCACTACTGGTGGAGTAATACCTATTTGAAGTAAATCTGCGTGAATATATCCCTTTAACATTGAAAAGAACCCTGATTAAGGGGTGCGACGATGTCATAAGGCTCCCATTATAAAGTAAGTGCTTCATTGTGCCTTATGATGGAAGGAATTCACTTAAAATTTTCACCACTTATCACACAACTAATTAACAAAAATACAGGTGGGAAAATGAAGATATTCGACCTGTTTGAGCTCTTAAATTGTGCAGTTGAAAAAATCTTGTTACTCATAAGCGAACAAACCGTTGGTCTTAACAATAGCTAGATCTGGTTAAATCACAGATGAAAACCAAGGAATCTTGTGAGATCTGGCAAGGTGTGCATATGTGGGGTGAAAACTGGTCAAAGACCATGCACCCATGCTACTGCGTTCAGTATTTTTCTTAATCGCTTGGGTGAAAGTTATGGTTTCCATCTCTCGGCCTTTTACCTGGTTCTTTGCCCGTTTTTGCCTGTGATTGTGTGTGTGTGTGCTTGTATTATGGCTGCTTCTGCTCCTTCACTGCCTTGCCAATATATGTGCCTGGGAACTCAAGGTTTCCCATGTTCTCGTCTCCTGGCTTCTTCAGCGACAGACCCACGTTCCACTTGCAGTAGGTGTTGTTCCAATGGTTGTACCATAATGAATAATTGCCCAGAATCTGGCCTACAGAGCAGTGGAAGTTAATGTATAGTAAGAGGGAGCATCGTAGAGTTTCTACCCTTCCTTCGCAGGAGGGATTTTCAGCTCCTCTTCCCGATGCTTCATCTCCTGCCACAGTCACACCCCATACTAGTGTAGTGCCTTTGTCTCCCTCCTTTTCTTCCATTGATTCGTTGTTGGAAGTATCAGGAGGCCCTCGGGTTGATTTATTATGTAATGTCGCCCCCTCTTCCTCGGGAGTTAATTTACTTCCCGCGAGGGGGGGAGGGTTTTTTCTCTCTCTCTCTCTCTCTCTGACAATGTTATTAAATCAAGATTGAATGAACAAATAGTTGAGGATGAAGAAGAAGAGGAAGAGGAAAACGGAAGAGAAGTAAACAAAACTGAAATGACAGAAAAAAATAAGGAAAACAAAGAACAAGATAAAATTATGGATGCAGAGATACTCATTGATACTACATATGAGGCTATAAAGCAGCATACTTACGAAGAAATAAGTTACGATATGACAACACAAAAGAAAATCCCGAAGAGGCTCTACCCAGATCTACACAATGACGGGAAAGAGGAAAAAATAGACAAAAAAGACAAAGCCTGCAACCTTTTGAAAAGAGGGAATTGCAGATTTGGAGAAAGATGTTACTACAAACATCCTAAGGTAGGTCACAACTATGAAATAAATGGTAAATGTGCATACCTAGATGGCTATGAGGATGATTGCAGAGATCTGCATCCAAAAATATGCAAAAACGTAAAAGAAGGAAAAGAATGTAAGTTCAACAAAAAATGTAAATATTTGCACCCTGTAGCCATGAATCGTGATCAAATAAATAATCAATCAAGTAATAAAATCCAAAATAAGAAAGAAACAAATAAAGAGAGGAATAAAGAATATCAGGTAAAAGAAAAAAGAAGCCATCAACAAGATATGCAGAGATGTCAGCAAAAAATTTCAAAGCCTCCGCTCCAAGATTCTACTCGAGCTAATAACTGTATTTATTATGCAAGAGGATATTGCAGATATGGAGAAAATTGCAGATTCAGACACAAAATGAATAATTATGACGAAGGAAGATAAAATATTATGGAAAAGTTGGATTTTTTAATGTCAGAATTTCTGGAAATGAAAAAAAGAACATACCAGAACAGGAAAGAGACATGGGAAAATCCTTATTATTACCAATATTAAATGAAGGAGAAAACACGCAAACCATCATAGTGATTAATGCGCAGGGTTTAGTTACGAGTAACTCAAAAAGAAAAATAGAGTACTTAGAAGAACTAACCCAAATTGAAAAGAAAATAGATATAATGAATATAAGTGAAACCTGGTATTCCCAAGAAACTGGGAATGATGATCAAATAAAAGGGTTCCATACTTATAGATCAGACAGAAAAAATAGGAATCAAGGGGGAACCGCTATATATGGGAAAGACAAAAAACAAGGAAAAATATATGAGAAATATAATAACTCAGAATGTGAACTAATAGCGGTAGAATTTGAATCTGAAAAATTAATGAACATAGTAATATATAGACCTCCTAATACTAAAGAGTTTGACTTAATAATAGAAAAATTGGATGATATATGTAGAAATCACAAGGACTGGACTATTCTCCTATCTGGAGGCTTCAACTTTCCTTTCGTAGACTGGAAAGAACGAATAGGAGATTGTGGTTGTACTTATACATATAAAAAAGAGAGTAATAGTAGTGCAGAAGATAAGAGGCAATTCGAAAAGCTATTAGATATGCTACTAGAATACAACATTCAACAAATAAATCACCTGCCAACAAGAAAGGAAAATACTTTAGACCTAGTATTTGTGAACGAGATTAATTATGTTAAAGAAATAATAGTTTATAATGCAAGTATTTCAGACCATAATGTCATAGAATTAACAGTCCATTCCAAAGCAAGTGAAAACAGAGATAAGCAAGAAATGAAAAAGTGGGAAGGATATGGAAAATATAACTTCTATAAAAATATAAAATGGTCAGAAATAAATGAAGAATTAAACAAAGATTGGGATAACATTTTCGTAAGTGATGACATAAGGGTAAATAGGGAGATATTATATAAAATATTAGAGAAAATAGTGGATAAATATATACCGAAGAAGAAAAGTAAACATCAGTCATGCATACCAAGAGACACAAGGATCTTGTTCCAGAAAATCAGAAAGTGGAAAAAAGGTCTTGCAAAAGAAAAAAATGCATGGAAAGTTATAGAACTAAAAAGTAAGATAGAAAATGCAGAACAAAAGATTATACAATAAAAAAGAATGAAAAACGGGACTTGGAAGAAAAAACCCTAATAAATATCAAGCAAAACCCCAAACTATTACACTCATACGCGAAAAAGATGAATAAAAGAAGAATAGAAATAGGCCCTCTAAGAATTGAAGGGAGATTTACGAATGAAAAAAGGAAATTTGCAACATATTGGCAGAATAATATAAGAGAGAATTCACCCCTAGAATAGATAATGAAGATAATGATATAGAAGTAAGGGACGAAATTAGTGAATATTTAGCTGACATAGATATTAATGAAGCTGATATTGTGCAGGCTATTAATGAAATTAAAAATGGAGCTGCAGCAGGGCCTGATGGAGTTCCTGCTATTTTGTTAAAGAAAGTAGTTCATTCTATCGCAAAGCCACTTGCAATATTATTAAGACAAAGTGTAGATACAGGCAAGAATTATGATGAGCACAAATTAGCATATGTAAGTGTTTACATAATAAAAATATGGAATGTTAGTCCATATATATAAAAGTCTCAAAAACTAAAGAGGTCAAACAGATGCTTGCAGGAATGTGATCAGACTAGAGACGCTAAATTAAATGACGTATACAATAAGTATGTAAGCTAAGATAACATGCCGTCACCTGTAGTCATTCAATTGTTTATAAACATTAGTCCAAGCTCCCTGCTTGAGACAACTACCCGACCTATTATTCAAACGGCCTACGTGATCTGTAGCGTGTCTCATTCGATTGTGTGTTCGTATGAAACTATGTCATCTGATAGTATGTTCATATGTTCGAACTACTGTCTGTTCCTTCATAACTTGTAACAGAGATTGGTAGACGAGGCGAACAGAGTTAGCTATCGTCATTAGAAGACCTGTACCTCTTTACCTAAGCTTTATCATGTAGCAGGAATAGGATTAGCCATCATCATTGGCAGAAGCGATCAAGCTATCTCATAGAAGACTTGTACGATCATACCTGATCTTCATCATGTAAAACTTCAGAAGATTATACTATTTTTATACCTTGTGTTTTCTACAAGAACCTCACCGAACCATGAGTTCAACACATCGTCGTAAAGATAAATACCGACTTCGTAAGTGATCTACAAAACCCCAGACACTCCATTGAGATGGAAGTGCAATACCAACCGACTTAGCGTATAGATTACGCTAGTCTAAACATTACCTCATAGGGCGCCTTATCATACAAGGCACAAGCCCTAATAATTGGTGGCCAGCGGACCAGAAGAACTCTACAACGTCCTACGAAGAAAAAAACAGAATAATAAATCATGAAGTCAACGACGACGAACAGCAGCAGATTCTTCAAGCAACCTAGTCTCATCATTAGTTGTGCGACTTCAGAAAACAACAAGATTCGTCAAGCAACTTAGTATCATCGTTAGTGAATAACTTCAAGAAACAAAACCGACGTGTCCTTTTCCTACGGCAACGGAAGCTTCGTCTCTCAATAGAATCATTCAAGAAAACATCGTTAGTGAGCGTTCCGGCACTGCAAGAAACAAACCGAACGCGTCTGCAGCATCGGATTTTCAAGGGCTCGAATCATCGAAACAACGCGCACGGGGGAAACTGAAGCCAAACAGGTCGTCCGCTAAATAGAGGAGGACCAAGGCCGTGTGTCGTTATCGGAACACCGTGACTTCCCACAAAAGCAAGCTAAGTACAATTTTTTATTCATTTGGAGTAACTTTGAGTGTTTCCTTTGCAGGTCGAATTTCGTTATTCCTGTGGCTGAAGTTACGAGACATTCTTAATCTTACTTTTTTACAGAAATTATCTACATCATTGAGATTTCGCTACTGCGAGTTTTTTATCTTTGAGTGTCTGTTTCCAGAAGTTCTACTGAGTATCATAATCATATACTATGTTAATTTTATCATTTTTTGGGTGATTATTAATCCCTTACGTAACAAATCATATTAAACAGTGAATATGCGTTTACGCAGTGGACGTCTGTATTTATACAGATGCATGGATAGGGTCGTTAAGCACCGTAGGTGATTAGAAAACACACAAAACACAAGTGGAACACCCGTACAAATCTATATAAATTAGAGGTAACACTATTTCGGGTCTTGACAATAAATGCTCCTTTGCAAGTCCCGATCGCAGTTTTAGCCTTGAGTTTTTTTTGAGTTATATAAAATATCGAACCTCAATGACTCAACTTAACTTTAAAAATATGGCTGGATTGCAAGGAATAACATGTCTGTAAAAACTTTCATCAGGCTAAATGCGCTGACCAGGATCCCTCACTATTTCAAATTTTAGCAACGAATGAAGTACAAACAGTTAAGATTGAATGCAGTAGAGATAACTCGTCTTATTAGTAATCGCTCAGTTCCTAATAGTTCGTCATTCATTGCTTTATACGTAACCAGTACATAATGCTAAAAAACACACAATACGTTGCCGATGGTAATAAAGAGAAGGATCCTAATTATTACAAAAAGAAATAGAAAACAGTAGCCCGTTCAGAATCAAACAAGCAAACTCGGTGACTGTGTCACCTAGTCAAGCGGTCAAGGTTAGTCAAAAAACTGCCGAAGTGTTCAAAGCATAGCAAATTCCACACAATAAGCGACTCTAGCAGAGTGGGGAAAAGCGATGTTGGTTCATACCAATATCTTTTTGAATTAAAAAGGATTTTTCCTATGAAACACACGACCGTATAGTAATCAGAGCAGGTTTCGTTTTTTTTTAATACATAAGTTATAATAAATACTGGTGGATTAAGCCCGACTGTACGCGCCGTTTAAAAAATTAGAATATCTTGTTTTATTTCTTTAATACACGTAATATCTTGTATTTACGGACTCACCGTCTGTTGTTCGAACTTCCCTAATGAGAAGTCCGGATGAAGCGGGAAGCTTTACAGATAACATCCTATAGTTATAAAAAACGTTGATCTGTATGTAGTGTAATTGTAAGATCCATCTAGGGGTATACATATTATTATCTTACATCCTGCAAAATAAGGCGTGTTTATCAAAGGAAAATCCTATAAACCTTCAAACATATTAAAATCCGTTTGAACAAAAATGAGACAGTTAATCAAATAATAACTTATATAAAGGAACTATACATTTGTCTCATAAAATCGTAACATTGTTCAAATGACTCAACAGAATTCTCCCACAACCGCAGTCGTACTTTGCACGCAAAATCTCGAGAAACATGCACCCTCGAATGTCTTAGTGCGTGTAAAAAGACTTTGCTGGGAAATGAAATTTTAATCCTTCCCGACACTCTGAAATATAACGATTTCCGCGAACAAAGCCCTAAAAGTATACATATCGTGGATACGGAAGTTATAAATATCGCATTTTTTTATTGTTGCTAATTTTTAATCACGCCAACCAGTCGTGGATGAATCTCTCTGATAATCTATCTAAAGTAAATATCCGTAAAGTCATTCAAGCAGAGGTGATTCAGCAGAATTTTTTTTTATCTTCTACCTGAATACCAGAAGTTTCTCCTAATAGCGAGTGATCTCTGGGAGAAAAACGGATGTCATTGAAAACAAAATACGGTCTAAGGACAAACATAAAGCTATATACGTACCTTCGCATAGACTCTCAATGAAATTTCAAAATAGAGATAAATGACGAAGTTGAAAAATAGTAATAGAGTCATTAGGAAAAAAAAAATCATAAGCCAGTCATTAGGAAAAAATCAAAATAAGCCTATATAATTTTTCCCTCAAATGTCATGCCATAAAAGATCGGATTTCGCGTATCTGCGTAGATTCTGTCGCTTAAACAAGGAAACGACTCCCGATAGTTTCCAGTGCGATGTACCGACGACGACTTATCTCTGTTAGGGTTAGAATAATTTTTTTTTCACCTACTTGGACTTACTTAAAGGCTTTTACCTGATACCATTACCTAAGTGATTGTACCTCATATACCGTTTTCCTAGCACACTCAGGGACATTATCAATTTTTACGTATGCCTCACCGGCTTACGTTGCACCCCATTATAATATAGTGTTTGGAGACTTTTAGGGGATAACCTACATGCCTATATGGATGATCTTGTAATCTTTTCTAATACCTTAGAAGTACATTCACATAAAGTAGAGCTAGTGCTACAGAGACAAAGACAAATAATCTCAGAGTAAAATATCTAAATGTGAGTTTTTTAAAACCGAACATGTTTATCTAGGTTTTATGTGTCTGGTCAAGGTCTTAAAAGTAGTCCATGGTAAGGTGTCGGCTATTCATAACTTTCCGGTACTTATTAACGAAAAAGGGGGATACAGCACTTTTGCGCTGTAGTGGGTATTACAATCGTATGTAAATAGGTAACTCTTCAATGATGACAGCTCCTTTAACAGATCTTACGAAGAAGAGCGTAGATTTATTAAGGTCTGAAAAAGCATTAACAGGCGTTCGATATCTTAAAAGCGGAATAATGCAGCTTACCTAACTTAAAAATCCCTGATTTAAATAAGGAATTTTTTTTTATTGCAACAGAAAAACGCCTCAGACCAAGGGGTAGAGGGTACTACTTCAGTAATATGATAAACAGTTCTTCCCTATAGCTTTTTATTCACGTAAACTAAAGCCCTCTGAAAGTAAATATACAGTAATAGGCAAGGAAGGGCTAGGTATCTTTAACACTAGTACATTTTAAGTTCATAATCTATGGCTATCCTGATAAAGTCCTTACTGAACATGAGTCCTTTACCGAGTTTTTCAAAGGCTTTAATCACAGTCCAAAAGGAACTCGGTGACAAATGATCATTCAGGTCTTTGGAGCCAAGATAAGATATCTACCTGGGAAAGCAAATATCATAGCTGACGCATTATCCCGCAATCCCGCACCATACCGCAAAGAACCATTAATTAGACTAAAAAATATAGAAACATCCGTACCTATTGTTAAAACCGTATCTAAACAAGAAAATTCCTTAACCCAAGAGATCGCGAGCATTGAATATCTGGGTTGGAGCGCAGAACTGTTACAAACTGAACAAAGCAAGAGTCAACAGACATAACCCAAACAATAAACACTTCGAAACGGAAACAGGGTCAGCAGCAATAAACACCAAACAATAAACACTTCGAAACGGAAACAGGGTCAGTGGCTAAGCAAAAAACAATAAATAAACACTTTTGAGCAGAAACCCTAAAGCAAAAGTACATTTAAAGTATGTGTATCAGAATAATGTAATCAAATGTAATATATATGTAGGTCTGTGACGAGGAAAACCCGAAGAACACAGCAGATGACTAACGACCAGGTAGTAGTAATAATCTTTCTCATACCAATCGTCATAAACTGGTTGCATTCCGTCATCCAGGGTTCCCTCCCTTTTCACAGAAAGCCAAATCACTGTTTTCTGGCCTACAATGCTTACAGATATAAAAAGCACATAACTAATTGTAACACGTGTCATGAAAACAAGGGATCACTAAGACACCTGTCAGTTTAAGGGCCTATCCTGTGCCAAATCAATCCTTGAAAGAATATACGTAGAATTATTAACAAAGTTACGAGTCTGACAGAGCAAATAAACACTTCTTAGTGTTAATAGTTCCTTGACACGTTATATAGAAGTAATAGCACTAAAAACAAACACCGCAATTGAGTGCGTTAGGAATATTTATGAGTGCTAAATCAGTAAACATGGAATTCAACACAGGATAATCCGACTCGGGTGGTGTAAATCAATAATAATCTCCTTAACACGTTGTGTGAATTCCTTTCCATTAAGAAAACCATAATATATTTTATCACCCAAGAGTCAATCGGTTTGGTAGAAATAACGGATAATTTAAATAGGAAGTGTCAATGTCTTACGAGTTACAACTCGTGATATTGGATCCGACCGGATTATAGCGGTTCTCGCGGTTTTAAATACCTTTATCATATATATCTTGTATCTATAGAATTGATGCCGCAAGTAGCCTTATACGGTACGCCGCTAGAACACTTTTCCACATATTCAAGCCAACCATTAATTTATCAAATATATATAAAAAAAATATATAAATAAATAAATATAAAAAAAATAAAATAAATATGGATACAAGTGGAGTCAATATACACTCCGTAAGAAGTCGGAAGGGTTACAAATTATAATGAAAAAGGAATCACGATAAAATCAATAAGCAAAACGTAACCATAGATAAGTTCATATCCAAATATATATGCGTAAAGATTTGAACTCTAACTTAACGCTTTAGTAATGACAAATAAGCTAAAAGTTCAAACACATATCCAAAATCTACTGACATATTGTCTGTCCCGGTGATTTATATTGTAGGCAATGAAAAAAAAAAAATTAAATAAATAAATAAATAAATAACTAATAATAAATAAAATAAATAAAATAAAATAAAAGAGATTTTAAAGTCAGGAAGTCTAGAAGTGAAAATGTTATCTATGGAATAATCCTATATGAATCTTATACAGGGCTAATAATATATATAGAATTTGTATGGAAACCTTTTTCATATAGTTTGAATAAGGAATATTTATTTAACATAATGCCAACATGAAACTAATATATTGTTCAATTTGGTACTGTTTTTTTTTTTTTCTTTTTTTTTTTTCAGACATTCTTCTCATGCGGGTGGAGAATTAAAAACACTAAAATATCATTTGAAAATACTAAAGTCGTATCTCTTACAGCAAGTAACGTAACTCTTAGCTGGCTGAGAGCAATCTCCTGCCAAGTGACGACGTCATCATTGCCGTATCAGCATTTGTTCCTTTTAACCTCAATAATCTGCTTACACAGGCTTCATTATGTGTGTCGTCTCTGCTTGCAAAAGCAGATTGACTGGAGAAAGGAATGCTTAGTTCATGAACTTCACATGTGGTTCATAGGTCACATGACAGGCCACATAACATATTCTTATCCGTGTGTGTAATGCAATTAGTTAAGGACTTGTAATCATTTTAAAATTAATGAACAATAAGCAAATAGAATTTCTATAACAACAAAATGAATTAATTTTTTTTTTCTGAACCTCATAGACAATTAGAGTCAATAATTCAGCTTATGACATGGGTAAACGGACATTTAGAATTATCAAGTTGTGGATAAGAAATATTTACTTGCAACATTAGCCTATTACAATTCAAGTAAATCACATTCATGGGAAAATGTCACATTTTTCTTGGAAAACCCAAAGTTTATATAGAAATTAGTTACATAGTGGGTTTTTTTCGTTGCATCTCCTACCTATTAATAATGTTTTAAAGTTAACCTCAGAGGATGCGCACGAGAAAATTGAATATGAAACTTTTGTTAGGGCACATAGAATCATGATTAATCTTCTCTTTGACTCTTATGCTGCCTGGCAATCTTACAAATAGCTCCATTTTCCACTTCTTTGTCTAGTAACTTACTACCAGTAATATCGAATTTTTCTTTGGATTTGTATTGATATCTGTTTATTTTTTATAATTATGGATATTTTTACAAGTCATCATAGACCTGGATAGGTTTCACTCATTGTTAATGCCATGGATAAAAAGTTTGTACAGCGGACTCTTCTGAATTCCAAAATATCAGCGAATTCATGTGGGTTAAGTCTGGTCTAAATGGCTCTCTCCCCCCCTCCCTGTATTTGGATGTCGTCTGAATTTACTTTGCCCTTGTGACAAGTATAATTTCACTTGCAGGCTGATTAATGGAACCTGGTTACAGTATCCTGCAGTACGAGAGTTTCACATAGCAACTTCAAAAATCGTTCGTCGCAGCGGACGACTACAGTCAAGTAACAACCGCCTACAATGTGAAAGGAATTTCATGGACTTCTTCGCACCGACACCGTATCTCGTCGTTAATCTCGTTTTAATGCGGAATGCTCCAGCGGCTGTCGGAATTCGACTACAAAAAGGGACATACTTCCGACAATTACGACCCGAGGATATTCAACTCTACGTTTGCTGGCGAAGGACTCGTGCTGGGATGATCTATTCATCGCGAACGTAATCGTGTAGCTTAGGATGCAGAGAATAAGTATGAGCGCAAAATGGAACGTTGGACCCGCCCAGGCAAATTTTTCCCCTTGTTTTAACCATTGAAAAGGCCGTTTCAGTGGCTATAGGTGGTTGTCTGGAACTGTGTAATGGACGAAAAGTTGTTCGAAAGCTAGTTAAAAGTGAAGTAGTATAACCTCGGTCATGTATCCTATATATAAAGTATCATGTATCCTATATATAATTGATCATAAATAACAGAGTCGAAATATATCTTTGCGTGTACGCAATAGGAATCTCTTATATAAATGATCATAAATAACAGAATCGAAATATATCTTTGCGTGTACGCAATAGGAATCTATTTAAAGTGCACATATATTAATCATAATTTTTATGAATCCATATACATATGTATAAACAAATCAGGTAGCCTATAATCAATCTGTTACCTTTTATCTTACCAATATCTGCAGGTATTTATGAGTTAGTATATTGATTAATGAATCAGATACATAACAGTTAGCATAAAAATCAACGAATCAATCAGCATAAACATTAATAATTTTATCAATTCATATATGAAATTTTTTATCAGTTAAAATATGATTTTTATCATGTTAATCTTCATTCTATGCAATTATCAGAGTACATTAGTATTTTCTGTAGCATAAGTATCTTAAAGAGATGAAGTGAAAAACTGTATCATTATATATCATGTGATCACGTATTATTTACCAATATCATTGTTTTATATTTTATTACTTGAATCAATTCATGTACACCATGATTTTTTATTTACTTATATATATATATATATTCACATAGTGTCTGTATCACACTCCTATAAGTCAAATGCAAGTCAAGTTTGAGTAATATTCAGTAGTTGGTTTTGGTAGCTGACCGAGCTAATGTAAGTGTTTACATAATGAAAAATATGGAATGTTAGTCCATATATAAAATAAAAGTCTAAAACTAAAGAGGTCAACCAGTTGCTTGCAGGAATGTGATCAGACTAGAGACGCTAAAGATGACGTATACAATAAGTATGTAAGCTAAGATAACATGCCGTCACCTGTAGTCATTCAATTGTTTATAAACATTAGTCCAAGCTCCCTGCTTGAGACAACTACCCCGACCTATTATTCAAACGGCCTACGTGATCTGTAGCGTGTCTCATTCGATTGTGTGTTCGTATGAAACTATGTCATCTGATAGTATGTTCATATGTTCGAACTACTGTCTGTTCCTTCATAACTTGTAACAGAGATGGTAGACTAGGAGAACAGAGTTAGCTATCGTCATTAGAAGACCTGTACCTCTTTACCTAAGCTTTATCATGTAGAGGAATAGGATTAGCCATCATCATTGGCAGCCGAAGCGATCAAGCTATCGTCATAGAAGACTTGTACGATCATACCTGATCTTCATCATGTAAAACTTCAGAAGATTATACTATTTTTATACCTTGTGTTTTCTACAAGAACCTCACCGAACCATGAGTTCAACACATCGTCGTAAAGATAATACCGACTTCGTAAGTGATCTACAAAACCCCAGACACTCCATTGAAGATGGAAGTGCAATACCAACCGACTTAGCGTATAGATTATCGCTAGTCTAACATTACCTCATAGGGCGCCTTATCATACAAGGCAGAGCCCTAATACATATATTACCCCTACATTCAAAAGTGGATCAAGACTAGAGGCAAGTAATTATAGGCCTGAGTCTAACATCGCATATTATGAAAGTGTATGAAAGGGTAATGAAGAAAAATATTATGAAAAATTTAATAAAAAATAATATCTTTAATATAGGACAACATGGTTTCATACCCGGAAAAAGTACACAAACCCAACTGTTAGTCCACCGTGAAAACATATACAAAAATATGAAAAGCGGAAATGAAACAGATGTGGTTTATCTAGACTTTGCAAGCTTTTGACAAGGTAGACCATAATATATTAGCGAAGAAAATTAGAAAACATAATACGTATAGGGGACAAAGTAGGAAGATGGTTAAAAGAATTTTTACATAACAGAAAACAGATAGTTATTGCAAATGATGAGAAATCGGATGAAGCCAAGGTAATTTCTGGTGTGCCACAAGGTACGGTGTTAGCTGCATTACTGTTTGTTATTATGATTGCAGACATAGACAGTAATGTTAAGGACTCGGTAGCGAGTAGTTTCGCCGATGACACAATAAGTAGAGGAAAATTACTTGTGATGAAGATAGGAACGGGCTACAAAGAGACCTTAACAAAGTATATGATTGGGCAGAGGTAAATAGGATGGTATTTAACTCTGGTAAATTTGAATCAATAAACTATTGAGACAGAGAAGGAAAGCTATATGCATATAGGGGACCTAATAATGAGACAATCACAAATAAGGAAGCAGTTAAAGACCTTGGTGTGATGCTGAATAGGAACATGTTATGCAATGATCAAATAGCAATTCTATTGGTAAAATGTAAAGCAAAAATGGGAATGTTGTTACGGCATTTCAAAACAAGAAAAGCTGAACACATGATTATGCTTTATAAAACATATGTTCGTAGTCCACTTGAATATTGCAATATGATATGGTACCCACACTATCAAAAGGATATTGCACAAATAGAGAGTGTACAAAGGTCCTTTACAGCTAGAATAGAAGAAGTTAAGGACCTTGGCTACTGGGAAAGACTACAATCCTTAAAATTATATAGTCTAGAAAGGAGAAGAGAACGCTACATGATAATTCAGGCATGGAAACAGATAGAAGGAATAGCTGAAAACATCATGGAGCTAAAAATATTAGAAAGAGCAAGCCGAGGTAGATTAATAGTGCCCAAAACTATACCAGGAAAAATAAGGAAAGCACACAGGACATTAATCCACTACGCACCAGCATCGATAATGCAGCGTCTATTCAATGCGTTGCCAGCTCATCTGAGGAATATAACAGGAGTGAGCGTGGATGTGTTTAAGAATAAGTTTGACAAATATCTAAACTGCATCCCAGACCATCCAAGATTGGAAGATGCAAAATATACCGGAAGATGTAATTGCAACTCTCTGGTAGACATTAGAGGTGCCTCATACTGAGGGACCTGGGGCAACCCGAACAAGATGTAAGGTCTCTCTCTCTCTCTCTCTCTCTCTCTCTCTCTCTCTCTCTCTCTCTCTCTCTTTCTTCAGAGTATGGAGGCTTCCAAAATGACAGTGCTCTGGAGGTCATTTGGGGTACGGGGTACACCCTCCTAGGAGGGTTTGCTGACTCACTTCATGAATGCTCTCTCTCTCTCTCTCTCTCTCTCTCTCTCTCTCTCTCTCTCTCTCTCTCTCTCTCTCTCTCTCTCTCTCCCCCAGCTACTCAGCCATTTTGTATCACTTCACCAGTGGCGCCTGCTTCCACCTCGGGTAGAGGGGAAGCCGTGACGTCAGCGCCGCTAGTGACATCACTTTCATTGATGACGTCACTCCCTGTTTCCTCTGCTGCGTTGCCTCGCTCATCTGTGTCGTCATCACTGCCATCCAGTATACCCCTTCTCCCTTCTATGTCGTTGACGCCTTCTCTTGCTGATCTGTCTGAGGCTTTATGTCAGGTGGTTCTTAAGAGATTGGACTCTGATTTGGAAGATAGGTTTGCTGCCATGTTGGCTTGGAGGACTGGGAGGACTGGAAGCAAGCGTGTTGCGTTGCCCCCTCCTCCTGCAGAGATTGTGTAAGGAGTCAGTGCTGTCATCCTATCCATCTCCCCCATGTCTACCATGTTGGCTTATCAAGTGTTGGATGGTTAAGGACTTTGCCTTTTCTTCGTCTACGAGTGAGGAGTGGCATGCCCGTGTTCCCTTGAGTGTTAGTGTTTCTGAGAGTGTTAGTGTTCCATCCCCTGCGCAATCTGCAGTGGCTGCTTCGTCTTCTGCATTCTACATTGAGTTGCGAGTGTGTTGCAGCCTTGCACGTTCATGCACATGTTGCTGTTTCTTCCGCTTCTTTGGCACCAGGGCCTATTCATCATTGTAAGGATCTCAAGGCGCCTGTGAAGAGATCGAAGGTTATGAAAACGTGAATAGTGCAGCAGGAGTGTTTGTCTCCCCTCCCCTGGATGCTACCCGGGGTTCGACTCCAAGGAACTCTCGTTCTTTGTTGAGTGTTCGAGACGCTACTCCTTCACATGTATGTGCGTCCACCCCACTCGTACAAGTATGTGGCCACATACGTGAGTCATCTATTGGGAGTATGAGTAGTGATGTTCCTAGTGTTGTGGTTGGTTCGTCACAGGAGTAGGTGCTTGGCTCCAGCCCAGACAGGTCGCCTGGCGTTTCAGGCTGTTTGGCTGCTGGCTCTTCTGTTGGTTTACACGACAAAGGCACATTGGATAAGCCTGCATCATCTTCTCGTCATTGGTCTCCATTGCCGGAGCAGGAGGAAGGCGACACGCAAGAGTTTTTGTCTTCCTTTACTGAAGTTGTCTATCTCATTTGTGGGTTCAACAATTTGGTGAGTAGGACTCAGGCTCAGTTGTCTTTCACTCCTTCCTGCTTGGAAGCCTTCCTGGGGGCTACACAAGATCCCAAGTCGTCGTTTCAACTTCCCTTATCAGGGTATGTCCAGTCAGCCTAGTATAAGGTAAGCACCTCTGTGTCAGATCGGGACCGGTCTTTTCGCTCAAGGTGTTCTTCCAAGTTGCTTCCCCCTCCACTCACGAGCCATAGGAAGTATTATGCTACAAACTCTGCCTTCTTAATGTCTCGTCATCTTAACCTGTCTGAAGCTAGGGTTGACTTTGGAGCAGGTGAGGTCGGTGGCGCCGTCCTTGTCTCCACAGGATTCCTCAGCTTTGGAGTCTACGGCAGCCTCCATGTTACAGACAGTTTCTTGGTTGGACTTCTGGTTGACTGTCACACACCTCAGGGTCAATTTGTGGGCTAATCTTCTCCTGATCAGAAGAGATGCGGCTTTGTCCAGTATAGCACGATCGGTTGACCCTGAGTCCTTGTTGGGGTTGAGGAATGGGGACCTTTTAGAATCTCGGTTTCTGTTACCTCGGATGAGCTGGAGGATGTGATAGACCAATGCTGGGCTGACACAGAGGACAGGTTAGTGCACCAGGCTCTGTCAAAGTCAGTCTCGTTCTGAGAGACGTCCGGCCCCTCCTCCTCCCCCCTGCCCAGCAGCAGTCACAGAGATTGTCGCCTAGTAGGCCATTTAGAAGTTCGCTTTTGGCAGGGCCTTCCCGTCCGTCACAGTCTAGGTCAGAGGACCAAGGTCCCTTTTGTTCCTGCTCTTTCAAGTCAAGAAGGGGCTCCAGGGGTGGAAATAAGGAGGGTCGTCGATAGGTTAGGGGCCTCTCCCTCTCCTTTGCCACGGGGGGGTTGCCTGGCAGGCCACTGGGCCAAGTGGTAGAGTTATGGGGCCAAGAAGTGGGTAGTAGCTGTCCTTCAAGTAGGGTATTTACTGCCATTTGACTTCTCTCCCCCGCTCTTGGACAAGCCTATGCTCAGGTGGGTGTATCCCCCAGATTCTCCAAAGTTCTTGGCTCTCCGAGAGGAAGTGCAGAAGATGCTGGACAAGGATGCAGTAGAGGAAGAGGTGCGTCTGTCTCTGGGGTTTTACAGTCACATCCTCATGGTCCCCAAGACATCAGGAGGTTGGAGGCCTGTGATCGACTTATCCACCTTGAATCATTTCATCAGGAAGACAAAGTTCAAGCTGGAGACCCCACAATCAGTGTTGGCAGCTGTGAGGGAAAGCAACTTCATGCTGTCGATAGCTTTGAAGGACGCATATTTCCAGATCCCTATTTATTCGTTATCCAGAAAGTTCCTTTGCTTCCCTCCTTGTCTTAGAGTTCAAAGTCCTGTGCTTCAGGTTGACAACAGCCCCTCGGGTGTTCACAAGGGTCTTCTCTCTCATCTCGAGTTGGACCCATGCTCATGGGATCCATTTGCTAAGGTACCTCGACAATTGGTTGGTCTTGGCAGGTTCCAGGGAGAAGCTGCTGCAGGACAGAGATCGTCTGCTTCAGTTTTGTCTGGAACTAGGCATCATGGTAAACCAAGAGAAGTCAAAACTCGTTCCCAGTCCAAGGGTTCTCTATCTTGGCATGGTCATCAATAAGCAGTCTCAAGACTTTTCCCGTCGGATCAGAGGTTCGAGAAGTTGTGAGCGGTGGCACGCGACATCGTATTGCTGCCACATCAGTCAGCTCATCAGTGGCAGGTTCTTCTGGGAATTATGTCTTCCCTGGAGAAGCTGGTCCCTCATGGGTGACTTCATCTTCGGTCTCTGCAATGGAGACTGAGGGAATTCTGGTCTCCAGCGGGGCACTCGCCCCTAATGTCGTAAACAGGGTTTTTCTCCACTCAGAACCTCTATTCACCACATAGCAGACTTTTTGACCATCCTCAGAGATGAGAAAGGTTTGTCTGTTTCCGCCATTAGAGGCCAAAGGGCGGCCCTGAGTTTAATGTTATGTCTTAGAGGTATCAGCATCTCCCCATCCTGGGAACTTTCCTTGCTAGCTAGGGGGTTTGAGCAGTTGTGTTCTCCTAGAGAGCTCAAGCCCCCGACATGGGATGTTTCCTTGGTCTTGAGAAGTTTCACTAAACTCCGTATGAGCCTTTGCCTCATTCGTCAGACAGGAACATGACACTCAAAATGGTTTTCCTCCTGGCCTTGGCATCTTTGGAAAGAGTGAGGGAGCTGCACGGTCTGAGCTTTGATGTGAAGCACACCAGGGGTTGGGGTCAGTGTCCCTCGAATCTGTCCCAGAATTTGTGGTTAAGACCCAGAATTTCTCGGTGCATGATGATAGGATCGCCTCCTTTTCCATTCCATATCATTCCATCAGTGGATGACTTTGTGGGTGGTAATTCTCAAGAGCTTTTGCTATGTCCTGTCAGGGTTCTGCTTTGCTACCTTAAAAGGACACGGCACCTTAGGCCAGGTTGTCGT
The DNA here is from genome assembly GCF_015104395.2 of Macrobrachium nipponense. NCBI lineage: Eukaryota > Metazoa > Arthropoda > Malacostraca > Decapoda > Palaemonidae > Macrobrachium > Macrobrachium nipponense. The sequence continues at coordinate 9,919,054 of NC_087217.1, forward strand.
GGGCTTTTTGTTAGCACGGGGCGTACAAAGAAAGAGGTGTCCAAGAATATAATCTCTTTTTGGATACGGGAAGCCACCAGACAGTCGTATTTGGCTCTTGATAATTCTGCCGCCATGTCTGTGCAGGCTAGAGCACATGATGTTAAGGGTATTGGTCCCTCTTTGGCTTTCAAGAAGAATTTGGCTGTTCATAGAGTGCTGAGTGCTGGTACTTGGTTATGCCAGTCCACGTTCACCTTTTATCTTAAAAGATGTTGCCCACAGATCTTTGGACACATTTTCCTTGGGTCCTGTGTGATGGCTGCCCAACAGATTGTGTAGCTCATCGTTCTCCTTAACAGGGCACATTTGCATCTTAGCTCCCCAGCGGCGTGGTTGGTAAGGTATTAGCGTCCCACCTCGGTGGTCGCGGATTCGATTCTCGGCTATTCCACTGAGGAGTGAGAGATATGTGTTTCTGGTGATAAAGTTTACTCGTGATGTCTTTGGACACATTTTCCCTGGGTCATGTGTTGGCTGCCCAACAGATTGTGTAGCTCATCGTTCTCCTTAACAGGGCACATTTGCATCTTAGCGCCTCAGCAGCGTGGTTGGTATGGTATTAGCGTCCCACCTCATTGGTCGCGGGTTCGATTCTCGGCCATTCCACTGGGGAGTTAGAGATGTGTATTTCTGTTGATAGAAGTTCACTCTCGACGTGGTTCGGAAGTCATGTAAAGCCATTGGTCCCGTTGCCGAATAACCACTGGTTCCATGCAATGTAAAAGCACCATACAAACAAACAAAACAAACATTTGCATCTTACCTAAAATGATTGTGTGGATGAGAGATTGAGTGAGTAGCCTGGTCTCTTTCTTTGTCTTGTACCTTTCCTTCTTCCTTCAGGCGGGTTGAGAAATAGGCAAGTCATTCGCTGGACTGGTCTGATACAGGTGAGTAAGGTAGTCATACTGATAGTTTGGTTGCTTGGTATGCAAATAAGCAACCCCTCTATTCGGTAGCATATACTCTGCTCCTTAGCAAGGGGGAGTAAGGAGTAGTAACGAACCCTGGCGCATTGGTTTGGTATTGGACCGTCAAAGTTTCTCTTTCCTTATGCAGTGATTTGTACCATGTATCATTGTACATAACCTGTGGCTGAGTAGTTGGATATCACTGTATCTAGCTTCTCACAGGCATCAGTCCCTCTCTGGTAAATATTTCTTCTGGAGCTGGACTGGTGGGTAGGCCCCCAGCCAGTTTAGGATGTCTGTACTTCCCTCCAAGTACTAGAAGTCTAACCTATTGTTAAGACCGAAGGTTTGTTTATGAACAAATGACAAATTTTCTAAGACAATTTTTATTTTTCATAGCAACAAACATGAGGTCTTAACATTGTACTGCCCACCTCTAGCCACCCCTCTGTCTTCTTAAAGACATCCTAGGTTGGGAAAGACTGAATGCAATAGCTTGGGTGCGTGGTCCTTGACCAGTTTTCACCCGATATACGCACGCATTGCCAAATCTCACAAGATTCCTTGCGTTCCATCTGCCATTTAACCGGATCCAACTAGGCACTAGAAAATTATCCCACAGGTTTGTAGCTATGAAAAATAGAAATTGTCTTAGAAAATTTGTCATTTTGAAACTTTGAAAATATGGCAGTAAAAGTCCCACTCAAAAATAATTTTCCACACTTGTAATATAATATATGTATAGTTATACCACAAGCTGTAAAAGTTTAATTTCCTGTCCTTCAAAAGTTTTGGATTGGGTTAGGTTAGGTTGGGTGCAACATAGCCTTGCTTTATAGTTCCAAATATAACCAGACCGGTTCTCTGCCTCAATATCCTACTTCTTCTTGTCTCCACAGGAATTAAGAATAAAAGTTGTCCATGAATCAATCTAAACATTTCTTTCAGCAAGAAAATTTCAAGATATGTTTATTTACATGTAAAACAGTCCAAAATAGTAAATATCTCAAACTGGATCCAATGTAGGGTCATGTATAGACTTTTCTGTTTTTTTACAATCTGTTGTTCACAGTGCCATACAAGCAATAAACAAAATTGTCCATGCACCAATCTAAACATTCTTTTTTCAGCAATAATGTTTGTCGATATATTTATTTACACATGAAACAGTCTAAAACTGAATAATTTACTTGGGATCTTATCCTGAATTACAAATTATACAGACATTTTTTACAAGTCTGTCTTTTTCACAATTTGTTGTTCACAGTGTCATACAAGCAGTGAACAAAATTGTCACTAATCTAAAAGAATTAATTTTAACATTATCACTCCCAGGATATATTTATTTAGACAAAACTGTTGAAAACTGTTAATAACTAAAATACGATAATTCCTCGAAATTCAGATCCTTACAAAAAGAATAACACATTGGAATATCCTGTCTTCAAATTGGTCAAACACATCTGACTTGTGTATGTGATGAATAACCAACATAATCTAATCCCTAAATGTATATAATGCAGATCAACGCTAACAGTTCAACATATCTTTAGTGATCATCCAGCTTAGAACCAACATTATTGGAAACATAATTATAATAATTTTATTCAGACTCAGCAACATTTTCTGTTTTTTCCAATTATTACATGTTTTATTATTGTATGTAGTTGTTGTATATATTTAATAAAAGCTAATATATTTCATTAAGAATAAATTGTTTAGTCTAGCACTTTGAGAGTAAGAATGATTTCCAGGCAATAGTGTTTCTTAAGGTGGTATTGCCAGCTGATTGCTTATACAAAATCTCATTTTACAGGTGATCTTCTTGGAAGTGTCTCAAGAACTTTGTTACCTGCGTCTTTCAGATGGAAAGTATGTGTCTCCTGTTGTAGTATTGGTTACTGGAAATGCCCCCAGGAAATTTGGAGTTGGTGGTATTATTGCAGTGAAGGCGGTATGATATATCTGTTTATTATTGTTGTTTTTGGTAAAGGTCTGGATAGTTATTATTTAGCCTGAGTATTAGGCAAGAACTGTAGATTTTATAGAATGCTATTTGCCTTTGCACTAACAGAAAAGAGCAAGAATTTTTCAAAATTATTGTAATAAAAGAGAGTAACAAGGCTGCAAGTCACTACCCAGGAACATTACTATCTCAAAATTTTGACCAAGGGGCCTCCATTCTGCACACTAATGCATCCATTCTGCATACCACTAATGCAGGAACCAGTTGTGAAAGACTTGCCCCAAGCTAGATGGTAGCAATGTAAGCATGGAGTTTATTATCCATAGACAATTGTTACACAGAAAAAATTTAATGAATAAGCATTGAGCATACTATTCTGTTTTGTAGAAATTATAAAAAAAATTCTTTTTTACTCATTTATAATTTTAACCAATTTGTTGATTTAAATTTCGTATTTAAATTTTTCGTTTTGTGGAAAATTTTTGCAAAACTTTTGCTGCTGCAGATATCCCTGCAATCCAGCCACCAACTAGCTAGTCAGGGGTTTGCATTGAAGTAACTTAAAAGATTTGTAAGCTATGTTATTGATTATAAATCTAATAATTACAGGCAGTCCCTGGGTTACGACGCGGGTTCCGTTCTTGAGACGCGTCGTAAGCCGAAAATCGTTGTAAGCCGGAACATCATCAAAAATCCTAAGAAAACCTTACTTTTAATGCTTTGGGTGCATTAAAAACTATGTAAACTCCATTCTTTTAGTATTTTTCATAAAAAAAACCTTCAAATATTGATTGTTTTGCATTTTTGGAGACATATTTCTTCTGCCAGATTGGCGTTGTAAGCGTCGTAACCCTGGAACATGCGTCGTAAACCTGGAAATAATTTGATAAATATAATTGAAAAGCGTTGTAACCTCGGAACGTTGCAAGCCAAACCCGTCGTAAGCCGGGGACTGCCTGTACTATCATTTCACTGAGCTATTTTTGATATATTACCCTTTCCTTAACATTTAAATTTCTGCAGGGAAAAGTAGGAATATCAGATAGTATTAAAAAATGCAGCATTCTTTTCAGTAACAGGCCTTTTTACACTAAAGTAATACTTTGCATGTGATTATAAACGTTTGAAATGGTTTTTAATTTATAAATATCTTGAATTTAAGTTTTTCTTGGTTAAAGTTTACAAGTTTCTTATTCAGTAGAATACTATGTATTATTCAGAGTGAATCCTACTTGCTGTTGAAGTTATGTTACATCTTTGTGCCATTAGGTGCGATTAGCATTCAAAATAAAAGAATAATGCTTCGTTGACCCAGATGGACTGTCTCTGTAATCACCTGTTTCCCACCAGTTGTCATTGGAATGTGTACTTTCTTTTCAGAATTATTCATGCCATGTTCTTGCACATACTGTGTGAAACAGCAGAAATAATTTTGACTATATCTGGCTGATTTTCTCTTACTATATGGTATTGTGCTAGTTTTCTGTTTTACATTATGTCAGCTACAGCAGGCACATACAGAAGCATTAGGTTTTATAAGATTTTGTTTGTGTAAACCAAATGTTTCCGTTGTGCATTTGGTCACACCATGTGGTATACTATCTGTAGGGGTAAAGAGTGCAATTTCTTCTTGATGTGAAGAAAGTAAGGGGTTGTCTGATGAGTGGATAAATAATTTTGTGAAATATCGAAAGATGTGAGAATGCTAAAATACACAGACAATTCATTAAGGCTGGTTATAAGCCTACTCAATTTCCCTCTTATTCTTCTTGTGTTGCTTCTTCTAGTCCTTCATTGCCCGATAGATTGATTCCTCTCTCACGCCCTCTGCTTTACCTTCTCATGCTCCTTATGTGGTTCTGGAGAAAATGATTGGTAAGGTATATTACTGTTACTTAAGTAGTTTTATATAAGTAACTTACCCAGTAATTACTTAGCTAAGAGTTTCTACTTAATGGCAGTTTAAATTTTGAAAACTAGCGGTAGCGATAGTCTTTTGTTTACGTAGGTGAATAGCCCCTCCCACTTTTGGGGTAAGTGAGGAACAGCTACAGCCCAGAGACCAATTTTGTTTCTGCAGGTTTAAGACCAACGCAGATTTTAGAACACAGCTGAATTCGAGTTTTTTTTTTTATATTTAATCATTGGATTAGTGATTGTTTTTTATGATTTTGACATTTCTTGTGAGTTATGTCAGAGACTAGCTCGTCTAGTATTTGGTATTCTTTGCTGCAATACTTGACTTACTAGAACTAAAATTAGTTATGACTGTCATACCTAATGGAGGGGGACAGGTATGTTCTAGTGAATTGACATGTGAAGAATGTAATGGGTGGAATGAGAAAACATGGAAAACTTTAGCTTCTCACCTTTCAGTGTTAGAGAAATTGTAAAAGGAAAGCAACATCTACAGCTGAAGTCAAATCATTAGCTAGTCAGTGCAGTAATCCTTCTAGTTAATTGAGTGTTCTTATTGTTTGTTCTCCTGGTAAATTGCTTTCTCCCATTTCCAGCCCTCCTCATAAACCACCTGCTCCGTCTCCTAGCTCCAGCACTTCTGAGCCAGATTGCCTCACTAGCTTTGAATCTTATGTTTGACCAGAAATTTGGTCTACTTGCTGACAGTCGCTCATTTAGGGGAATCGATGTGTTTCCTCTTGAATAAGTTTTGTGAAAAAAATTGTAGGTAAGTGAAGTGAATTTGGAGGTGGCTGTCCGGCTCACTGACTTTCTTAGGCATACTGGAAACCCAAGGGAGGTTGGTGGGGTCTGCCCACCAGTAGTTGCCCCCTCAGTGGCACCTGTTGTGTCCCAGGTTACAACAAAAGATGGCCATTGGAAAGGCATCTTGGAAGTGCGTCATTAGCTTTTGTCTAGTTCTAGTAAGTCAAGTCCTTCTAAAGGCCGCCAGGGGTGATGGGTCTCCACTGATTCCTAGTAAAAGGGAAAAAGAGCTTGATGATAGTCCCAGACCCTCATGTAGTAATTGGGACAGTCCCGACCACTTTCCACAGATGGAACCTTTTTCTGTTATGTCAGAGGATGCTGTTAACCATGTCTCATCTCTGGAATGCCCACTGCCTTCGTCAGGACGTCGTAACAACAGTGATTCTGTGATGATAGAAGAGCGCCCTTTGTCCTACAAATGCTCTTTAGCATAAGAACGCCCTACAGTGTTGGATTACTCTATTGTGACAGTTAACCCCAGAGTACAGCAGCTGGGGTTAGTTGAGCGTCCATTGCCCAGGCCCCCAATAGTGTCAGAGCGCCGAGGGGATAGTGAGCACCCAGTTTTTTCTGGGCGCCAGGTAGTGTCTTGAGTTCCCTGCACCCACCAGGTGCCCTCCCCAGCCAGGATTTTTACCGGATTGCAAAAACAGAAGTCGCTGTCATACTGACGTAGTCTGGTTTGGACGATTCTATCCCACCTTCAGAGGCAATTAATAAACAGATCTGATGTTGGCGCCCCTTGAATATTGCAATATGATATGGTACCCAACCACCAAAAGGATATTGATCAAATAGAGAGTGTACAAAGGTCTTTTACAGCTAGAATAGAAAAAGTTAAGGATATTGACTACTGGGAAAGACTACAATTTTTAAAATTATATAGTCTAGAAAAGAGAAGAGAACGCTTCATGATAATACAGGCATGGAAACAGATAGAAGGAATAGCTGAAAACATCATGGAGCTAAAAATATCAGAAAGAGCAAGCAGAGGTAGATTGATAGTGCCCAAAACTATACCAGGAAAACTAAGGAAAGTACACAAGACATTAATCCACTACGCAACAGCATTGACAATGCAGCGTCTATTCAATGCGTTGCCAGCTCATCTGAGGAATATATCAGGAGTGAGGGTAGATGTGTTTAAGAATAAGCTCGACAAATATCCAAGCTGCATCCCAGACCATCCAAGATTGGAAGATGCATTAGCAATTCTCTGGTAGACGTTAAAGCTGCGTCACACTGAGGGACCTGGGGCAACCCGAACAAGATGTAAGGTCTGTAAGGTAAGGTCTCTCTCTCTCTCTCTCTTCTCTCTCTCTCTCTCTCTCTCTCTCTCTCTCTCCCAGTGATGTATGTTTTTTGTATGATAAAAAAATGATTTACTAATTTTCAAATATCAATATTAATGTAAACAGCATTAATATCAATTCATTAAAGAAAATAATAAAGTGAATTAGCAAGATTTTAGTTGATAAATAAAAGAATTATGTAAGAATGAAAGAAAATCCATTTTACCCTGCACCTTGTCTTTGATCTCTAGGCAGCCAAGCGGAGATGGCTGGAGTCCAACAGCTGTCAAATATATCAAGAATGTGACAGGAGGGGGAGTGTGTTGCCCACTCAAGATCATGTAAACACTCTCTCTCTCTCTCTCTCTCTCTCTCTCTCTCTCTCTTCTCTTCTCTCTTCTCTCTCTCTCTCTCTCTCTCTCTTACTGAGATAGAATTTATATGGTACTTGTGTATGTTTATTGACAATTTTGCATAATAATAATAATAATAGTAATCAAACAAAAACTTCTTTCAGTTTTCTTCTGAAGATTGAAAAAGAAACCCACAAAATCACTCGAGTTTCGGTTAATGGTGCCTATGTTAGGTACGTTATGGTGCCATAACTATTGTTGGTGCCAATAACTGAAACTTGGCCCATTGTGGTGCCATAAATTGCTGATTTTATGGGTCTAGCCCCATAAGACCAGATTGCCATTAACCGTGACTGCCAATAACCAGGGACTGCCTGTATGTTAATTTACCTTTGTATACTTGTTTTACTTTTGTACAAAGGTAGAATTGAAAATTCCAGTAATATTTTTGTTTCTTTTAGCAACTAAAAAATTATTTTAATTCTTTCACTAGTAGGCTCAATCAGCTGATTCAGAGATTATGAACATACTCAGTGCAAATGGCAGATGATCTTTATTCTTTTATACATATTACGATGATGATATAACCTGAAAATAATTGATACGTTTTGAAACGTATTGAAGTTAAGTATAGCTGCATCAGCTGCATTCAGTTTATATAGTTTTGTAATGACTGACTTTTCAGGGGTACTGCACTCTGCCAGTAACTCACCAATGCTTTTCATTCTTGGTAAGCAGTTGCAAATCAGGGTGTAGTTTTATTTTTTATGAATACACTGCAAGTTACAGAGTAATGACAGTGGTGGATAACTATGGTGTTCATCCTCCATCAAGTTGTCCTTTAGAAAATCCTTGTTAGCGATTTTAGGGCATGTTTCACTTGGATTTCACTTAGCATGATCATGCTGAAAGATTGGAATACTGTCATTCAAGGTAAATGCTGCTCTTAATATACGAGATGGTTAGCTTTGGTTTGAGTGTATGCTGACTGCTGATTGGCTAAGGAGGAATGTGTGACATTGATTGGCTGGCAAGGTTTCCTTGCAAGCCAAGAACTTTTAAGTGGATGATATTGCTGCTGCTGCATCCTTGCTGAGTGGAACTGTTGAAAGAAAAGGCTTCAGCCATAAAGTGGCTGTCTTTATTAGGATACATGGCCTCTTTAGAGAATATTAGTTTCATTCAAGAACTCTAGGAACGTCTTGTTTTCTCACTCTACTCCAGTAGTAGTTCCTTTAGATCCGAGATCTTTTTGTTTGTGGGGAGATTTGTCAAGACTGTTGATGGTCTGCCTCTAAACCTCAAGAATCCAGACTTCACATTGTCATCAGAGGCAGATTAGGAAACCACCCTGAAAAACATTGAAATCTCAGGGAATTAGATATTATAAAAGAGCAAGCCACATGTAAACTGTTTGAAGCCTTTGGCAGGTTGGGAGGTCTTATGCAAGTGGAAAATTTACTCAGAGACAAGACAGTTGCAGTCTGTCTTGACAATTTTAACCACAGATTGAGAGCTATTCTCATGCTAGCAGAGGAACCCCTTTGGACAGAGTCGAAGAACATCATTCTTTTACCTCAGTTTGTCCCAGGGGAAATATTGTTATCACAGACTGACTCAGATGGAAAGGGCAAGTTTTGTCAGAATGGTCCCCTCAACCACAAGTCTGCCAGAAGTTGTAGAATCCCTGGGGAGACTCTTGGAACATCAGTTAATTTGAGATTGCCCAAAACATAAAACTCCCAGTTTATTGCTCTTCATGTCAGGATCCTCAGGTATGTGCAGTTAATGTTTTCTTCAAGAGTTAAGTACTTAAGTTTTGAGCTTTGCAGAACACAAGAATGATTTTGATCCTTTGTGGCCTTTAAAGAGATTGGTTTCCCCGAGTGGAAAGACCTTTGTCCAATCGTTGTGGTAGGGATGATTTCTCCTGAACCCAATACTATGAGAGTAACCTTCCTTTCTTACACTGTTAGTTGTTAGGAGATCCCAGTGTTGAGTTTTGGAAGCATGAAGGTACACATTGTTTTATGGGAGTGCGCCTTCATCTGGAAGTAGTCATTGGACTGGTGGTTATGGGATTTTGACTCAGGCGCAGGATTCACTATTCTATAAGATTGAGTCCTTTTCCCAGTAAGGATTCTCCAAGTGTCTGAAGCTGTTCCCTTTTAAAAAAAAAACTGCTTGTAGTTCAGTCCACCATCCTCATTTAGTGAGATAGTTAAATTTAACAGTACACTTAACCCCCAGCTATCGTGTCTAGTTGGGGCCGCTATTGATGCACTGAAGCGGAACCGAAGAACTTATGGGAAAAATTCTAATTGGTTCTCCAACCACAAATTTTCCTCCTAAGTCACCAATATTTCTCCTTTTATCTTCACCATTTTTACATTTTATAACAAATCAGTGCTGTAAAATAAAAACATATCAAGGCTATAGAATTAAAATTAGACACTTCATTTACCTTTTTGAGGATGATGAGGGGCTTAGGTGGGTTAGAGAGGGGGCTCCGAGGCTGGGGTGGCTCGTTATTGACCACCCAGTTGACGTATCTCGTCGAGGAAGTCATCTGCTGAGACTCGGTCTGACAGCGTAAGAAATCTGTGATCTGGCATTGCTATGGGCATGATACTGTTCATTGTAACCTTCCAATGCTTTATTAACAGGAGAAATCTTTCCTAACAGTTGATGGTAGCATCTTGCTCAAGGATGTGCCACATCCTGATACCCAAGTCGATGAGTTCCTTGATGGTCAATATGGTATGTCCCGCACGGGTGGTAACAGGACCCCCCCCCCCCCCCCCCCCCCCCCCCCTCCTCCTCCTCCTCATCTTCTCATCTGCCTTTCTCCTCTTCCTCTTCCATGATGTCAGAAACTGTAACGGGTGGGCTGTATCATTTTGAGAATTTCACCATCTGTTTTGTCCTCAAAACCACCTCCAGGAACTTGGTGTGCCTTCTCTGCAGCTACCTCAGCCTTGGCATGCACTGACTGTGGCTCACCTTCCACTTTCTAGTGTCGGTCCTCAGGCAAGCTCTCCAACACATTGCGCCAGGCGGGATTAATTGTCTTTTGGGTCACATTGTTCCAACTGTCCACCACTAAATCTAGTGCTTGCTTAATATTATCATTTTTCCAATACAACTGTGCTTTCTTTTCATGTTCGTTGTCAGCTTTCACTTCATCGAAATCATTATCAGCATGTCAATTAAGCATTGCATTAGCTCTTCATCCTTGGTGGCTACCCTCATAACTCTGAACTGTTGCCTTGAGCATGCAAGCTTCACAACAGAAATGACTTCTTGATGAAAAGGCTGGATCAGTGAGGTCATGCTTGGTGGTAAAAATTCCACTTTTACATTGGGGTTTTCACTTCTCAGAAGTGGTGAGTGGCCCAGGTCATTGTCAAGGAGCAACAGAATATTAAGTCTCACATTATTGTCACAGCAATATTTCTCCAATGCCACCTGGGGGATAAATGCTTCCTTCAACCAGTCCGTAGACATTTTTGCTGACATGTAACCCTTCCTGGAAGTCATCCAGTGCACGTTGAGTTTCTTCATGTCATGATGCTTGTAGGCGCATGGTTGCTTTGCTCGATGAATTATTGTTGGGTTAAGGCAGCAAGTTCCTGAGGCGTTCATGGTAAACAAGAGAGTAAACCTCTCCTTGATGGCCTTCCTCCCTCACACTTTGACAGAAGAGGCAGTGATGAACGTGCAATGTGGCAGGGTCTTCCAATAGAAGTTGGTCTCATCCATATTGAAAATTTGGTCAGTAGTATACTGGCCCTCCTCAATAATGTGCTTCAGTGTCGCTGGGTACTTGCGTGCTGCTGCTGTATGGTCTGCACTTGCCGCCTCACCTGATATCACCTTACTTTTGACTTAATAGCGTGCAATAAATCTGTCCATCCATCCTTTTGACGCCAAAAACGGTGGCGGTTGCTGAAAGGCCATCTTCACTGCAACACCCTTATACACCTCCTTCGCCGTTGCCATTATCTCATGCGTTTCTACAGCATGCTTCCGTTGTGCCTGCGTATCCAAATATGTATCTTGTTAGCAGCTGCTCAGTCTTCAGTAGCACCAGATTATGGCTACGCAAGGCATTTGACAGCTTCATATGACTCTTGATATGCTCACGCTTCTGGTAAATGCCTCCTACTGTGGACTCGTTAATTTCAAACTTCTTCCCCACAATGTGCCTGGTCTCACCAGCATCAATCAACTTCACTATTTCCAGTTTCTGAGCATAAGTCAGATTCTTGAGTTTCTTCACTTCTCTCTTCAGTGCTGTTTTATTATGCTCACCAATCATAGGGGTTGGGGTTGGAGGGTTACTGGCCATTATGTAACACTTTCACCAAAAATATATACTTTCACCAAAAAAAATATTGCTGCTATCACACAACACACACACAAGCTGCACACTGTGGTAACATGTAGTACTTTTGACTTATAAACAAACCCTCCACCAATCAGCGCAGCGCTGCTGCCGTGACGTCAAGGAGCAATGGAAATTTTTATGAATAAATTAGTCATTTGGATGCTTACTGTTACAGTGGAACCTACCCATCCTCCCTGCTTGATAGTGAGTGGTCATGAAGAATCTGACAAGAATGTAAATATTCCAATGCCACCAGGTGAGAAACAGGTGGTTACAAAAACAGTCCATCTGGGTTAGCTAAGTGTTTATATGTACTTTTATTTTGAATGTTGATTGTACCCAGTGGTGTTGAGGTGAAAGCTAACTTTTAACAGTGGGTAAGTATCCAAATGGTTAATTTTATCATAAAAGTTTTCACTTTAACACATATTTTAATATTAAACTTTTGAATAGCTTTTATATTGCTGCTGTTTTCATTGTTAATTGCTTGAGAAATTATATTTTTGCTCCAAACTTTTGACTGTAGATTTTCCTTGTAGTTTGTACTTTGGAATTACTTCCTACTGGTGTTTTTAGTGGTTTTGCATTATAATATATATCATGAAAAATGACATGTACATTTAGATTTAAAAGTTGTCAATATGTTTATAAATTATTGAATTTGACTGCACCATTAAATGTGATGCATCTGATACATGTCAAAAGTTATTCACAGTCCGTAATATTGCATTTTATAATGTATCAAAGTGCTTTGAAAAGAGCTCTTTGGTAGATGGTACTAAGATTTTCCAACATTTCAGACCCAGCTAGAATCATTGGACTTCAAGAGGAGAGCTACTTCCAAAAAAGATATTGATTTAAAGGACAAGGATCTATTTCTTTTAGTTATCACAAATTATACTGTTGTGGCAGACAAATCGGAGGTGGATTGTATATTGGGATCCATAAATATTTTATCTTCATATAAAGACGCTATAAGGCACATAGTGCCAATTTTAGTAAGTGAAATTTAACTTTTTGTCAGTTTTGAGTTCCCACCCTAAAGCTAGGTCATTTATTTTTGTCATGCGATTGTCAAGTTACAGGTGGCCCTTGGTTAGCAGCAGGGGTTCCGTTCCCTGCCGCCGATGCTAAGAGATTCTAAAGTCTATGGCCGCCGCGCACCTTCTTCGGAATACTAGACCATTTAACAGCGCCCTAGACCATTCAAATGGCACTGTTATCCCACAGTGGCGTAATAAGTAAAATTATATTTATGCAGTATAGAACTATTGAATTTATTATACAGTAGCACTGTACAGTACATTATAGTATTATAAATACAGTAAAGAGAAAAAAACTAGCTTTCATCCTTTGGGGATCTAGAGTATGTAAAGATATGATAAGGTTTTATACAGTGTACAGGTAGCTGCAGTGTTCAAGTTACAATAATTTGTCTTACGATAATCCGATTTTATGAGAGATCAAATTACAATAGCCTAACTTTATCCCAACTTCTAGTTACAAAAGTTGAAAAACAGCAAAAGACAAAAGAGAATGGTGAAAGTATGATTTTAATGTTATACACCTTGCGTAAACGTGTACACCCATGAACAACCAAACGAGAAACAACTTTTTTTTTTTCCTAAGTACAACCGAATTGGATAACAACATCCGTTTGGCTTGTATTTCAATCATCTTACCATAGTACACTAGTACTGTAGTTGTTATAAATGACATTTTGTAGAATAGGACTGAGATATATTAATGTAATAACTTTATTCGTTATAGATCAAAGATCAATAGAAAAATATACTATTAAATTTAAACCTAGTTATAGCTGAAGCTGAGAAAAGTGTTCAAGCTGCTAATGACCATTATTGTGCATAGGCAACAATGATAAAACTCCAGTAAACGTATGCCATCAAACACAACCGTAGATAAAATTGAAATAAAATAATTTTAATCAAAACTAATGTGCTTGAAAGAACACATTTTACTGTTGGTTTCACGCAGATAAAAGATAAATAACGTAAAGTTCATATTACAATGATATAAAAGAAAATTGCGAACGGAATCACATATTGTTTTACTCAATAAACATGCCGCCAACGTAATCTGTTAACGAAAAAAAAACAAAATTAGTTCACCATCACAATGAGACATATTCAAGTAATATTTCCTCCCAAAAACACGTTGTATAAGGAAAATAACCTTGTCTCATATAAGTCAAGTATCTAGATATTTGTTTATGCTAACTAGAAGCAAGAAAATTAACTCAGAATTGCATTGAATATGGCAAAATAAACTCTTATTTTCCATCAGCTGATTTCCAAACCAAAACTTTACCCGCTTCACTGAATACTGGCTTAGATTTACCGTAGTATTTTATAATACAATAATATGAGACTACATACAATATTATTGGATACAGTGAAGTAATGTATAACTAAAAGATTTATGAAAAAGATGGATATTTACTTTTTCCTCTGTGCTTATCTTAATTTTCGTCACTATGTCATCTACATAGCAGCGGCATCTCGAGCTCGTATGGTCACACCTCAATTTTTTGCTCGCGTAACAAAGCAAAAATTCAACCGAGTTACACAGTTATATTTTGTATTTCTATCCGATGGAAAAACAAAAAAATTGCAGTGTTACAAAATTGAATGTATACGCAAGTTTTGTCTTTTAAAATCAATTTATGCAACAATTTAAAATATAATTTATGATAAAAACATAATTCAATGATATAAATTAAAATATTGTTTGGGCACGACTGAACAACCTATTGTCTTCATCATGTGAAGGCCTGTTACAAAGACTTCAAATGGACATGCGTACTGCCACTGTATCATAATTATGTACAAAAATAAAAAAAAATACCTTGTAATACATTTTTCATACACATTTTAAACATAAAAGCATGAAAATTTATAACAAAAAGCTGAAGTTTCATGAACAAAATGAGTTATAATTAGCTCCCAAATTAATAAAATAGAACCATGTGAAGTCTTTGTAAATGCATTTTTTGGAACAGCATCGGACAAGAACAAACTTGAAAAAACATTCTCTGATAACGGCACTTTTTATAACTATATTTTCGGAAGAGTGGCAGGCAGCGGTTCACAAGAATGAACATGAAAAAACATCCTCTTTAATAATGTAAAGGGCAGGTTCAAAAGCTTCCCTTGTATCATATTTATGTGCAGAAATAATACCCTATACGTAATACATTTTCATACACATTTAAATATAAAAGCATGAACATTTATAAATGGAAACATTCATAGCTAAATTTGCACTTATTTAACTATATTTTCGGCATAGAAGAGCGTCAGAGGCATATATTTTACCCTAATACCTATGTAAGCACTTGTCAATAAAAATTTTTAATATTTGCATAACCTCTATGGTTTGAGCGGTATTTCTACAAATGTATGTACTTGTTAAACATAACGGCACTAGTGGTGCTGTTAACCGAAAATTGTGCCGTAAAAATACCTTAAAATACCTTACTTTTTTAATGAATATTTTTTTACAACAGCTGTAAAACCGATTCGCCGCAAAGCGATTGCGCCGTTAACCGTGGGCCACCTGTATTTGGAAAACCCTCTCTCTCTCTCTCTCTCTCTCTCTCTCTCTCTCTCTCTCTCTCTCTCTCTCTCTCTCTCTCTCTCTCTCTCTCTCTCTCTCTCTCTCTCTCTCTCTCTATTTGAAAAACAAGTATTATAAAAAAAAGTGCTGTAGATCAGATTTTCATGCTATTTAGCAATTTAAAGCTTTCCCTTAATGTTGATTCATTGTTTATGGTTTTGCCTCAGACCTGTCATTCACTTTATTGTTTACACTTTGGCTCTCCATGCTGTCCTCTCTCAATTATCTTTAAGTAGTTGATTGGCTGGAGGTTAAGACAGTCAAGCAACCATTGACCTTATAAGTGGGTTTTTAATGTATGTTGAAACTTGTCAGTACCTGAAAACATTCACTTGAGTAGGCTCTTGTATGCTGTTACACTGTCAAACAGCCTGTCAACATGGAGATTCCTATAGATCTCACCATAGTGTTTGGCATACTATAGTTTTTTAATTGTAACTGCATTTTCCTTTTAATTTTTTAATATTTTTTAAATTTTTTTATAATTTTTAAATTGAGGAAAACATTTACTACTATTCAGTTGGTCAGGAAATTGCAATTGTGTGTAAAAATGGGCTTTGTATTTTATTAAGTTATTGTTCATGAATTAATGTTAATTAATTTGAGTATTTTCTCTCATTTCAGAAAAAATACGACCCTAAATTTAAATATGTAAGTATTACTTCTGTTTATATTAGCATGATCTTTTTTTTTTTTTTTTTTTTTTTTTTTTTTTTTTTTTTTTTTTTTTTTGTTTTTTTTTTTTTTTTTTTTTTTTTTTTTTTTTTTTTTTTTTTTTTTTTTTTTTTTTTTTTTTTTTTTACAGTATACTTGACTTGAGGTTGGTATTTTGTTACATATCAACTGTTACAGGCCAGTGAAATGTACATCAACAATACTCTGAGACTGGGTAAACTTTAAGGTCAACCAATTTAAAAAAAATATTGAAAAGAGGATCATTTGCAAATGCACTTGATATGAGAAAAGGAATATACTAATATTTTCTGTGCTTTCCATGGGAAGTTAACAGCAAATATATTTCCAACTCCATGTTGGGCCTCATTTTGAAGACACTTGTAAAAGTAAAAATACACTTATTTTAGTGAGTTATACATGTTTGTTCAAAGTAAAAATACATTTTTTTTACTGTATTAATGCAAAATTATAACTAAAGCTCACATAATATCAGAAACAACAATCCCTGAGTGTATTTATGGACATATATTTACAAGATGTACTGGGATGGGGAGGTATACCCTTTAGTGAGTTCTACATGAGTTTTTTAATAATGTTTCTGTACTTTACTTTGCAAATTTACAATTAAACTGACATACTGTTGAAAAAGATATGAGCTAAAACCAACAGCAATCCATGAGTATATTTATGGGCAAATATATACTAGATGTTCAAGGATCAGGAAGATTGTAGTACTTTCCCCATGAAATCTCAAGTTACATTAATCTCTCTCTATCCTGAACTGAGGTGTGTGCATTGCCATATAGTCATTTATGGCCCATTCAAGTGAAGGGAACATATTCCAAAAGAATTAGTTCAAATATCATGGCACAAAATAACAATAATCTTATGATCCAAACCAGAGATATTTATATGCAATTATAGGAAATCCAAAGATCTCCCATTCCTAAGGGGTTAAAGAGCAGACTGAGTAAGGATTTTTATATGAGAACCCTCTTAGTTTCACAGGGGGTGAGAAATGGCAGTCATAATGAACTTTATTAACCCTCTTACGCCGATTGGACGTATTAAACGTTGAGTCAAAATGTCTCCTGTATGCCGATTGGACGTATCATACGTCGGCTCAAAAAAGTTTTTTTAAAAATTCGCGGAAAAATACTTATAGGCCTACCAGCCAAAAACTTTTGTATCACGCGCCTTGGGGGATGCTGGGTGGGAGTTCACGGATCAAGGCGTTGTTTTGTTTACAATTACGCTACGCAGGCGCGCAAGCGCGAATTTCTTTCTTATCGCACTAAAAAGTATCAGTGACACATCTCGGAAATTATTTCGTCACTTTGACATAATTTTTGCACCATTTTAAATTATCCTTTACATGAAGTATTATATATGAAAATGTGCGCAATGTCATGTACAATACAACAAAAAAATACTCATGATTGTAGCTTTTATCAGTTTTGAAATATTTTCATATAAATAATGATAAGTGCAAAAATTTAACCCGGTCAACTTTGACTCTACCGAAAATTGGCGGACGCATTGTAGCTAAAATTCAGTTTTGAAATATTTTTCATATAATAAATGATAAGGTGCAAAAATTTCAACCTTCGTCACTTTGACTCTACCGAAAATGGTCGAGAAACGCAATTGTAAGCTAAAATTCTTATATTATAGTAATATTCAATCGTTTGCCTTCATTTTGCAACAAATTGAACGTCTAGCACAATATTTCGATTTATGGTGAATTTATGAAAAAACTTTTTCCTCACGTTCGTGCGATAACTCTTCCGATAAATTTTTTCGTGCGATTGTCCTAATGTTTGCACCCTTTTAAATTTGCCGTTACATAAAGTTTTATATATGGAAATATGCGCAATTTCATGCACAATACAACACAAAAAATAAAACTCATGGTTGTAGCTTTTATCATTGTTTCGAAATATTTTCATATAAACTAACGTTAAGTGCAAAAATTTCAACTTTCGGTCAACTTTGACTCCTAACCGAAATGGTCGAAAAACGCAATTGTAAGCTAAACTCTTAATATTCTAGTAATATTCAATCATTTACCTTCATTTTGCAACGACTTGGAAGTCTCTAGCACAATATTTCGATTTATGGTGAATTTATGAAAAAAAAAAACATTTTCCTTACGTTCGCGCGATAACTCTTCCGAAAAAATCTGAATTTTTTTGTGCGATTGTCGAAATGTTTGCACCATTTAAAATTAGCTGTTACATAAAGTTTTATATATGAAAATGTGCGCAATTTCATGTAGAATACAACTAAAAATGATTGAAGGTTGTAGCTTTTCTCTTTTTTCGAAATATTTGCATATAAATCACGATAATAGAAAAAAACCACGTTCGGTCAAATTTGACTCCACCGAAATAGTGAAAAATGCAATTGTAAGCTAAAACCCTCTTACAGCTAGTATATTCCGTCATTTTTCTTCATTTTTGAAACAAATTTGAAGTCTCTAAAACAATATTGTGATTTATGGTGAATTTTTTGAAAAATATATTTACCTTCACTCTGCGCGCCGATTCGCGGCCGCAAGTCTCCGAAATACGTACATCGCATTATCCTAATATTTGCTCCTTTTCATATTAGCTTTTTTATAGAGTTTCATATATCAAAATGTGCGCAAATTCATAAAGAATACAATAAAAAATAATTGAAGGTTGTAGCTTTATCCATCTCCGAAATATGTGCGTATAAAAAAATATATATATAAAAATTTCGACATTCGGTCAAATTTAACTCGTCCGAAATGGTCGAAATCTGCAATTCTAATCTAAAACTCTTACAGTATCGTAATATTCAATCATTTGTCTTAATTTTTGAAACAAATTGGAAGTCTCTAGAATAACAATATTTAGAATACGGTGGAATTTTGAAAATATTTTTTTAACGGCTGTCCGCTCGTTACCGAATTTCCATAAATCATCATTTTGTGATAATATTTTTCCGGTGTTGCTTTTATTGTTTTACTATGTATTATATATCAAAAGGATTGCAATTTAGTGTACAATACAAAAAAAAAATTAACTCGTT
The DNA here is from genome assembly GCF_015104395.2 of Macrobrachium nipponense. Lineage (NCBI taxonomy): Eukaryota > Metazoa > Arthropoda > Malacostraca > Decapoda > Palaemonidae > Macrobrachium > Macrobrachium nipponense. The sequence goes on from NC_087217.1 coordinate 9,938,103, forward strand.
AGCTTTGACCGTTTTTTGCACAGCGTGATTTGAATCATTAATTATGATTTTTTTTTTTTTTTTTTTTTGTTTTTTTTTTTTTTTTCGTTACCATATATCGCATTTTTTACATATGATAATGATATTATTTTTCATTTCTGATGATTGCATACTAAACTTCAGGCAATGAAAAAAAAATGAGCCAAAAATGAACTCTTTAATCTTCAAAACTAAGCACGCTGTGATTTTTTGAAAAAATTATTTTTTCCGCTTCCGCGCTCACTCCAAACCGGCGCCGGCATACAGGAGAGGTTTTGATTTTTAGGGCTTCGGCATAAGAGGGTTAATCCTTCGACATTGGCCTGTTATTATCTTGTTTCATACTGGCCCTATAAAGCACTGTAGTGGATGAACTTTTGTTCTCAGATTGCCTTCTTTTCTTTGGAACAGCGGAGGTTCAACTTCGTGTTTTCTTCTGTAGTTTCCCAGTCTACTACTACAGTTGGAGTTTCATCTCACCTTTAATCACTTCTGCTAGGGAAGTATCTTTCCCAATGGCTGCTATTCATGAAAGAATGCTAGTCTCTTGACTTCTTGACATCTCTTACTCTTTTCTGCTCTATCTTGTCATATTATTGGCTCGCGAAGGGGGTGTGCAGTGCTGTAGTTTGGCACTACTAGTTGGGAGAGAGCTGTAGCTCTTTTTTGGGGGGCTAAAAGGATGGGTGTTTTTTTTAAATAAAGCCCTACATTTCGTTATCTCAGAAATACCTCAACTTACTCTCTGGGAGGAAGGTCTTTTGTTCAGGACTTTGTCACCACCTTCAAGGTCTAAAAGAAGATTCTACATTGGTATCAAATTGCACTCATTCATGAGAGGTACTCTAGACGTATTTGGTATTGGTTTATCCTGGAGAACTTGTTGCAGTTTTTGACCATAGGATAACCTTTCTCGAGTTTAGTGGAGATGAACTTTAAATTTTTACCCTCTCACCTGACCATGGAGTGAACACCTGGGTTGCTATTTTATTGTGGCAGCAAGCGTCTTTTCTTACGATTATTGCATCAGCAAACTTGGGGAGGTTGAGTGCAAGTTCCTGTTGTATCAAGGACAACTTACTTTTGTGATGTCACTGTTTGTTAGTTCCCCTGTTGTCCTTGTAGAGGTGGGTTCTGAGTGCAACTTCACCTCTCCTGACTTGAATCTCAAGTTGTTGTTTCTTCAAGGGACTGAGATTATGGCAGGACCACAGGAGCTGTACATGGGAGTGCCAATATTTTCTTTCCCCCAGGGATGCTTTCATGGTCGGATGCATGTAATGAGGAGTAGGATGCACACTCGGGGATTGCTCAAAGTGGAAATCTCACCTTAGGCCTGATGTCTAGTTACTTTTTGACACTAGCTCTACCATCAGAGACAAGTAACAGGACATACAGTCGCTAAACACCTAGATGGAAAAGTTGTTACGTAACTCTTAAACACCGAGCCAGTATTTCCGACTGTCTCCCGTATGCCAGCAGCGTTCGCGAGTGGGCGCCGAAGCGGAAAAAAAGTTTTTTTCAAAAAATCACAGCACGTTTAATTTTAAAGATTAAGAGTTCATTTTTGGCTCCTTTTTTTGTCATTGCCTGAAGTTTAGTATGCAACCATCAGAACCGAAAAAAATATCATTATCATATATAATTATTGGAATATATGACCGTGCAAAAAAAAAAAATTCATGATAATTGTATACAAATCGCGCTGTGAGCAAAACAGTTAAAGCTAATGAGTTAATTATTTTATGTTGTATTGTACACTAAATTGCAATGATTTTGGTATATAACAAATTGTAAAACAATCAAAGCAACACAGAGAAAATATTATTGCAATATGATGCATGAATTCGTAACGCGCGGACGTAAAAAAAAAGTTGTTTTAAAAAATTCACCATAAGTCGAAATATTGTTCTAGAGACTTCCCATTTGTTGCAAAATGAAGGTAATTGATTGGATATTACTAGACTGTAACTGTTGTAGCTTACAGTTGCATTTTTCGACCATTTCGGTCGAGTTAAAGTTGACCGAAGGTAGAATTTTTTCTATATTGTTATTGATATGAAAATATTTCAAAACTGATAAAAGCTACAACAATGGGTTGTTTTTTGTTGTATTCTACATGAAATTGCGCACATTTTCATATATAAAACTTTATGTAACAGCTAATATAAAATGGTGCAAACATTATGACAATCGGACGAAACAAGGTATGATTTTTTCGGAAGAGTTACCGCGCGGATGTAAGGGAAATTATATTTTTTATAAATTCACCATAAATCAAAATATTGTGCTAGAGACTTCCAATTTGTTGCAAAATAAAGGTAAATGATTGAATATTACTAGAATGTAATAGTTTTAACTTACAATTAGGTTTTTTTACCATTTCAGTAGAGTCAAAGTTGACCGAAGGTTGAAATTTTGGCACTTATTGTTATTTATATGAAAATATTTCAAAACTGATAAAAGCTACAACCATGGGTTGTTTTTTGTTGTATACTACATGAAATTGCACATATTTTCAGATATAAAGCTTTATGTAACGGCTAATATAAAACAATGCAAACATTACGACAATTTTTCGGCAGTTACCGCGCGGACATAGGAAAAAGTTTTTTTCTAAAATTCACCATAAATCGAAATATTGTGCTAGAGACTTCCAATTTGTTGCAAAATGAATGTAAATGATTGAGTATTACTAGAATGTAAGAGTTTTAGCTTACAATTGCGGTTTTCGACCATTTCGGTCGAGTCAAAGTTGACCAAAGGTTGAAATTTTGGCACATTATTTATATGAAAATATTTCAAAACTGATAAAAGCTACAACCATGGGCTGTTTTACTGTTGTATTCTACATGAAATTGCACACATTTCCTTATATAAAACTTTTTGTAACGGCTAATAAAAACGGTGCAAACATTACGACAATCGGACGAAAAAGTTTCTGATTTTTTTGGATGAGTTACTGCGCGGAGGTAAGGAAAAAGTTTTTTCATAAATTCACCATAAATCGAAATGTTGTGCTAGAGACTTCCAATTTGTTGTAAAATGAAAGTAAATGATTGAATATTACTAGAATATAAGAGTTTTATACATTCAACTTCCCTGCCAGATATATACTTAGCTATAGACTCCGTCGTCCCCGACAGAATTTCAAATTTCGCGGCACACTCTACCGGTAGGTCAGGTGATCTACCGCCCTGCCCTGGGTGGCAGGACTAGGAACCATTCCCGTTTTCTAATCAGAATTCTTCTGTCGTCCGGACCGTCAACATTGTTGTTGGTTCCTCTCGATTGGTTTTTCTTTTTTCACCGGCAATTGATCTTCTTGACCGACTTTTGGTGACGTATCTGGATTGTTGGATTGGCATACGCTTTTGTGGACTGTTTTGTGGACTTGATTTTGGATTTTTCTTTAAAATGTCTGACGCTGGAATGGTTGTGAGACGTTGTGTGAATGTAGGCTGTAAGGTGGGTTTTGGGTTGCCGAAAGCTTCGGTAGACCCTCACACTGTATGCAAGGGTTGCAGGGAGTATGAATGTTCTTTCACTAATACTTGCAAGGAATGTGAGAATTTGAGTGAGAATGAGTGGAAGAATCTAACTAATTATTTGAAAAAGTTAGAAAGAGAAAGAGTGAGGAAGGCTTCTTCTAGAAGTTTAAGTAGTTCGAGATCTAATGAACTAATTCCTAGCTTGGGATCTTCCCCAAGGGTAAGTATTGCTACTTCTCCTTCCATTTCAGCCCCTTCTCCTATTGCAGAACCTGTAGATTCAGCGAAAGAAACTTGCGGATCTAAAAAGCGGCCTTCAAGTTAATGGAAAACAAAATGGCTGCCCTGCAAGGTAAGGCTAGTGATTTTTCAGTGGACAGTGATGTGAGTGTCCCCAGTGTAGTGGGAGGGGGGCATCTGGTCAGGCTCCGCAAACGCTCCTAGGTCTAGACCTCTTCCAAGCTCACATGCCCAGAGGAGAAGGAATGTCGAAAACCGAAAGGAGGTTGTGGAGAATCCCCACCGATCAGGTGTCCCTTCGGCGGTTTCTGTGACACCCCAGACTGCCAGGGATCGCTATTGTAAAAGCATCCTGCGTGATTGTTTTTCTTCGTCGGGATCTTCGTCTCCGAGACGTGATTGGAGGGATTCAGATCGCTCGCGACCACTGAAGAGGAGCTGGAAGGCTCCGACTATTGACTCGAGCCCGGAAAACTTCCCTGAGGAGTCTCCTTCGGGAGTTAAGAAGGCAAGAAGAGCCATTCTGTCACCCAGAGTTAGAAGGAGTCAGGAGGTGGAGGCCATGGACTCCTCCCCTCCTCCTCCTCCTCCTCCCGAAGAGGATAAAGAGGAGGTTACTAAGAGGTTTCTGGTTTCTATGCAGGAGCAGATTTCGTCTTTAGTAGGAGTGCTTTCAAAGGAGCCTCCTAGAAGGAAAGACACTTCCCTTCCTATCAAAAGGTCCTCCAGACGGTGTGGAGGTACCTGCCGCCAGGATCGATGCTCCTACTCGAGGTGAGGCTTCTTGTAAGAACGTGGAGTCAACCTAACGGAGTGAGCCGATCAGGCGTCTGGCACCGGCCAGGAGTGAGGAGTCACCCAGAGGCGGGGAGCCAAGAACCAGGAGCGAAGAGTCTCCCAGCAGGCAGGAGCCAAGAGCCAGGAGTGAGGAGTCACCCAGGCAAGAGGCAGGAGCCAGGAGGCAAGAGCCAGGAGTCAGGAGTCAGGAGTCAGGAGTCAGGAGTCAGGAGTCAGGAGTCAGGAGTCAGGAGTCAGGAGTCAGGAGTCAGGAGTCAGGAGTCAGGAGTCCAGGAGTCAGTCAGGAGTCAGGAGTCAGGAGTCAGGAGTCAGGATTCAGCGTCAGGAGTCAGGAGTCAGGAGTCAGGAGGCAGGAGTCGGAGTTCTTCCATGAGGCAAGATACGAATAGACTCATTTCTGGAATTTATGACTCTTCTCCAAACAGAAGCTCCTCTCCTTCAGATCGTAGGAGGTCTTGGAAAGACTCTTCCTCCAAACGAGAGCTTTCTCCTTCGTCTGATCGAGGTTGGACGATTTGTCTGATGAACGAGTTCCTGCAAATGAAGGACTCTCAAACTGTAAGATCTTAGCCTCCTGTTACTACAAGAGTTTGGACACTCTTAGTCCGGCGGCTCCTCCTTCTCCTCGTTCTCTCTTTTCGAGCTCGGCTACTGTGAAATCCTCGGCCTTTCTGAAAATGAAACCTGCGATTTCCATGAAGAAGGCCCTCCAATCTTTAGATTCTTGGATGGGCACTAAGAAAGAGTTGGGAAAGACAGTATTCTGCATTCCTCCTTCCAAACTCCATGGAAAGAGAGGTATTTGGTACGGGACAGGAGAGACTATGGGTCTTTCTCTTCCTGCTTCGGCAGATGCGGACTTTGCCAATTTAGTGGATGCCTCCAGACGTCACTCTTTAGGATCGGTCAGATCTACGTGGAGCATTTTGGAGTTGAACCACTTTCTAAAGGGACTTTCGTCACTTTAGAGGTGTTCAATTTTCTGGATTGGTCACTCGGAGTTTCTGGCTAATAAATCTAAAGACCCGGAGTTTTCTTAAGAACCCAGAGATTCTCCATAGCGTCCTGTCTTGCATGGACAAGGCAGTACAAGACGGTTCGGGAGAAGTTGCTTCCCTATTTGGTGCTGGTCTTCTGAAGAAGAAATCAGTCTATGGATCCCTGTTATCAAAAGCGGTTTCTCCGAGCCAGAGGACAGTGTTATTGTTCGCCCCTCTGTCAGATCATCTGTTTCCTTCTCAGTTAGTGAAGGATATATCTCGCTCACTAACTGAGAAGGCGACACAAGACCTACTTGTACAAACATCCAAGAAGAGTCGTCCTGTAGTAGGTCTACGAATAAAAAAGGACTCTCGTCCTCCTCAGCTGCCCTTTCGTGGAGGTGCAGCGGCTCGTCCCCCTGCCAGAAAGAAGAGCTCTGATAAGAGAGGAAGGTCTTCCTTCAGACCTTTCAAGAAGACAAAATGACTTGATGATCCTTCAAGCACCAGTGGGCGCCAGACTCCTGAACTTTGCAGGAGTCTGGGCAAAAAGGGGAGCCAACCCTTGGTCAGTTTCAGTCCTAAAGAAAGGATACGTAATCCCCTTCGAGGACAGTCCTCCCCTAACATCTACGCCTCGGGAACTGTCAGCGAGGTACAGAGACCCTGTAATGAGAAAGACTCTCCTTCAAATGGTAGAACAAATGTGGGAAAAGGAGGCCATCGAACTTGTGCAGGATCCACACTCCCTGGGATTTTACAATCGCCTTTTTCTAGTACCAAAGGCATCGGGGGGGTGGAGACCAGTACTGGACGTAAGCGCTCTGAACCGCTTTGTTCAGAAAAAGAAGTTCCGTATGGAAACGTCCGCCTCAGTAATGTCAGCTCTTCGTCCCAGGAGATTGGATGGTCTCTCTGGACTTGCAAGATGCATATTTCCACGTTCCCATTTACCATTTGTCAAAGAAAATATTCTTCGATTTATGATAGGAGACAAGATTTTTCAATTCAGGGCTCTGTGTTTCGGCCTGTCTACAGCTCCACAGGTCTTCACCAACCTGATGGCGAATGTAGCGAGATGGCTTCACCTAGAGGGAATAAACATCTCCCTCTACTTAGACGACTGGCTGATCAGGGCCAAGTCGGAGATTCAGTGGTTGGAGGACTTGTTAATAACAAGAAAGATGATAGAATCGCTGGGATTACTCGTGAACCTCGAGAAGTCGCAGCTGATCCCCAGCCAGAACTTGGTCTATCTGGGGATTCAGATGGATTCTCGGGTTTCGGGTATTTCCTTCGCGAGAGATGAATCGCTCGAGGTTTGTCGAGAATCTCGAACTTCTTAGAGAGAGAGAGAGAGAGCAGTTCAGCGAGGGATTATCTGAGCCTTTTAGGGACTCTGTCCTCGCTAGAAAAGTTCTTCTCTCTGGGGAGGCTTCACCTTCGCCCTCTTCAGTTTTTCCTGAAAGGGGTGTGGAGTTGGGAGACGGGACAACTCTCAGACACCTTCCCGCTTCCACAAGAGAGTAAAATCATCTTGAAGTGGTGGATCCTTCCTCTTCAGAAGAACGAAGGCGTGTCGCTTGCCCTGCAGAACCCAGACCAAGTGTTATTTTCAGACGCTTCGGAGTCGGGATGGGAGCAAGGGAGGTGTCAGGCACCTGGACAAAGGAACAGGTGTCCTGGCACATCAATTGCAAGAAACTAGTGGCCATACACCTAGCCTTAAGGTTCTTCGAGGAGATAGTCAGAGGCGAGGTGATACAGATAAACTCGGACAACACCACGGCTCTGGCTTACATACGCAAGCAAGGAGGGACACACTCTTTCTCCCTCTATCAGTTAACAAAAGGACTCTGTTTAACCTGGACAGAGGAAAGAGGCATAACTCTCTCACAAGATTTGTGCAAGGGATAAAGAATGTGAGAGCGGACAGACTAAGCAGGAGGAATCAGGTCCTTCCCACAGAGTGGATTCTACACGCGGAAGTGTGCCGAAGTCTTTGGTCCCTGTGGGGGAGACCTCACATAGACCTGTTTGCGACGTTCCTCTCCAAAAGAGTAGAGATCTTTTGCTCTCTAGTGGAAGATCCAAGAGCCTTTGCAATAGACACGTTTCTCCTGGATTGGTCTGGTTTAGACGCCTACGCCTTTCCCCCGTTCAAGATCCTGGGGGAAGTACTCAGGAAGTTCGTAGCTTCAAAGAGCACGAAGTTGACCCTAATAGCCCCATTTTGGCCAGCCCAAGAATGGTTCACGGAGGTACTGGAGTGGATAGTGGATTTCCCCAGATCTCTTCCAAGCGAAGGTAGGCAGAGTCTGACTCAGACAACCCCACTTCGAGAGGTTTCATCACAACCTCCCCGGTCTCGCTCTGACTGCCTTTCGACTATCGAAAGACTTGTCAGAGCGAGGGGTTTTTCTCACAAGGCTGCAGGCGCTATCGCTCGAGCCCGCAGATCTTCAACGAGAAGAGTATACCAATCGAAGTGGGAAGTCTTTAGGAGGTGGTGTAAGAGTCAGAAGCTGTCCTCCTCCAGTACCTCTATAGTTAACATTGCCGATTTCCTCCTCTCTCTGAGAGAATCGCACCTATCCGTGTCAAGAATCAAGGGATAATAGAAGCATGCTGTCTTCAGTATTCAGGAATCGAGGGCTAGAAATTGCAGATAACAAGGATCTACATGTTTTATTTAGATTGATTGGTCCTTGAAACTTCAAAATCAGCAGTTCCTAGAACGCCTAGTTGGAATCTGGACGTGGTCCTGAAATTCCTTTCCTCAGATAAATTCGAGCCTCTACATCTGGCTTCCTTCCGCGACGTCACTAGGAAATGCTTATTCCTGTTGTCTCTCGCTACAGCCAAGAGGACGAGCGAATTGCACGCTCTGGACTCCACAGTGGGATTCAAAGGAGATGCTGCTATCTTCTCGTTCCAGACATTGTTTCTGGCAAAAACGAGAACCCATCAAAACCTTGGCCCAGAAGCTTTGAGGTAAAAGGTCTATCTAACCTCGTAGGCAGAGAGACAGAGAGGTCTCTCTGTCCAGTGAGAGCTCTTAAATTTTATTTAGAAAGAAAGAACCGATGGAGGTTGTCACAGGTCTTTGTGTGCTTTTAAGAACTCCAAAGACTCATGTCCAAAAACGCCTTGGCCTTCTTTGTGAGAAGCGTAATTACTGATGCACACAAGTTTGAATTTTGGCCTAGCCTAACTCCTTTCTTTCTCTATAAAAAATGAATAATCTACCACACCTGTACGCTTTCTCCTACTTCCAGTACACTCGGAAAAAATCACCTTAAAACACCAGCACCACAAGACTACGACCCAAAAAACAACTCCTACCAGACAGAGAGCTCTCCCCTACCAACCACACACCACAAACACGTGCTTTCTACTCCCCCGCCCCGGTTATTGTTTACATCCTGCCGACGCCGCCGCCATCTTGATCTATGACGTCACAGCCTATGACGTCACAACACAATTAAATACATCACAGACACCTTCTAGAATCTACCACATTGTTGTCTATATATAGGACACCCACCATATTTCAAACAATGCATAAAATACCATAACAATATACAATATATAATCACACTTATCTATACCCATAACAATTATACAATATATAATCACACTTATCTCTTCTCCTCCCCTCCGACTGTTTCCTAACCTAGTATTCCCCTCTTAATTTCCTTCGTCCTCCAACTCTTTACCCTTCTACATAATTTCTAATACATTCCCCTGAAACTCCTGCTTTAGTTAATACATCAGCCACTTGCTCCTTTCCTTTTATCCATCTCACCTCCTTTATTTCCCCGGATTCAATGGTTTCCCTTATTGCAGCAATATCTATTTTTAATCTCTTGCTACTTACACCCGTGCTCGATTTGATGGCGGTCATTAGTGTTTTACTATCAGTGTTAACCAAGGCTTCTAAATTTCTCCTCCTACTACCTCTTCCCACAAATGCTTGAAATATATCAATCCTTCTACAGCTTCCCCAACACTCAGGGCTTCAGCCTCAATGGTGGATTTTGCCACTCTCCTGGATTTCCTAGACTTCCACCCATATGGGACTTCTCCTCTTCCCATCTGTCAAAGATAATATAACCCAGTTGAGTATGGCCATCTTCTATGTTTCCAAATGAAGCGTCTGCATAGGCTTCCCAATAAACCCTTTCTTCTTCATCTCACTTATTGTAACTTCGCCCATCATGCTCTTAGTTTTTCTCACAATTTTAATAAGTTTCTTCATATCCTGAGTTGTTCCTTCTTTAAATGCTTTACTTAATTCGCTAATATCATATGATATTTCTGGCATCGTGTGTAGTGATACCCAAATTCAGCTGTCCTACCACTGATCTGTACTCTGTTAACTCTTTTTGTTCTAGCACTCTATTACCCGTATATCTTCTAGCCTCTGGTTCTCTTGGAATGGATATACTGCACTGATTAAGGGAAAATCTATTCTCCTTCTGCTCTATTACTACTCCTATATACTTGAACCTTTTACTCTCTTGTTCTCCTCACTGCAATTTCCCTTTCAATCTCCCAATCGTTTCCTTTAAGAATCCTTCAGTTCCTCCGTAGCAAAAATCATCTACGTTTGTACACAAAATGCCTTCCAATTTATTGTTCTTTTTCCAAAAGAATATATTAGGTTCTAGTCTACTTCTCTCACCTTGAAGCTCCTTCACTACTTTCACCACTTTACAATACCATGCTTTTGCTGCATCCTTGAGCCCATAGACTGTTTTCTTCAACTTCCATAATCCATCCTCCAACCATCTTCCCTTGGTGGCTTCAAGTACACTTCTCTTTGTATCTCGTCACCTTGTAAATATGCAGTTTTGACATCCAATGTATAACAATTCCAATTTTTCACCTTTATTATGGTTAGACAGAATTTTAAAATTTCAGCATTGCATGGTGGGGAGCATCCTTTTCCCACTCAGCCATTTCTTCTTCAAACCCTCTAGCTACCAATCTTGCTTTACATATCCTTTCCCCCCCTTTTATCTTTTCAGTTACTATCCATCTTGTAGATATAGCTTTTGTCCAACATATTACCTCCTCATATACCTGGTTATCTCTCCAACTTAGAAGTTCTTTTTCTTTAGCTTCCATTATGCTTCTATTTTCAAATCCCAGCAACACCTCCTCTTCATCTTCAATTTTTTTTCTACCTGGACTATAATCCCTCAAGTTAACCCACCCTTTGTCACCTGACTGTGAGTCTCGTATATTGTACGAATCAGCCCATGCTTGGCTTGATCTTTTTCCTGCAAGACCTAAAATAGTCCATTCTTCTACTTGTCCTGTTCATTGTTTATAGCCCTAACTCTATTTCCCTTCCCTTTTTGAATTTTGGTATCTCTTCCATTAACTCGCTTTCTATTGACCCACTTTGCCCGTTATCTTCCACTGTTTCCTCTATCACCTCTCTTTCTATAGTCTCTTCTGTGTCTGCATTCCTTCTCTCACCCATTATCTCCTCTCCTTCCAGCCAATCTACTTCCCTTCATTTGGGCCATCTGACCTACCTTTCACCCCATGGGATTTATTTACTATTCTAGCCGATATCTCTTCTGTATCTGGTGATCGTCGTTGAATCCTTGTCACATGTATCCTAGCTACTTCTCTTAAAGAATCCCCATGTTTGACTATTATTGTTTTTCCCCGATACTCCCACTACCTGAGCAGGTCCTCTCCATTCACATTTTCATTTTCCCTCTTATAGAATACCTCATCTCCTACCAACTGCTTCTTCAAATTTATGTTCTCTGATGTTTTTGTTTAGCGCTATTCTTATTTTATTACAGGACTCATTTTTTATAAATGCTTCTCTGCCTTGTGCATTGCATTCAGTGTGTCCCTTACCATACCCTCTTCCATCCCTTTTTCTCTGCTTGCAGGACTAGACTTTCTTCTCCTTATTGGTTAGGCAGTGAAGGGTTTTTTTCCAAATACTAATTGGTTGGGAGAGAAACCTCCATTATTCATTAAACAGTTCCTAGCACTCACTACCCATTTCAAAGCTAGGGGACCAATCTACTTCCTCTTCCTCCATCATCTTCCTTACACTTCCCTTGATCATGCCTACGGTCTTTTCACATAATCCGTTGCTCCACGGAGATTCTGATGCTGTGGCTAATACTTTAATATTCCATTTTTCTGCCATCCTCCTTACTTTTTCATTTTGAAATTCTCCCCCATTATCTGACAATATTTTGGAGGGTGCTCCAAATATAGCAAACCAGCACTCAAAAAGTATCTTTATTATAGTTTCTGGTTTCTTATCTTTTATCCAACAGGCCTGACAATATCTCGTTGCCATATCCACTATTACCAAGAACTTTCTCTCTTCTATCTCTCCCACATCCATCGCTACGACTTCATTGAACGTTTTACTCCAAGAAAAGCCTACTACCGGTTTGGCGGGGTTTCTTTTGTATTTTTACAAACCTCACAATTTTTAATCAGTTCCGTTAGTAACTTTCTTATTTCCTCTTTTTTCTTTTTCTTTTTATTAATTAACCCATTACTCCATTGTGCTTCCTCTGTTAGCTTCCATATTTTATCTCCACTTCCATGACCAAACTGTAAATGTAATTTCTTCATTGTGTTCTTAATTTCCCTCGGATTCTTTTTCCCTTCCAACCCTCCAGTAATAATTCTTCTACCTTCCTCCTCCTTATAGGCACTCTTAAATGACCCTGTTCGTCTTCTCTTAACTCTACTTTCTTCCCCCATTCCCCCCTAATACTTCTACTATGACACAAGGTTTTTCTTTCAAATTTAGGGTCATACTTTTCCATTTTCTCATGGTTTGCTTACCTATCAGCCAGGGTATATCACCTTGCAGAAATTTCCGTCTTCAAATAAAACTTTCTGTTTTTTAGTATCACAGGTATTTCTATTATTCCTCTGGACTTATAAGATGTCTCACCAAAATTAAACACTTTATTAGACTCTGTCCTAGTGGTCCCCATTCTCCTCAACTCTTCCTGACTCAAATCCATGACAATACGTGCTAGTCACAATTCCCCGCAAACTGTTGATTTACACCCTGTGTCCAAAATTGCATCAAACCACCTCCCATGATGCTTTCCACTATTTTATTAACTTCTCCTACATAAACCTCTTCTTCTTCTGTCCCATTTTCTGTTTTTACCTTATTTTCTTCTAGTCTTGTTTCAGTTTTCTTCCTATTGATGAAAATTCTGAGGACAATCCCTAGACCCAATGCCATTCTGAGCTGCATATTGCACATACTGTTACCTTCCCTTCTTTGTTTATAGGATTTCTACCACCCCTTCCTCGGTTTCCATCTTCCCCGATATCTTTGGTTTTCCCTCCCTCTCCCAGAACTGGCATTGCCTTCTGACGAACCCCACCATTCCTGTTCCTCTTTAGTCCCTAATCCCTCAAAATAGTCTTTTCATTGTTTGCGACTGTTCCGTTTACCTACTCTAGCCTTTTCTTGCCCAACAAGCCGATAATACCATTTGTTTTTGATTTTCCGTGAGATTTGGCTTGCTCTATTACATGATACCGCCTTGACGTTCGCCTTCAAGCGCGCCTTTCCCATTGCTCTTTCACACTCAGATGCTGCCTTCTCGTATCTAATTAAATAGTCCGCCAATCTTTTTTCACTAGATTCTCTCTTATTAGAAGGTATCTTTTTATTCTACCGTAATTCTCCATTACCGAGTCTTTTAGATAGGCTTTATCTAGTTTCTCTAGGATTAACTTTGGACCCTCTGTACCAGTAAGTTTATCTTTATCTAATGCTTCCACTAGCTCTCGGGCTTTCCCTTTTAAGCTCATTCTCATTTCTATCGCCGGTATTTTGTATCTTCTCCATACAACAATAGCCAATCTTCGGCTTGACCTTTCCATTCTTTGTATTCTTCTTGTATCCCTTCGCTAAACCTAGGACATTCCCTTCTCCATCTAGTAGTCTCCCTTTGTTCACTGTCGGATCCAGGCATCTTTGATCAACACGCTCTGCTACCAGTTTGAATTTTGGACCTAGCCTAACTCCTTTCTTTCTCTATAAAAATGAATAATCTACCCACCTGTACGCTTTTCTCCTACTTCAGTACACTCCAGAAATCACCTTAAAACACCAGCACCACAAGACTTACGACCCAAAAACAACTCCTACCAGACAGAGAGCTCTCCCCTACCAACCACACACCACCAACACGTGCTTCTACTGCCCCGTGTTATTGTTTACATCCTGCCGACGCCGCCGCCATCTTGTCTATGACGTCACAGCCTATGACGTCACAACACAACAATTAAATACATCAACAGACACCTTCTAGAATCTAACCACATGTTGTCTATATATAGGACACCCACCATATTTCAACAATGCATAAAATACCCATAACAATTATACAATATATAATCACACTTATCTATACCCATAACAATTATACAATATATAATCAACAAGAACTGCTCGGAGGAATCCTTCGGTCTTCTAAAGGTTAAGACCCATGAGGTGAGGGCAGTAGCAACGTCCCTGGCGTTCCAAAAGAATATGTCTCTTAGAAATATCATTGAGACTACTTATTGGAGGTGCAATTCAGTGTTGCGTCTCATTACCTGAAGGATGTGAAAGTGACTTATGAGAAGTGCTTCTCTCTAGGTCCATTTGTATCAGCAGATACAGTTCTGGGTCTTGGAGCAAAGACTGATCCTTAAAAAATATTTTAATTTTAACGTACAAATAAACCCTCTTGTCAGATATGTGCTTGGTTTTCTATTAGCAAGCTCACTGATGTCGCACGGGCGCATAGTGTCATTGCTGGTAGGGGATCAAGAGTATGTATGGCTAGTAGGGGGGTACAAAATTTTATTTTGTTTTTTGTTTTTGTATATTTTGTTATAAATGAGCGTGTAATTATGTTTCGAGTTTTTGGTTGTTTGTAAGGAGTTCGGGGATAACTCCTTACAATCTTGGAACTAACATGATTTGGATCAGGTGATCGGGATCGGTGTTGTGCTCCTTGAACAAGGTGTATTATGTTTTATTGTGCGGAATAGAAAACCCAATGACAAAGGCCTTTAGGCTCTGCCGAGTAAGTGGATAAAGACCCCATTGGGCAGACCCACAAGAACTCTTAGCCATAGATCAATATCTCGCTGAGGCTCTTGAGGCTAAGCAGACTCCTAGGCAGTAGCCGCGAAGTCTTCAGCCTAATAAGGTAGGAACCAAGGTTTATTAATACCTACAACATATGTTGTTTACCTGTCTATTTCAGTAGTTAGCTGTCTCTTACCCACCACCAATGGGTGCTAATCAGCTAAGTATATATCTGGCAGGGAAGTTGAATGTATAAAAATGTTATTGTCATGATACAATAAAGTTTTATACATACTTACCTGACAGATATATACGATTAATGGCCCACCCAGCCTCCCCGCAGGAGACAGGTGGAAGAGAAGAATTCTGATTAGAAAACTGGAATGGTTCCTAGTCCTGCCACCCAGGGCAGGGCGGTAGATCACCTAACCTACCGGTAGCGTGTGCCGCGAAATTTGAAATTCTGTCGGGGACGACGGAGTCTATAGCTAAGTATATATCTGTCAGGTAAGTATGTATAAAACTTTATTGTATCATGACAATATCATATTTAGCTTAGAATTGCGTTTTTCGACCATTTCGATAGAATCAAAGTTGATCGAAGGTTGAAATTTTGGCATCACCTGATTGGTCCGTTGGATTGCCTCTGGGGTGCAGGCGGGTGGTGCCCTTCGTGCCACCGTCGTAAGGAGGGAAGTCTCTTGTTTGGTGTTGAGGCTGGGTCTCTCCTTTCCAATGTGTAGGGTCTCCAGGAGGCCGTGGTGACGGTGGTCTGCCACCTTCTCAGTAATTCCAATATTAGGAATTACAGTGGTCTCCCCGTATTCGCGGGGGATGCGTACCAGACCCTCCCGCGAATAGTTAGAATCCGCGAATGTTTGGAACCCCCCTCTAAAAGTGCTCTTAAACTCTTATCCTGGACATGCAAGCACCAAAGCATCCCTAAAAAGACCATCCTTCATCAAATATACATAAAATATCCTATTATGGTTCATATTAATCTTTGAAATAGTATTAATACTGTTTTAAAGTAAATCTTACATTTTATGGTTATACATAAATACATACTATGTAGGTACTACATGACTTAGTTACGTATGTGAAAATAATTCAGTCCCCCCATAAGTATTCAGTCATACACGTTTTCTTTCATACTGTTACTATTTGAGACATCCTTTTTCTTTTTACAAAGGAAGCAATTGTATGTGAAATCACAAATACCAAATGTCTACTTAAAGTATTATCCTACTTCAAATATACCATTGAATTTGGTATTATTAATATCATTTTAAAAAAGTCATCTTAAACATTACCATTAGAAATATATAAACAGCCAATAGCAGAGAGAGAGAGAGAGAGATAGAGAGAGAGAGAGAGAGAGAGAGAGAGAGAGAAGAGAGAGAGAGAGAGAGAATAGAGAAATAACTCCTTACTGTTTTTCAATAGATCGAAAATGAACGTCTGTAGGCAACTTTTTTTTTTCCATCCCATAAATACATATATTTCTCCAGAGAAGAGAGAAAGAGAGGACTGTGCAATTATGTTTGTCTGTCTATCAATTTTTTGTTGAGAGCGAGAGAGATAAAAGTAAGAAATAGAAACTCCAAATGTACGACAAGTATCTTGTGGAGAGAGAGAGAGAGAGAGAGAGAGAGAGAGATAGAGAGAGAGAGAGATTTGAGAGAGAGAGAGAGAGAGAGAGAGAGTTGTCCTTACAGTATTTAAAAGAGAGAAATGGAAGATTAGTATTTAAAATACTCAGATATGAATTTTGTACTTACAGTTAATAGTATTATTATTGGAAAATATTAATGATAAACTATTACATACATGTCCATGAAAAATGATCTCACCTCAGTAAGAGAGAGAGAGAGAATTACACAAAACCATTAAATTCGTTGACCATTGTATGGCATTGTTACTTTCCCAGGCTCCGAGCGTCACTGGAGTTATGAGGTAGGGAATTGATACAGAAAAAGACGAACGGGAAGAAGAATTTTCATTTGAAATTAGTTATCGTATTATTACTACTTCTATTATTATTATTATTATTTCAAAAAAAATAAACGTGTATTTACCATAAGAATTCTCTCATCTTGGTAAGAAAGAGGAGTTATCCTACAAGTGAAATGGAAAGGTAATTTTCATCTCTTTTAAAATACTACCATTATGAATTTTGTAATTACAGTTTTATATTATTATTATTATTATTATTATTATTATTATTATTATTATTATTATTAAATAACTGAAATTATCAATAAACATTTTACATACTAGTACCATAAAAATTCTTTCATCTCGGTGAGAGAGAGAGAGAGAGAGAGAGAGAGAGAGTTTATTTCTGTTCTCTCAAAAAATACTTATAACACTTCCAGCGAAAGCGAGGGAGGGAGTTACCACTAAGACACACTATTATTTTGTCTGGCAAAAGAGAGAGAGAGAGAGAGAGTTAGCCTTAATTAAAAGTGACATGGATAGATTAGTATTTTATTTCTTTAAAATACCATCACATAATATGAATTTTGTAATTACAGTTATCATCATCATTATTATTATTATTATTATTTGAAAGTATGAAAAACATATAGTACAAGTACTATAAAAAAAATAAAAAATCTCGAGTCTCAGTAAATGAGAGAGAGAGAGAGAGAGAGAGAGGAGAGACGAGAGAGAGAGAGAGAGAGAGAGAGAGAGAGAGAGAGGAGGCGGGGGGGGGGGGGGATTTCATGAGCACTTGATGGCAACAGCACAACAGCTCCTTCCCCCTCCTGTCACTTAACTTGATACGTATGACAGTTTTAGTACCTGGAGTTACAGAAAGAATACTGGAATTTCCTTCATTCTTCCATATTTTTTTTAAATTTATAAGCTAAAATCTTACTAATTCACTATGGTATTTTCTTTAATGAATTGATATTATTGCTGTATAAATTAATATTAATGTTTGAAAATAGTAAATCATTTATTTATCATGCAAAAAAACACATCTTTATAGGAGGGAGAGAGAGAGAGAGAGAGAGAGAGAGAGAGAGAGAGGAGAGAGAGAGAGAGAGAGAGAGAGAGAGAGAGAGAGAGAGAGAATAATTATTTTTATTATGTGATGTCATTTAAACTTATTAAACTTACTAATACAGTATTAATCAAAATTAATATTTGAAAATTAGTAAACCATCTTTGTATCATAAAAATGTATTTAGTCATGAAAATAAACATCAAAATACTCTAATTAGTGATTATTTTCGTTGGAAAATTCCGCGAATGGGCGAGTCCGTCCGTGAATAATTTCTACATAGGTTCCAAAGAAAAATCCGCGAATGTGAGAGTTCACTCTTGGATGTAACTTTGTCAATTATTAAATCATTAGCATAAACTCCTGGAGGTGTTCCTGTGAGAGTCTGCTTCTTAGACAATTTTTTATGAATTTCAAGGTAGTAAAACTTCTCTCACAGGAAACTTGAGTAACTGACAAGGTCAGGAGATATCGTAAGCTAGAGCAATTATATGATAGGCATCAGTTAACAAGTTGTACCTACTGAGTATCTAGTAACAGCAGAGTGGACAATTCTTACATGATGAACATTTTGTTGCAGTTGTCTCATGACTGTCATTATTTAAATAAGACTAGTGTTCATCCTCATCATTCATATCTTTTAACGGTGTAGTCTTCCAAGGGTGCATTTTTAAATTTTTCCCAGTGTGTAGCTAGACTCCTTAATTCCAACTTCAAGTTTTGAGCTGTTGCCAAGCTGTCGAACTTAAGCAATGGCTTACTGTGTTCTCTAAATAAAGAATCATACTCTTCAACATTGCTGTTCTTCAGCTGATCAAAATTTCTTGGGTCTAGAATTGATAACTCGTTGTAAAGAGCCCCATGAGAAAGAAATCAATTACTGAGGCTCTGTGTGACTTTGCCCAATATTGGATTATATACTTCAACTTCTTAAGCCCTCTCTGCGTCATTCAGCCTTTCATCATAAGTCTTCTCGCAAGGCATCGTTTTCTTTTTTCTAGCTCTTTTCAGTGGCAATTCTGTCTGCGCCTGCAACTTCAAATCTGCGTTATCTTCTAGCTGTTCATTAGCTCAACAAACAAAATTATCTGCAGTCACCTTAATACCTCCAAAATCTCTGTTTATGTTATCCAGACTCTCTTTAGTATTAGCAACCATTCTGTACGCAGAGAGAATGTCCATTATGTTTGTTTGCAAGTATTTCGAAAGGGGAGTAGTCTGCTCAAATGTACGAAGAAATATTTGAGCAGTCAGTATGCTTTCATATTTGACTAGTGATTCAATGTATGCTTTGGGTTTGCTGCAAACATCTGATTTCATATTTTCATGTTCTTTTATGGTAACCAAAGTTAGCAGAACATCTGTTATAGGGCATTATCAGGCTTGCCAAAGTTTCCAAATATTTTTCTTAAAGCATTATCTTTAGCCCACCAGCGAGTTTCTCTGATAGGAGAGAGTCGTTGATGGCGAGAACTTTTGTTTTCATTCACCCAAATAATCATTCGCTTATAAGATTCTCTGATAAAGACTGCAATATCATTCAATAAGTTGAAAAGCAAGGCACTTGCTATTACTGCTCCAGTTGTTTCTGCCAGTACTAAATTCAAAACGTGCAAAACACCATACATGAACTTGATTGAGTGAATGGGAAGAAAGTAAAGCAGAGAATCCCCTATAATGCCCCTGCATGTTGGAAGCTCCATCTGTGGCATTACCAATGCAATTGCTTACATTCAGTTCAAGTTTTTCTAGAACATTCTTCAAAATTTGAAAAAAATACTCTCCTGTAATTGTTTCACAATTCACAAGTGCAACAAGTCTTTCATGAATAACATCTGATATATCTAAGAACAACTGCACACTGGTCCTCTCTCTCTCTCTCTCTTTCTGTGTTTTTTATCCAATTCTATTCTCTTTGTTCCATTATTCTTCAGATTTTTAAGTTTTCTTTCTAACTTTTTTTATTTTTTTATGTTTATTTTTTTAAAATTATAGATTAGCCCACAAGCCCCTTTCAGCCACTGGCCCAAGGGGAAGAGTCCCCTTTTCCCAAATGGCCAGTCGTCGCTGGTATTTGCCATCAGCTGATTTCAAACCAAAACATTGGCCGCTACGCGGAATACTGGCTTAGATTTGCCGTAGTATAATACTATAATATGAGAATACATACAATATTATTGGATACAGTGAAGTAATGTATAACTTTTTAAAGGATTTATGGTAAAGATGCATAATTAATAAATAACCCCATGCATTTTTCGGAACAGTGGCGGACAAGAACGAACTTGAAAAAATATCCTCTGACAACGTGGAGGGTAGTTACAAAAGCTGCCTTAATTTGTATCATATTCATGTACAAAAATCAAAAATACCCTATACGTAATATATTTATTTTCATACACATTTTAAATTTAAAAGCATGAGCATTTATAAAATTGACACATCGATCGCTAAATTTGCACTTATTTAAACTATATTTTCAGAAGAGTGGCAGGTGGTGGCTCACAAGAAAGAACATGAAAAAACATCCTCTTTGATAATGTGAAGGGCAGTTTCAAAAGCTGCCTTTGTATCATATTTCTGCGCAGAAATAAAAATACCCTATACGTAATACATTTTCATGCACATTTTAAACATAAAAGCATGCGCATTTATAAAATCGACACCTCGGTCGCTAAATTTGCACTTTTTTAACTATTTTCGGAAGAGCGGCAGCCGGCGGCTCACAAGAACAAACATGAAAAAACATCCTCTTTGATAACATGAAGGGGTTTCAAAATCTGCCTTTGTATCATATTTTTGTGGAGAAATAAAAATACCCTATACATAATACTTTTGTACATGAACTTCCCTGCCAGATATATACTTAGCTATAGTCTCCGACGTTCCGACAGAATTTCAAATCTCGCGGCACACGCGACAGTAGGTAGGTCAGGTGGTATACCTACCCGCCGCTGGGTGGCGGGCGTATGCACCAATCTATCTCTCCAGCCAGATTTTTTTCTGTCGCTGAAGCGATAACAACTGTTGTCGTTTCTTCCGATATATTCTTCATTTCTCGCTTGCCTGGAGATTGATTTGAACATTTTGGTGACGTATTCGCTCTATGTTGGCTTGGCATACGCTGATTGTGGACCGTTATTGACTTTGCGCTGGATTTTCCTGTAGAATGTCTGATTTTGATTCTGTTTCCAAAACTCCGGTTTTGTTTAGAGTATGTGTGACCGATGGATGTAAGGTGAGGTTACCGAAAGCTGCGGTGGACCCTCACACTTTCTGTGTTAAATGTAGGGGGAATGAATGTTCGTTTAGTAACCCGTGTCAAGAGTGTGAGGTTTTGAACGGACGATGAAATATAAGGCTCTTTCTTCTTATATTAGGAAACTTGAAAGGGATAGGGTACGTAAAGCTTCTTCAAGGAGCTCGAGCAGGTCGAGAATGAGTGAGAATGAAACTAACATTAATGTAGTTTTAGAACCTTCCTCCCAGGTCTCAGCTCCTGCTCCCCCGCACCGAAGCCGTAGATTCGTCTTCGGAGGCGGCGGCCTCAAAAGCTTCCTTGTGTTCTAAGGAAGACAAGAATCTTCGTACTGAGCAAGGTAAGAGTGTCAGTGATGATAAGTGCAGTGTACCCAGTGATGTGGAGGGTGCGTCTGACCGGCTCCTTAGTGCCTCCAGGCCTAGACCTCTTCCAGACTCCCAGTTCCAGTGGAGGAGGAAAGTCGAAAGCCGCAGGAGGGTAGGGAGAGACCCCCACCGGTCAGGCGTCCCCTCGGCAGATCCTGAAGTTCGCTCCCAGGCTGCCTTGGATCGTAAGAAGAAGAATATTCTTTGCCAGTGTTTTTCGTCATCCTCTTCTCCTTCGCCGAAGCGTGGGTGGAGCTCTAAGGAGGGCGCACGCCCGTTGAAGAGGGCTGCGGAGGCTCCCTTCAGTACGTTAGCGTCCAGCCAGAAGACTTTTCTGATGTAGCTTCCTTGCAAGCAAAGAAGCCTAGGAGATCCGGTGATCGCCCTCCTTCTCCCGCGCCTCGCGCTGAGCTTGCTTCGGAAGAAGATCTGGGACTCTCCTTCTCGCGTACTAGCGCGGCCTACAAGCTCGATCACAGCCTTGGCGGACTCCTTGGCATCGAGATCGCGTAGAAGGAAGGATTTGTCTCTCCCGATCAAGAGATCGAGGCGCGTTTCGTCGGAAGAGCGCTCTCCTTGTAATCGGCGTTCTCCTTCTTTTGAGGATTCTTCTACTCATCGTAACATTTCACGAGAGGAACACCACTCCCGCTCGGAGGTGTCGAGACGCCATTCGACGGATAGGCGCTCCTTGGACTATGAAGATATTTCCTCAAATCGGATTCCTGCCTCGGGTAGACGCTCAGCCCCTTCTGTTTCTCCTTCTTCTAGAGTTCGTGCAAGAAGAGAGAGTCGCTCAAGGTCATAGAAGACTTGGTTCGTCGTCTCCGTCTCTTCTTTCTTCCTCCTCGTCTTCTCATGAGAACCTAGGGAATGCCCTTCTGAAAGTAGGCGCACTTCTCCTTCCGACTACTGTAGTCGGGCGTCGGGATAACGTGACTGGTAGGCGCTCATCGCCCACGGAGTTCGCTCCTCCCCTGTAAGACATCAAGAGTCTAGTAGGAGCCCTGCTCCTGGTTAAGCGTCATTCGTTTAGTAGCTGTTCCTCCTGGAGAAAGACTTGATCCTCGTTTGCTTCGTTCTCCTAGTAGGCGCTCTTCGTTCTCGAGACTCCTACTCCTGATCGGTCTCCTCTTGCTAGAAGTCAAGAACGCCTCAAGCGCCCTGATTCTGTTAGGCGCTCGGAGCCTTACAGACGTTCTCCCCTTGGTAAGGACCAAGATCTCGCAGAACGCCCTGTTTCGTTTAAGCGCTCGGAGCGTAGCAGCCGCTCTCCGCTTCGTAGGCATCAAGAGCCTCTAAAGCGCCCTGCTCCTGAAAGGCGCCCTATTTTTTAGCAACGTTTCGCCGCTTGGTAGGCGCCAGGATTCCACTAAGCGCCCTGTGACAGATAGGCGCGGGCGCTAGTAGCCGCTCTCCTCACGATCGGCGACAGGATCTTAGCAGGCGCTCTCCCTCTCGTAGTTTCCCTAGGGATAGACGTGGTCTTTCTAGAGAATGCGAGTTTAGACAAGAATTTTCGGATAAGCGTCCTTCTTTTACAACTCGTCGTTCTCCTGTACGCCTTTCTGCTTTGGAATCTTCTCCTCATTCAAGACGTTTGTCTCCTTCATCGCACTGTACCCCAGCTAGGAAATCATCTAAGGATTTCTCATAAGGAGTCCTCACCCGTTCTCCTCCTCAAAGAAGACCAGGAAGCCTCTGAGGAAGAAACTAATACATCGGCAACAGTTTCTTCGTACAAGAAGCTCACAGAACTTCTCCTTCAGGAGTTCGGAGAGTCTTTGAGCCCTACTGCTCCTCCTTCTCCACACTCGTTGTTCTCCACAGCGAAAGCAACGAAAGGATCTTCGTGTGTGAGAATGAAGCCGACTCTTTCTATGAAGAAAGCGCTCAAGAGTTTCGGTTCATGGATGCGTACTAAAGAGGAAGCGGGGAAAACAATGTTTGCCTTCCCTCCGTCGAAGCTTTCAGGAAGGACAGGATTTTGGTATGAGACAGGAGAACCCTTGGGAATGGGCCTTCCGTCTTCAGCTGACGCAGATTTTTCGGCATAGTAGACGCCACTAGAAGATCAGCTTTGAATTCGGCCAGAACTACGTGGGCAATGAATGAAATGGATCACATTCTAAAAGGCATTTTTAGAGTCTTGGAAGTTTTCAACTTTCTCGATTGGTCCCTCGGAGTCCTAGCCAAGAAAACTCAAGGACCGGACACGTTTTCTCCGGAGGATTTGAATTGTGTCTTATCCTGTATGGATAAATCGGTGAGAGATGGGGCCAGCGAAATAGCTTCACTGTTGGAGCAGGGGTCTTGAAGAAAAGATCAGTATTTTGCTCATTTTTAACAAAGTCGGTCTCACATGCTCAGAGATCGTCTTTGCTTTTTGCCCCTCTCTCTACACAGCTGTTTCCTAAACACCTGGTTCAAGACATTTCGAAGGCTCTCTCTGCCAAAGCTACGCAGGACCTTCTAGCACAGTCTGCAAGGAAGCCGCGCCCTACCTTCCAGACTAAGACAAAGAAAGCTAAGCCGACTCTTCAGGAACCCTTTCGAGGGGCATCTACCTCTAGATCCTCTTCGTTCAGAGGTCGGAAACCAACAGAAGAGGAGACTTTTACGAAGTCAATCAAACCTCCCAAGTAAGACTCAAGTCCTTCAGACAACTGTAGGCGCCAGGCTTTTACAGTTTGCAGAAGTCTGGGCCCAGAAAGACGCAGATGCCTGGACCCTGTCAATTTTGAGGAAGGGCTATCTAATCCCGTTCTCTTCGAGGCCTCCCTTGACGAATACCCCGAGGGAGTTGACGGCCAGATACAGGGACCCCATCATGAATCAAGCCCTCTGACTAGCGGTAGATCAGATGCTGGAAAAGGAGGCGATCGAACTAGTGGCAGATCATCTTTCGGCAGGCTTTTACAACCGCCTGTTCCTAGTTCCGAAATCCTCAGGGGGATGGAGACCGGTGTTGGATGTAAGCGCCCTGAACTTCTTCGTCGAAAAGAAGAAGTTCACGATGGAGACCACTGCCTCGGTGTTAGCAGCACTCCGTCCAGGGGACTGGATGGTGTCCTTGGACTTACAGGACGCTTACTTCCACGTACCAATCCATCCTTCCTCGAGGAAGTTTCTAAGATTCATGATGGGGGGTGGGGGAAGAATCTTCCAATTCAGGGCCCTGTGTTTTGGCCCCTCCACGGCCCCCCAAGTCTTTACGGCCATCATGAGGAATGTGGCACAATGGCTTCACCTGGAAGGGGTGAGGATTTCGCTCTATCTCGACGATTGGCTTATAAGGGCCAATTCCAGAGATCGTTGTCTGAAGGACTTGAAGAAAACCCTGGATTTGACTTATTCCTTAGGACTTCTGTCAATCTGCAGAGTCAAGTCTGATTCCCAAGCTCAATAGTGCGTTTATCTTGGGGATCCCAGATGAACTCTCTGAGTTTTCGGGCTTTTCCGTCACAGGAGAGGATAGCCCGGGGACTCGAAAAATAGTAACAACCTTCTTAGGGAAAGAAGTATGCACAGTGAGGGAGTGGATGAGTCTGCTGGGGACGCTCTCCTCACTGGAGCAATTTGTTTCCCTAGGAAGGTTGCACCTGAGACCGCTCCAATTCTTCTTCATTGGAATTGGAGTCGTCCTTCTCAGGATTTGAAGTTCTCCCTGTCAATTACTCTTCAAATCAAGAAGGGAGTTAGCAGGTGGGCGGATCCCGACAAGTTCTCGCAGGGACTGCCTCTTCAATCCCAGAAACCCCAGCCCTGGTGTTGTTCTCCGATGCGTCGGAAACAGGTTGGGGGGCGACTCTGGGAACCAAGGAGGTGTCAGGAACCTGGATGGGGGACCAGTCTTCCTGGCACATCAACAGGAAAGAACTAATAGCCGTGTGGCTTGCTCTGAAGGAGTTCGAGTCAGATGTGACAGGAGCAGTTGTGCAAATAAACTCGGACGGAACACCACGGCTCTGGCATACATCAGGAAACAGGGGGGGACGCATTCCTTCTCTCTGTACGAAACAGCAAGAGATCTTCTTCTGTGGACAGAAGAAAGGGGGATAAAACTTCTCACCAGATTCGTACAGGGAGAAAGGAATGTAAGGGCAGATCTCCTCAGCAGGAAAGATCAGGTCCTTCCCACAGAGTGGACTCTGCACCAAGATGTTTTGCCAGAGCCTTTGGAAGTTGTGGGGCAGGCCTCTTCTTAGACCTGTTTGCAACTGCAAAGAACAAAAGACTGGATTCTGTATTGCTCTCCCATCTCGGATCCAGGAGCAATAGGGATAGACGCTCTCCTACTCGATTGGAAAGGACTCGATGTATACGCGTTTCCCCCCTTCAAGATTCTGGGGTTGACTTTAAAAAAGTTCGCAGAGTCAGATTCCGCGAGGATGACTTTGATAGCTCCCTTTTGGCCAGCACAAGATTGGTTCACAGAGGGTGCTGGAATGGCTAGTGGATTTTCCAAGATCGCTTCCTCTAAGGAGCGATCTACTCAGACAGCCCCACTTCGACAGGTACCACAAAAACCTCCCCGCTCTCAGTCTGACTGGCTTCAGACTGTCCAGAAACTGGTCAGAGCGAAAGGCTTTTCGTCAGCAGCTGCTAAGGCAATCGCTAGAGCGAGGAGGTCTTCCACATTACGAGTGTACCAATCGAAGTGGGATGTCTTCAGAAGATGGTGCAAGAGGAATAACGTTTCCTCTTCCAGTACCTCTGTGAATCAAATTGCAGACTTCTTTTTATTCTTAAGACAAGAATGTGGCTTAGTCGTTTCGACGATTAAAGGCTATCGTAGTATGTTGGCGAATGTCTTCAGGCACAGGGCCTCAACTTATCGGAAGATAAGGACCTACAGGACCTTATTAGGTCGTTTAATACAACGAAAATGCAGTATCCTAAGACACCTAGCTGGAATTTGGATGTAGTCCTTCAATTCCTTGGGTCCTCTAGGTTTGAACCCCCTAATTCAGCCTCATTCAGAGACCTTACCAGGAAGACTCTGTTTTTGATGGCTCTAGCTTCCGCCAGAAGAGTGAGTGAGCTTCAGGCGATTGATGGTAATGTGGGTTTTAAGGAGGACTCTCTCATTTGCTCTTTCCTTCCTGGTTTTCTTGCAAAGAATGAGAACCCATCAAGTCCATGGCCCAAGAACTTCGAGATTCGTGGGTTATCTTCTTTGGTAGGAGAAGAACCCGAGAGAACTCTTTGCCCAGTGAGAATGGTGACTACTACCTTAGAAGAAAAGAGCAACTGAAAAGCCAAACCGAGAGTCCTGTGGTGTTCAGTAAAAGACCCTACTCGTCCATTGTCGAAGAACGCATTGTCCTTCTTCTTGAGAAGCCTCATCAAAGAAGCACACGGATCCTGCAGAGAAGAACATCTTAGGCTTCTTAAAGTGAAAGCACACGAAGTAAGAGCCATAGCAACTTCTCTTGCTTTCAACAAGAATATGTCCGTGCGAAATCTGATGGAGACAACATTCTGGAGATGTCAGTCAGTGTTCGCGAACCACTACTTACGTGATGTGAGAATCACTTACGAAAAATGCTTCGCCTTGGGCCCGTACGTATCTGCGGATTCAGTGCTGGGGCAGGGAGCTGGAACTCATCCTGTTTAGTAGTATAAATTTTTCCCCCTTGTATTTGTTGTTGGTTGCCTTAAAGAGGATGCATGAAGGCATCTCTTTAGGTCGTAATACTAATCTTTAGTAGTTTGGTTAGGTGGTCTGATGAGTGTGGCTCCTTGCAGTAGTAGTGGTTAGGACCTGTTAAGATAGGGACGAACTCCCTTTAACAGGATCCGACTTGGATTCTACCACACAAAGGGATCACATATCCCAGTGGTAGATCCGAGAGTCTTTCAGCATCAGGTCACGTCCTAGCTGTAGCTCTCCAGGCAACGCAGACTCAGAGATATCAATGAAGTCTTCTGCCTGAACAGGTAAGAACCAAGGTTATTTATATCCTACAACATCAGTTGTTTCTTATCTCTCCTTATTACTTTAGCTGTCTCTTACCCTCCACCAAGGGTGCCAATCAGCTAAGTATATATCTGGCAGGGAAGTTCATGTACAAAAATGATATTGTTAAACTACAATAAAGTTTTGTACATACTTACCTGGCAGATATATACGTCTAATGGCCCAGCCTCCCCCGCCTCCCAGGAGACAGGTGAAAGAGAAAAAATCTGGCTGGAGAGATAGATTGGTGCATACGCCCGCCACCCAGCGGCGGGTAAGGTAGACCACCTGACCTACCTGTCGCGTGTGCCGCGAGATTTGAAATTCTGTCGGAACGTCGGAGACTATAGCTAAGTATATATCTGCCAGGTAAGTATGTACAAAACTTTATTGTAGTTTAACAATATCATATTTTCATACACATTTTAAACTTAAAAGCATGAACATTTACAAATCGACACATCCATAGCTACATTTGCACATATGTAACTATATTTTCGGCATAGAACAGAGTCAGAGGCATATATTTTACCCCAATACCTATGTAATAACTCTCCATAAAATTTGTTAATATTATTTGCATAACCTTTATGGTCTGAACAGCATTTCTACAAATGTATGAACTCGTTAGACATAATGGCTCTAGCGGCGCTGTTGACCAAAAATTATGCCGTAAAAATACCTTAACCCTTAAATGTCTGTTGGACGTATTATATGTCGACTAAAATTGTTTTTCGGGTGCTAATCGGACGTTCGGTACGTCAACTACAAAAAGTTTTTTTTTTAAATATTTGCGGAAAAATAGTTATAGGCCTAGTTTGCGAAAAATTTGAAATTACGTGCCTTGAAGGATGCTTGGAGTTCACGGATCAAGCTGTTGCTTTCTTCTCACTAAACAGCACCAGTGACACATCTCAGGAATTCTTTCCTCAGTGTCGTAATTTTTGCACCATTTTAAATTAGCTGTTACATAGAGTTTTACATATGAAAATGTGCTCAATTTCATGTAGAATACAACAAAAAACAACCCATGGTTGTAGCTTTTATCAGTTTTGAAATATTTTTGTATAAATCACAATAAGTGCCAAAATTTCAACCTTAGGTCAACTTTGACTCGACCGAAATGGTTGAAAAACGCAATTGTAAGCTAAAACTCTTACATTCTAGTAATATTCAGTCATTTACCTTAAATTTTCAACAAATTGGAAGAGTCTAGCACAATATTTTGTTTTATGAATTTTTGAAAAAAAAACCTTTTTTCCTTACTCCCGTGCGGTAACTCGGCCAAAAATCTCAGAAATTCTTTCGTCACTTTGTCATAATGTTTGCGCCGTTTAAAAAAAAAAAAATGCACAATTTCATGTAGAATACAACAAAAAATAACCCATGGTTGTAGCTTTCATCTGTTTTGAAATATTTTCATATAAATCACGATAAGTGCCAAAATTCTAGTAATATTCTATCATTTACCTTTATTTTGCAACAAATTGGAAGTCTCTAGCACAATATTTCAATTTATGGTGAATTTTTGAAAAACACTTTTTCTTACGTCCGCGCTGTAACTCTGCCGAAAATCTCAAATTCGTTTGTCACTTTGTCATAGTTTTTGCACTGTTTTACATTAGCCGTTACATAAAGTTTTATATATGAAAAAATGCGCAATTTCATGTAGAATATAATAAAAAATAACTCATGGTTATAGCTTTTATCAGTTTTGAAATATTTTCATAAAAATCAAGATGTGCCAAAATTTCAACCTTCAGTCAACTTTGACTCGAGAAATGGTCAAAAAATGCAATTGTAAGCTAAAACTCTTACATTTTAGTAATATTCAATCATTTTCCTTTATTTTGCAACAAATTGAAAGTTTCTAGCACAATATTTCAATTTATAGTGAATTTTTGAAAAAGCCTTTTCCATCCCTCCTCACACAGTAACTGCTGAAAATCTCAAAAATTCTTTCATCACTTTGTCGTAATTTTTGCACCGTTTTCTATTAGCCATTACATAAAGCGTTATGCATGAAATTGTGTGCAATTTCATGTAGAATACAAAAAAAATAACTCATGATTGTAGCTTTTATCAGTTTTGAAGTATTTTCGTATAAATCACTATAAATAGAAAAAATTCTATCTTTGGTCAACTTTAACTCGACCGAAATGGTTGAAAACTGCAATTGTAAGCTAAAACACTTAGTCTAGTAATATTCAATCAATTACCTTCATTTTGCAACAAACAGGAGGTCTCTAGCACAATATTTTGATTTATGGTGAATTTTTGATTTTTTTTTTTAAGTCCATGCTTTACAAATTCATGCATCATTTTGTGATATTTTCTGTGTTGTTTTGATTGTTTTACAATATGTTATATACCAAAATCATTGCAATTTTGTGTACAATACGACAACAAAAATTAACTCGTTAGCTTTAACCTTTTTGCTCACAGCGCGATTTGTATACAATTATATATGAAATTTTTTTTCGTGCTGTCTTATATTCCAACATTTATATATGATAATATTTTTTCATTTCTGATGGTTGCATACTAAACTTTAGGCAAAGACAAAAAAATGAGCCAAAAATTAACTCTTAATCTTGAAAACTAAGCGTGCTGTGATTTTTTGAAAAAAAAAAAAAAAAATTTCCGCTTCGGCACTCGCTCCCGAACGCCGCCGGCATACGACAGACACTTTGGTAAAGAGCTGCTCGGCGTGTAAGGGTTAAAGAGACAGCAGAAACAAATGCCTCTGGACAATTTGTTGTGCAACAGGGGTCCAGCAACTCTCAAGCATGTCCTAGTGCCAGTAAAATCCAAAGAGGCGACGTAACCCCAGATAGTGCCAGTAAAAAACAAAGATTAGTAACCCCCAGATAGGTTCTTGATACATGTAATCCTTCTGGAGGGAGATTCCCCTTCCAAACAATAACCTCTCCTCCTCCTCCTCCTCTCCATCTTCCATAAAGGTAAGTGTGATGTTAAATGTTCAATATTAAATTCATTGTTCATTTATATTTATTTCTCATTGTTTTCTGAATGTACAACTGTGTTTATTCCCTATAAAATTTGGAATGTATTAATTTTATTTTCATTATTTCTTAGGGAACTATTGTTAAGGTTTTCATACACTTCATACTTTGTGGGAGGTTCTAGAATG
>NC_087217.1:9973491-10028491 GCF_015104395.2 Macrobrachium nipponense
CAATCGCCAATTGGGTAGTCAGGTGTACTACCACCTGTGCGCCTTCTACCCAGGTACCTAGAACCATTCTAACTATTCCTCAGATCTTCCCTGCTGCTGTTTCGGTGAACATCGTGGATTTTCGCTCACTTTCGCCCGTATTTTTTCGCAATTAGTTTGGTGAAGTACACTTTGGCTTTGGCTTGTTTTGGGATTTGTTTTTTGGATTTTCTTGGTACTGTTTAGATTTTGTTGGTTCGACCCTTGCTTTTCTTGATCACTTTGACTTTTCTAATATGTCTGACTCTTCGAGTGTTAGGAAGTGTGTGAGGGGATGTAAGACCCGGCTTCCTAAAGCCACCTTAGACCCTCACTCCATTTGTGTGAAATGTAGAGATAAGCTTTGCGAGTTGGATAATAGATGTGATGAATTTGTAATTTTGAATAATGATGAGTATATGGAATATGATCGCTATGTACGTAAACTTGAGAGAGACAGGATCAGAAGGAGTAAAAGTAGTATGTCTCGTTCTTCTAGGGATAGTTCTGTTTCCCGTGTTAACGAGCCTATTAATCCTTCCCCTGTAGAAGTTTTTCCTGAGCCCACTCATGATAAATCTAATGATCCAACTCTTAAAGATATGTTGGTAGCCATTCAAGCTCTGCGCGAGAAAGTAGAATCTCTCGCAGAAGACAGAGCAAAATTGTGGTCAGATGTTAGAGAGTTGAAAAGTGCTAGTGCTAAAATCAGTGCAGTGGAGGGTGCGGCTGCTCGGACCTGTCGTGCTCCTAGTCCTAGACCTCTTCCAAGCTCACCAACCCTTGTGAGAAGGAATGTCGACAGACGAAGGGAGGCGAGAGGCGTTAGCTCTCGAGCAGTTGTCCCCTCCAGCGTTCCTGTTGACGCTTCCCAGGACGCTCACCCCCGCCATTGGAAAGGCGAGGTAAGTGTATGCTCTTCATCAGACGATGCAGCTCCCAAACGGGGCTGGCGTCTTACGTCAAGACCTCTTAAGAGGAAATTTTCCACGATCGAACAGCGTCATGAAATGACTCCTCAGGCTCCAGGTTGCAGTCATTGGAGCAGTCCAGAGCAATTTTCTTCCGATTTCGAAGGGAGTTCTGCCAAGAGTAGTAAGATGTCACACAGGCGGCCATCTACTTTGGTAGGAGACAAAGGGAGGTTGGAGAATGTCAGTTCCCCTTCCAAAAGCAGAAAGATGTCGCATAGGTGGCCATCTGCTTCTGTAGGAGGCGGAAAGACGTCGGACACGGTTGATCCTTTTGCCGAAAGCAGTAAGATGTCGCACAGGCACCCATCTGCTTTGGTAGAGGACAAACAGATGTCAGACGCTTATATGCCGTCTGTACATGCTCCTCCTCCTCCTTCAGGTTGGTTCTCGTCTCCGGATGATTCATTGATTGAAGTGGAGAGAGAGTCTAATGTGGTTGCTGCTTCTCCTGACCGGTCTCAGCATGGGGCTCCGGATCTGAATATAATTCAGGAAATGCAGAACAAACTTTCTTCCCTCATGAAGATCTGGCTTCCTGCAAGCAAAGAGAAGATGGCTCGACGACGTCGAGCGTCAAGTACATAAACATCGTGATGCCGGACGCCAAAGAGCCGAGCGTCATGGCGCCAAGCGTCAAGAGCATAAACTTCATGCCGCCGGACACCAAAGAGCTGAGCATCAAGAGGATCATGACGCCAAGCGTCAAGATCTTGAGCGTCAAGATCTTAAACATCATTACGCAGGACGTCAAAGAAACGAACCTCAAGAACATATACATCATGAAGCCGGACGTATAAGAGTCGAGCGTCAACACGTTCATGACGCCGAGCGTCAAGATTTTAGACCCCTCCAGATCAGGCGTCAAGAAGTCGCAAGGCAGGATGCCGAACGTCAGGCTCCTGAGAGTCATGATGCAGAGAGCCGAAAGGTGAAACATTGTAGCTGCGGACGTCAAGAGATTGGACGTCGTGACATCGGACGTCAGGAAATTGACATTCATGACGTCGGGAGGCAAGACGTCGCTACTTCCATTCAAGGACACTCGGAAGAAAGGGAAGTTGATATCGCCCTTTCTCCTGTGATTCCCTTAGAGTTTGTTTCAGACGAAGAGGATTCAAAGGAACATCATGCTTCGTCAGATTTGAAAAGACTTATGAAAGTCTTTAACGAAATTTTCCCAGAGAGCTTTATTCTAGCTGCGCCTCGTTCCCCTCCTTCAGAGTTTACGCTTGGGAAATCTTCTAATAAGACAAGTTTTACCAAGATGGTTTTGTCTCGCTCTTCCAAGAGAGCTCTAAAGGTGATGGGTAACTGGATGCAAATGAAGAGAGAACAAGACAAAACAGTTTTCTCGTTTCCTCCAGCAAAGTTAGCTTCCAGGTCAAGCGTATGGTATGAGTCTGGGAATTCCTTCTTCGGCACAAGGGGACTTCTTGAATTTAGTGGATTCTTCTCGTCGAACAGCTATGAGTAGAACTAAAGTATTTTGGTCGACTTCAGAGTTAGACCACCTCGTCAAAGGAGTGTTCAGAGCTTTCGAGGTTTTTAACTTTTTGGATTGGACCCTGGGAGCCTTGGGAAAATAGGTGGAAGCTTTTAAAGGCAATGACACAGAGGAACTTGTTCATATCATGTCGTGCATGGACAAGGCTTTGAGAGACGGGGCTAATGGATTGGCAGCACTATTCGCTGCGGGGGTCCTGAAGAAAAGGGCTCAATTTTGTTCTTATTTGACTTACAGAGTTACTCCAGTACAGAAGTCAGAGCTCTTTTATGCCCCTCTTTCCCCGCTCCTTTTTCCACAAGATTTGGTTAAGGAAGTCTCGTCAGCATTAGCACGAAAGGCTACTCAAAATCTAGTTTCTAAAACAGCAAGAAAGGTACTTCCTGCTAGCTTTTCAGCACATAAAGCTAAGGAAGAGGCTCCAAAACATCAGGTTTCTCTGCCCTTTCGAGGAACTACCTCTGGCAGACGTAGTTTCAGACCCTCAGGAAAGAGGTCTCAAAGAAGAGGATCAAGGCAAGGACAAAGCAGGGTTTGATGAAGTTCGTCCTCAGACAGCAGTAGGAGCCAGACTTTCCAACTTCTGGCAAGTTTGGGAAAAAAGAGGAGCAGACCTTTGGTCCATTCAAATACTCAAGGAGGGGTACAAAATCCCATTCCTAGAAAAACCTTTAACAACGTCCCTGATAGATCTATCAGCCAGGTACAGAGAGCAATAAAATATTCAGGCGATTCAACAGCAAACGTCGCTATTGTTAGAAAAGGAAGCAATGGAGAAGGTGTGGGATGTAGAATCACCAGGCTTCTACAATCGTTTATTCCTGGTGCCCAAGAACTCGGGGGGCGATGGAGACCAGTGCTGGACGTAAGTGCACTCAACGTCTTCGTACAGAAGACAAAATTTACGATGGAAACTACAAAATCAGTCCTGGCAGCAGTCAGAAAGGAGGACTGGATGGTCTCACTAGATCTGCAAGATGCGTATTTCAACATTCCCATCCACCCGAGCTCCAAAAAATACCTGAGGTTCGTATACAAAGAGGAAGTATTCCAGTTTCGAGGTCTTTGTTTCGGACTAAGCACCGCGCCTCAAATTTTCACAAAATTGATGACCAATGTCGCAGGAATGCTGCATGTGAGAGCTGTCAGAATCTGTCTGTATCTGGACGACTGGCTCCTCAGAGCTCCTTCCTACAGTCGCTGCCTGGAGGATCTTCAGAAAACATTAACGCTGTCAGAGGAATTAGGACTTCTAATAAACAAAGAAAAATCTCAACTGATCCCTTCTCAAGAAATCCTTTATTTGGGCATGAGGATTCAGAGTCTGGATTTTCGGGCTTTTCCATCTGCCTCAAGGACAGATCAAGCCCTGCGAAAGATTCAAAGCTTCCTAAGCAAACAGAAGTGCTCTGTGAGGGAATGGATTAGTCTTCTGGGGACCCTTTCCTCTCTGGAACAATTTGTTTCCTTGGGAAGACTAAATCTTCGCCCCCTGCAATTTCATCTAAATCGGCATTGGAACAAATGAAAGGATCTGAAGACAATGTCGATTCCTATTTCGGAAACAATGAAGCAATATCTTCATTGGTGGAACGACCCCGTCAAACTTCATGAGGGTTTGTCCCTAGAACAAAAGAACCCAGACCTAGTGTTGTTTTCCGACGCCTCGAAGTCGGGATGGGGGCCAACTCTGGGGAAGTTGGAGTTCTCGGGGTCCTGGACAAAAGAACAAATGAAAGCTCCATATAAAACCAGAAAATAAAGGCTTGTTGGCAGTCTTTTTTGACCCTGCAAGGAGTGCGGTATAAGTTGGTTGGTTGAAACAAAAGGTAGTGCAGGTCAACTCCGACAACACCATGGTGTTGGCCTACATTGTCAAACAAGGCGGAACCCACTCGAGGTCTCTTTACGAGACGTCGAGAGAACTCCTTCAGTGGGCAAAGATGAACAATGTGAACCTAGTCACTCGGTTCATCCAAGGGGAGAAGAATGTGTTGGCAGACAGCCTAAGCAGGAAGGGTCAAGTATTGTCCACAGAATGGACTCTTCATCGAGAGGTCTGCAAGAA
This sequence comes from Macrobrachium nipponense, assembly GCF_015104395.2. Taxonomy (NCBI): domain Eukaryota; kingdom Metazoa; phylum Arthropoda; class Malacostraca; order Decapoda; family Palaemonidae; genus Macrobrachium; species Macrobrachium nipponense. The sequence continues at coordinate 9,978,056 of NC_087217.1, forward strand.
CCTGTGGCGCACGTGGGGGCGACCTTGCATAGATCTGTTTGCCACAGCAAAGACGAAGAGGCTGGAGACGTACTGCTCTCCCGTGCCAAATCCAGAGTCTCTTCATATAGACGCTTTTCTCCTAGATTGGTCGCACCTCGACGTGTACGCTTTTCCACCTTTCAAAATAGTAAACAAGGTGATTCGGAAGTTCGTGTCACACGAGGGCACCAGGATGACTCTCGTAGCCCCCTTTTCGCCAACAAGGGAATGGTTCACAGAGGTACTGGAATGGATGGTGGACACACCGAGAAGCCTTCCTTTGAGAGTAGATCTTCTCAAACAACCCCACTTGGAAAGGTATCACGAAAACCTCCAAGCTCTACGTCTAACTGCCTTCAGACTATCGAAAAACTCACGAGAGCTAGAGGCTTTTCGAAGGAGGCAGCTAGTGCGATCGCAAAAGCAAGGAGAGCTTCTACTATCAAGGTCTATCAATCCAAGTGGGAGGTTTTTAGAGGATGGTGCAGAGACAACTCTTTTTACTCTTCCAGTACCTCTGTGACTCAAATAGCCGACTTCCTTCTATACCTTAGGAGAAGGCGAAAATTTTCGACTTCAACAATTAAAGGATACAGAAGTATGTTAGCTGCTGTTTTCTGACATAGAAAACTGAATTTATCTGAAAATAAAGATCTACAGGACCTTCTCCGATCCTTCGACACCACGAAAGAAGTACAACAGGACTCCCCTGCATGGAACCTGGATGTAGTTCTGAAGTTCCTAATGAGTGAGAGATTCGAGCCTTTACATTTGGCCTCGTTAAAAGACCTAACTATGAAGACACTCTTTTTGGTCAGTTTGGCTACAGCCAAAAGGGTTAGTGAAATCCATGCTTTCAGCAAGGCGATAGGATTTAGACATGGCAAAGCTATATGCTCCCTACAGCTAGGTTTTCTGGCTAAAAACGAACCCCCTTCACTACCCTGGCCAAGATCTTTCGAGATCCCGAATCTTTCGGATCTAGTTGGAGAAGAGTTAGAGAGGGTCCTAAGTCCAGTGAGAGCTCTAAAATTTTACCTAGAGAAAACGAAAGATTTACGTGGTAATTCAGATGCTCTTTGGTGCTCTGTCAAAAAGCCTGTTTTACAAATGTCCAAGAATGCGCTTTCCTTTTTCATTAGGAACCTTATAAGGGAACCTCATTCAGAATGTAGTGAGGCGGACCTCAATCTTCTCAAGGTGAAAGCACACGAAGTGATGGCAGTAGCAACCTCTGTAGCCTTCAAATAGAACAGGTCCATACAGAGTATAATGGACACAACTTTCTGGAGAAGTAAGTCAGTGTTTGCCTCACACTATTTGAAAAATGTATAGACTCGTTACGAAGACTGCTACACCCTGGGACCATTCGTAGCAGCGAATGCAGTAGTGGGAGAAGGATCTACCCCTACAATCCCAAACCCAATACCTTTTTTCTCTCCTTGGTGGTTGTTTGTGGAGACTGGACGCAGTCTTCCACAGTCATTGATTTTCTCAGTCAGGTGGTCATTTCGTTCCTTGGTAGCGCCCGGAATAAGGGTATTGAATGAGGTCCTGTCACATAGAGGTTATGCACCGGTTTGACAGCTCCTTGAGGTCTTCAGCCCCCTGGGTGGATCGCTGGATCTCTTAAGGAAAGCAGACATAATGAGACAGGAGATTACTAAAGTCAGCTTCCTTAAACAGGTACGAACCCGTAAGTTTGTTCATTAACTCTTATGTCAATTCTAACAATGTTGGCTGTCTCTGACCCTCCACCAAAGGTGTCAATCAGCTATATATATATAACTACCAGGTATGTTAGATGTTTAAAAATGATATTTTCATAAAATAAATTTTTTAACATACTTACCTGGTAGTTATATATAATTTAATTCCCACCCTCCTCCCCTCTAGAGACTAGGGGCATGGAAGATCTGAGGAATAGTTGGAATGGTTCCAGGTACTTGGGTAGAGGGTGCACAGGTGGTACACCTGACTACCCAATCGGCAATTGCCGCGAGTTTTGAAATTCTGCTGTGACATCACAGGGACTTAAGCTATATATATAACTACCAGGTAAGTATGTTTAAAAATTTATTTTATGAAAATATAATTTTTAGGTGGAAATATGAATTTGATAGGTCTTGTTGTGATTGTGAACTTATATTTTTTTTTTTTTAACACATTACATTGGCAGCATGTTTATTGTGTAAAAAATTATGTGATTCCGTTCACAATTTTCCTTTACAGTAGTACCTCGAGATACGAAATTAATCCGTTCCGAGGCGCCTTTCGTATCATGAGGTTTTCGTATCTTGGACCACATTTTACATGTAAAATGGCTAATCCGTTCCAAGCCCTCCAAAAACACCCCGGTAAATTTCATAATAAAGCTAAATTGACCTATAAACAATGAAATACTACAACAATTTGAACCATTCAATACCTAAGTTAAGAATAAAAATGCAAAACCTGTAAATAAAGTGTATATTAGTGTACAAGAAATATTATTACTGTAACGTAAAATGTGGAAGCTTACCTTTCGAGTGAGGCTATCTCCGAAAGTGGCGGCAGAGGAGGAGGAGGACAAACGGCAGATTACGTACGTACACTTAACTTACGAAAACAAAAAATTTAAGGAAAACTATAAAACTAAAAAATATACGAAACACATTAACAAAACTGTAACACTTAACTTACAAAAATCTAAAAAATAAAATGTTTTTTCTTTTTTATTTTTAACTTTTTTTTACTTTTACATATTTATTTATTTATTTATTTATTTTTTTTTTTTTATACAGAATTTCAACTTCACCACTACTTTCAATGTTCTGTTTTTAATCACTTGGTTCTTCCTTTTTGCTTTCAACTTTCTGTTTTTTATCACTTGGTTCTTCCTTTTTGCTTACTCCTGCTAATGCTGAAGGCCTCTTTAAAATATAACGATCCAAGGAAGATTGCTTCTGCCTACTTTTCACAATGTTCCTGAAACGACTCGGGCAAACGTCATCGAACTGCGCAAGCATACGACCTGTGTGAGCCTTTTCGGGGTGTCTTTTTTCGATAAACGGTTGCACTTTATGAAAAGCGGCTAGAACATCCTTAATTTCTGCCGTTGTCATAGGCTCCTCCTCCTCTTCCTCGCCGCTGCTAGAGAACTCCTCTTGAACGACGTTATGTTGCATGGCCTCCAACTCCTTCAGGTCATCCATCGTAAGCTCCTCTTGGTGCTCCTCGAGAAGGTCGTTGATGTCGTCCTCGTCGACGACCAGCCCCATGGACTTGCCGAGTGCAACGATCTTGTCAAGATCTGGTTGGGAACAGTTTCGGGATCGTCAACTGTTTCTGACTCTGCAGCACAAGCTTCGCCCACATCGAATCCCTCGAAGTCTCTGGCGGATACGGCATCAGGCCAGAGTTTCCTCCACAAGGAATTCAAGGTTCGCCTCAAAACCTCCTGCCAAGCTTGGTCGATGAGTCGGATGCAAATGACGATGTCGAAATGCTCCTTCCAAAATTGACGCAAGGTGAGGTTTGTGGTATTGGTGATGTCAAAACATCTCTTGAAAAGATGTTTCGTGTAGCTAAAGTTCGCTATCACTTGCTGGTCCATGGGCTGGAGGAGAGGGGTGGTGTTGGGCGGAAGAAAAAGAATCTTAACGAAGGAATACTCCGCTAGGATATCTTCCTCGAGGCCAGGAGGGTGGGGAGGGGCATTGTCCAACACCAGCAGACATTTCAGGGGGAGGCGCTTCTCTTACAAAAATTTCTTCACTGTCGGGCCGAAACACAGATTTACCCACTCCGTGAACAAAAGCCTCGTTACCCAGGCTTTTGCATTAACCCTCCACATCACTGGAAGCTTCTCCTTCAGCACTTTGTGGGCCTTGAAGGCTCGAGGAGTCTCGGAATGATACACCAGTAGGGGCTTCACCTTGTAATCCCCACTGGCGTTTGAACAAAGTGTGAGCGTAAGCCTGTCTTTCATAGGCTTATGCCCGGGTAGCTTCTTCTCTTCCTCTGTGATGTACGTCCGACGAGGCATTTTTTTCCAAAAATGGCCAGTCTCATCACAATTGAAGACTTGCTGAGAACTGTAGCCTTCCTTGGTCATCATCTCGTCGAAAGTCTTCTTAAATGCTTCTGCCGCTTTCGTGTCCGAGCTGGCAGCCTCCCCATGACGCACCACCGAATGGATGCCAGTTCGTTTATGAAATTTCTCGAACCAGCCATGCTAAGCCTTGATCTCTGGGATTTGCATTGAAGTCCCTTCCCCTCCGTCGTCTTCCGCCTGCGCAATCAAATTGCTGAAAATAGCACTGGCCTTGTGGGCGATTGCTGTCTCCGATACCGTATCGCCAGCTATTTCTTTGTCTTTTATCCAGACGAGGAGCAGCCGTTCCATCTCGTCGTGCACGTGGGTCCTCTTGCTGGACAAAATAGTGATGCCCTTCAACGGTGTAGCTGCTTTGATGGTATCCTTCTGTTTAAGGATGGTGCCTATTGTCGACGGATTACGGCTGTATTCCTTTGCGATCACACTCAATCGCATACCAGCTTCGTACTTCTTGATGATCTCCATCTTTGTCTCCAAAGAGAGCATGTGCTTCTTTCCGTAATTTACGTATAAGTAACACGATAAAGTTTCTGCACAACACGATAATAGTATACTGCAACGAAATCACTAACGAATTTACGTTACTAAACGAAATCGTCGGACCGAACGAAAGCCGTGTGCGTACGATAGAGATGTTGGTACTAAGAGGCCGAGATAGGTACGCCACCACGTATACGTATAAGATGCATGATGGGAGGGATGCTGTCCAATAGGAGAAAAGGATGTCATGGTGGTGACTAGCATCAGGAACCAATGGGAGAGCAGGAGGATGGTGGCGAGTCTACTAGTACTAAGATGGCGGCGCGCGGCGGGAGTTTCAAAATTGTTATCCGGGCGAATCTCGGACTTTCAGAAACCTTTCGTATCTTGAAAACTTTTCGCATGTAGAGCAGTAAAATTTTTCTCATTGGCTTTCATATCTTGAGTTTTTGGTAAGTTGAGCCTTTCATATCTCGAGGTACTACTGTATATATATATGTATGTATGTATGTATGTCTGTATGTCTGTATGAGAGAGAGAGAGACATGTTTTATATTTTATAAACACACAAAATATCATATTTCAATTCTTATTCCTATAAGAACATATATAATAATCAAAGAACCAATTATAAATAAATAAAAGAGCAATGACAAAAAGATAAAAAAAAAAATGGCTGGCTAGCTGGAAATATACATCCTGAAGGGATAGCGACCCCTAAATGGCACAAGCTGCTTGTCCAGAGTGTGATGAGGCCCTGGAGAGTAATTTTGCCTGTAATTAACCACCTCATGATCGAAAACTGCAAATGAGAGCAAGGTGATCTGTCCTCGCTTGCTTCGCTCTGGTAGCTGAATTGTCTAAACAAATCACTCTCGTTAGGAGGGCAAAACTACGCTCGCTCATTGTACAGCAGTACAAAGGATTGCCCTCTTGAAGATCCCACATGTCGCTTGTTGTGGTGTGATTGTCTGATTGTACAGTCAACATTATCAGGATCCCAATGAACACCACCAGTTCCCTCAGGTCCATGTCTCTAAGGGCAGCATTGCCCTTATGATGACAATCATTCCTCAAAAGGGCAAGTCAATCATTGGAACATAAGACAATCCGCTAGCATAGGATCAGACAAAAAGAGCCAGAATTTGTCGCTCACTCTTACCACCCCAGCGTTGACATCAGTGGGACCCCCAGGTTCGATCCTTTGCGTAAACATAGGTGGGAGGCATTGGGATCTCTCCGCCACTTGGTCCCATCACGAGCCTCAACAAATTCAGGTCCTATGCACTGGATAGGAGTTCCCCTGGCTGGCTGGAGGTCACCCCTCCTCCTCTTCCTACTCGTAACTCTACCGGGGTGAGCGTGTCCTCATCCCGAGAGGTTGAGGGACCAGATGTAGGTGGTGCTGCTGTTGTTGTAACAACAATGGGAACAGTCCCACTAACAACCCCCGATCCCTCCCCCCCATCGGTGTCGTCCACATCCCCCGGGGAAAGGTCAAGAGGATTAGCCTCTTCTTCCCTCTCCTCTTCTTCCAACGCAGCAGCCTGTACCTAACTTGGGTCGTCTACGTCCTCCTCCTGAACAAAGATGGCAGCCGATTCCTCTTCCTCGCCTTCTGACTGGACCTCCAGGTTGTCCTCAACGTCACTTTCAAATTCATAGAGAAGTGCGTTGATAGCATCTTCACCCAGTGGTCTCTCTCTCTCTCTTCGAAGCCATTACTGAAAAAAAAGCAAAATATTAAAAATGAGCACTCGAACGGAATCGGCCCATATGGCAACAAGGGCATCTCAACCAATGCGCCCGGCAAGCACGTGATAAACACACCCTCCTCCCACATATTCCAATAATAAAACATAACTATACTAATTAGTTATACTTTAATAAACACTGTCCTACATCAATTTAGTTATAATTTTTTTTTATTTGCAAAAAGAAAAAAAAATAGCACTGGAACAGAATTGGCCCATATGGCAACAAGGGCATCTCAGCCAATGCCCTGGAGATGCCACGGTCAATCACGTGATAAACACACCATCCTCCCACATATTCCAATAATAAAAAAAAAACTAAGACTAATTAGTTTTATGATAAACAGTCCTACATCAATTTAGTTTTTATAACTTTCTGTTTTTTGCAAAAAAACACAAAATTTAGCACTCAAACGGAATCGGACCATATGGCAACTAGTGCATCTCAGCCAATGCCTTGGGCATGCATGCAATAAAACACCATCCTCCCACATATTCCAATGATAAAACAAAATTATACTAATTAGTTATATAATAAACACTGTCCTACATCAATTTAGATATTATAACTTTTTTTTTTTTTTTTTTTTTTTTTTTCTTTTTTTTTTTTTTTTTTTTTTTTTTTTTTTTTTTTTTTTTTTTTTGTTTTTTTTTTTTTTTTTTTTTTTTTTTTTTTTTTTTTTTTTTTTTTTTTTTTTTTTTTTTTTTTTTTTTTTTTTTTTTTTTTTTTTTTTTTTTTTTGCAAAAAAAAAAAAAAACAAAAGAGGCAAGCGAACGGAATCGGCCCATATGGCAACAAGGGCATCAGTCAATGCCCCAGGGATGCACGCGATAAAACACACTATTCTCCCACATATTCCAATAATAAAACAAAACTATGCTAGCATGAACACTGTTCAATATGCAAAGTTTACCTAATAACTGTGCTTTTTTGCTAAAAACCAGAAAGTGGCACTGGAAAGGAAATGGACCATATGGCAATATATGGCATCTCAGCCAGTTCCCAAAGGTCACGCACATGATATACACAACATCCTACAACATTTTCCAATATCAAAAAACTATACTAATTAGCTAAATATTATGCACACTGTCCTACATGAATTGAGTACTTAATAACTTTGCTTTTTGCAAAAAAAAAAAAAAAAAACACTTGAAGGGGACTGGACCATATGGCCATATATACGGCGTGTCAGCCATGAACAAAGCCATTCATATTGTAGATACATCATCCTCCGACATATTCCAACATTACAAAACACTATTAGAATAAATACTGCTCAATATGCAAGGTTTACCTAAAAACTTTGTTTTTGCAAAACAACCAGAAAGTGGCACTCGAAGGAAAGTGGACCCTATTGGCGGTATTTGGCATCTCAGCCACTCCCAGAGTCACACACATGATACGCACAACATCCTGAAACATTCTCCAATATAAAAAAACTATACTAGTTTGCTGTTACCCACACTTTCCTACATGAATTGGGTACATAATAACTTTGCTCTTTGCAAAAAAAAAAAAACACAGAAACTGGCACTCGATGGGGACTGGACCATATGGCCATATTCGGCGTGTCGGCCATTCATATTATAGATGCAACATCCTCCGACATATTCCAATATTACAAAGCACTTTTAGAATGAATACTGCTCAATATGCGTGATTTGCCCAAAATCTTTGCTTTTTGCAAAAGAAAAAAAGAAGTGGCACTCAAAGGAAAATGGACCGTATAGCGATAAATGGCATCTCAGCCACTCCGAAGGCCACGCATGGCGTAGGTACACCATCCAGCCAGAGTTTCCAACACAACAAAGACGCATGACTGTGCACACTGTTCATTGAGAAATTGTTATGTAATAACTTTGATTTTCGATCACATACCTCTTGAGGTGCGTGAGGGTCAACCTCGACCTGAGGGATTCTCAGAAAAGGGGGAAGCACTTAAAGCAGACGTTGGGAGGTCTGAATACGGTTGCAGCTTGTAGAAGAGTGAACGTCTGCAGGTCTATTACACCCAGATTTGACACAGGCGATAATTTATGGGGGAAAAACATGTCTTTTGAAATACGCCTCAGGTAGTGCGCAACAATCGCACCTATTCAGGGTTAAAGACTGAGCGACTACTAGGTCCTAAGTTTTAGTGTTGGTGTTTTCATCTTAATTATGAATGAAAGTTACACAGTACATGTCTGTTATTGTAAGTATATTGCTTTTTCAGGCCTACTTCAGAGCAGGCCAGGCTGCACTAAAACAAGGAAAGTATGCAGAAGCTATGGAATTGGGATTGAGAGGTCGGTTTCTCTGTGGGGATACCAAAGATCTGCAGATTTTGATTGATGAAGCAGAAAGTAAATTATATGAGTCAAAGGAAGGTAAAGGTTAGTTTAAATGTTGACTTGTTTGTACTGGTGGCAGAGAGCATTTTATAATATTATTACATATTTGCAATGAAAAATGTCATATCAGTGGGTGGCCATTAGATAACATTAAGATCTAATCAAACAATTTACCAGAAGATTAAACTTGATGAATCATGATGGTTTTCAGGTTGTTAAATCTCAGAATTAAAGTTTTAATTGGAAAATTATGATATATAAACTTGTAAAAAACATGCTGAATGATTTAGAAATTGTTTTGACAGAGCTGAGGGTAGCCTGTTGTGTCTAGTTTTTTGTCCAGTTAGCATACATTAGTTGTAAGCAAACATTTCATTCATGTAGAGCCCAAATCATGCCCAGGGGGTCCTGAAATGACCATTCTGTAGTCTTAAGTTAACTCTTTGACTTATTTGTGATGTTTGAGATGTAAAAACTACATCTAGACTTATTGATGATGGATGTAGTCATCATAAAAAAGAAATAAATTAAAATGGAATACATACCTTTTTTCATGCTTTTCGGATGTGTTTTGTTCCCATTTGTAGAGGGATGACAAATGGTGATGAGCAAAGGTTTTTGACTGCGTTTACATCTTGTGTTATGGCCTGCAAAGCAGTGATATTTATCATTCTTGTCATGCTTGTATGTTTATGCAACGGTAAGCACCTTGTTTCATCTGTGCGAAAAATGTTTTATCTCCACTATTGGTGATCTGATTTTTTCATATTTCACTAATCTTCAATCACTGCAAGTATCACTGACAATATCAGAGAAAATGTTAAAGGCAAGTGCCCTGAAGTGAGCTTAATCTTAGGGAAGTTTATTAATAAATGGAGATATGGTTTGATGTTTTATATAAGTTGCCTTCGAGACTGGTATTTAAAGTTGGAGCAGCCTGACCATTATGTGACTTATTTAGGTCAAGGGTTCAAGGGTTTAAGGCTGCAAAGTTCACTTTAGTCCCTGCTGTCTAGCATGAAGAGGTAAAAGATTTCATAAATATTTTTTATATTTACCAAAATTTATTGTAATTTTCACAAGAGTATATTGTCCCTACTAAATCCATATAAATATTTCAGTGTTTGGGATTGGTTGTGGGAAATTCCTTCTTAACTATGAAAGTGAACAGGTTTTTTTAATACTCTTTATGAACATTGCCATAATCCATTCTTGGCTTTAGACAAAAATGTCCTATAGTCTCCTTGCACTAACCTGGTGAATACTGCATAGAATGCAGGATTTGTCGGTATTGTATCTATTTCAAATTTAATCATTAACAATCATACAAAATGCAGCAAATCATTACAAAAACTTGATGTAATATATAAATTGCAATACACTCTCTGAACACCTGAACAGCCATGGTCACTGACCAGCCCGAACTATATCCCCACAGATTTGCCCACAAAATGGCTAATTTTAACTGTCAGCGCTACCAATGCTACAGGTAAAAGCAAGTCAAAATGAGTTACCTGAGGTCTCACTGGCAACACTGCTGCAAATAGCAGCCGCTAGAGGCCAACAAACTCAATTGCTCTTTGTTCGCTTGTCTGACAGGACACATCCTGGTACAAGCGAACTGTTTTGGTCTTGTAGCCTGCTCACAGCTTCAATTGGCCTGTATTTTCTGTTGATGAATTTGGATTGTTCTTTTGGATTTTGCCTACAATTGAAGACATGGATTGACTCTGCTTCTGAATATGGACACACCCCAGAAAAAAGCACCTTCGTCCATCCCTTTGAAGTCCGCCTTATCTGCCGTGCCTTTGGAGCACTCCTGCAGCGGTGATGTAGGAGCCCACCAGTCCTGCACAGCTTGCAAGAAACAGATGAGTACACTCAGACATGATAGACATTGTCTTTGCATTAGCTGTAGGAAGGTGCAGTGTAATATTAAACAGAGATGTGATGAATGTAGGAATTGGTCGGTAGACCAAATGGATATCTATTTCAAAAACATAGAAAGGCACTATCTTCTAAGAATAAGCGAAGGCGAACAACAAAACCTAAGAAGGTAGAGGGGAAAAATCTTGAATCTGTTCTATTTGGAACATTAGAAGGTAGGTTGTCTTTGAGAATGATGAGCCTTTTCGCAAATCTCATGGCTAAGATAAGTGACGACAAGGATGCTAGCAATAGTATTGTAGAAACTAATCGTTCTTTTTCAACTCCCATGCCTGTTTCTTTACTAGGTTTGAGACGTAAAGTGTCCACCGTGATTCTTTCAGGTGCTACAGCAGCTGGCGATTCGTCTACGCCATCATTCTGTGTATCACTACCGGTTGTGTCCTCAGCCTCTCCTTCCACTAGGATAGCTGGTAATCTTCCTTCTTCAGTTCCCATTCCCATTGGTTCCACGGTTCATGGCTTGTACTTAGATGTACCTTGAGTACTGTACCAGTTGGTATGTTCTCCTCCGGTCCAACGTCGGCAGTAAAGGCTCCGGTGGTTACTCCGTGTGTAGCTACTTTCCTTTTTTTCTTTTCTTCTTCTACTTCTTTTCCTACAGCTATTGTTATTCATCCTTCCAAGATGTTGGATGTGGGTTCTGTTTTGGTTCCGGGAGATCTGGGAGTACTTTCTTCCCCTCCCTTTAATCAATGTGACTCCAGCTCCGGATACCAGTCCTGGTATGGGATTGGTTCAGACGGGGTTCGGTGGATAGTGTTGCAGCTCCCCAGGCCCTGGGTCACCCAAGTGTGGTTGGCCTAGGGGATACGTCATCGTCGCTAGATGGTACGGGGTTTGCGCAGTCAAATACAACGGGCCCTAGAGTTGTCATTGTCTTTAGTTGGTACAGAGCTTGCACAACAGCGTACGGTTGTGTCAGGTGTTAGTCATTGTCGCTAGATGGTCTGGGGTTTGCTCAGTTGGCTTTAGTTGGTTCAGGGATTGTGCGGTTGGCTCAGGTGTTACGTCATTGTCGCTAGATAGTGCAGGGTTTACGCAGTCGGATACGAGTCATACAACTGACTCAGGAGTTGCCATCGTCGTTAGTTGGTACAGGGTTGCACAGCAGCATCTGGTTCGTTCAGTATGATAGGGATAGGTATGTCAAGTGCTGGTCTCGCTCATCCAGATGTATCGGATGCAGCGCTTGCGGGTGGTCGGCTTTTCTCTTTTCCTGTTACGGTCGGTCGGACTATTCGGACAGAGAATAATACTAGTATATTGAAGAGGAGGAGCCAGTATCAGATGTGGGTTTTCTTCAGCAAATGTAAGCGTGGATAAGCAGATGGTGGACTTTATCCGTTCTCTCTATCCACAGTTCAGGCTCTTGAGAAACCTACTTACCCAAAGCAAGCAGTGTTTGAAACGTTGTATTCAACTAAATCAGTAGTCTCTCCAACATCAAGTAAGCTGGTCTGGTTTGGCTGAGTCAAGTAGGCTTTGGGGTAGACAGGATTCAACCTTGCTTCTAATTGGAAGGAGTTCTGTGGGGTAGTGGGGAACCCCTTGGCTGGTGCGAGTTCTACTCAACAAATCTGTTGAGGTTCTTCTCTCTAGGGTGCCTTTGTCGATTCGTTTGCGAGGGGTACATCTCGTGAGTCTTGTATTTGAAAGACGCCTTTCGCAGCCAGTCGGAGGCTTTGTCCCACTCTGTGGATGTTGTTTGAGTGATGGGGTGTTCTCAAACATGGTAGGTATACTCCTGATCCTGAATGGTGTTACAACCTCATCACTGTGGTTTTGATGAGGTTGGCATGCCAGGCTAATTTTTTTTTTTTTTTTTTTTTTTTTTTTTTTTTTTTTTTTTTTTTTTTTTTTTTTTTTTTTTTTTTTTTTTTTTTTTTCTCTCACGCAGACACACACGCAGACACACACACACACACACACACCATCTACTGCCTCACTGTCTGGATGCTCATAACAGTGTTCTGTTGAGGGCGCCTCTTGCGCTTTGCCTCAGTTTTAGAGAGCGTGATGTCTCCTCTATGGTCAATTTCGTGTCGTCGTCATCATAGGTAGTCACAGCAGCATCGTTGAATGATTGTGTAACAGTTGAAAGATCTCAAATGCTGCTGTGTCTGGTTTGAGCTCTCAAAGTTTGTCACATTCAGAGAAACTTACCTCGTCCAAGAAACTTTTTTGTTCCTCCTAGGTGTCCATTATGTTCCATTTCCAAATGCAATTAGTGCTTCTTGCGAGAGGTTATTAGTCAAGTGTCGGATGGTTCCTCATCGCTTTCGGAGCCTTCGAGTTGTTCTTCGTGTCCTAGGGTGCATAGTATCGGAGATAGCTACTTGGGAGTCGATGTTGTTTTCACGACGCTCTACCTTAGGGAATTTCAGTTTTCTTCAGAGAAAGGTTACTCGCTCGTTCCTCTGTTGCCGCCAACTCAATTTATATTTACTTTTCTATTATTTGGGTTTTGGGAGCTTAGGTAATCAGGAGTAGTCTAAATGAACTAAAAGTCTCTGTTGTCAGGGTTTAGAATGAGTGTATTGTTATTTTACACCCTTGAGGTTATGCAGATCACGCTGGTCATGTCGGAATAACTTCAACCTCTTCAGCACATTCATTTGCGTCAGTGAGCAGTGGAGAACTCAAATGCCCTACACATTCAACTTCTCCTCCATACATGAGAGGCTGGATAGCCACATGGGAAGTTCACCGTTTCCCCTCCATACATGAGAGGTATAGAATACCACAAGGGAGGTTCTTCTGACTCAGGCGGTACCTTAGACTCAACATTGACATTGTGGTATTTTCCTTCCAAGCATCCTCACCTACAATGTTAGATAGTTAGGTGAGAACACACATACACAAGGTAGGTTGATAATGAGTTACCTGCATATGCTCTGTGGACAGGTTGGGCTAAATTAGATTGATCCCACCTCCATTAAATGTTGTTAATCAGGCTAATTCAGGTGTTCAGGGATTGTATTGCAATGTGAAGTTTTCATAATAAAACCAGTATTGTAATACTTACCTGAATACCTGAATCATTCCCACCCTCCTCCCCATTTCAATTTGATAGTGAATGGCATTTGAGGTTTGTCAACCTCTAGTGGCCGGTATTTGTAACAGTGTTGCCAGCAGGACCTCGGGTAACTCATTTGACTAAATTTTACCTGATGCGGTGGTGGCGCTGACAGTTAACATAACATTACCCACATTTTGGGCAAATCTGTGGGGATATAGTTTGGGCTTGTCAGTGACCAGGGCTAATTCAGGTGTTCAGGTAACTATTACAATATTAGTTTTATTATGAAAACTTCATATTTCTATTCTTTCTGCATAGTTGCTGTCATTGAAATATTTGTCAATGTATAAAAAATATTAGTGCAGTTGTATTCAAAGATAGGGAGGCGTGCTGGTTAATGGAACAGCCATTGTTTTGGAGCGATTGTCAAATCTGGCACTTATCACCTCAGCTGATTTTAGTGACATCAACAAATTTCTGATATTATTCATCTCATGTGAAGGTAGATATTTACATAGCTTCATATACTTGCCTATTTAACTTCCTGCATAATCTATCACAAAGTAAAGGCGTCTTTTTATATTTATATTCTTATATTTATAATTGTAGTCTTATCAGTGGGGGAACATCTAATGGCATTCATAATGAGCAATCGGAGGAGGAAGATCAAGTAAGCATTGCCCTTAGGTCTAGTGATAATTTTCTCCAGCTCTTTAGTCAGTTCCAATCCAGTTAATGGTTGGTTAGGAATGGCAGGTTTGATGTAACTCAACAAAGTTGGGTAAACTTTCAGAAAAGTCTTAAATAAAGAAAAAAACTGGTCTAAGACAAGGCATTTTCGTCCGTCGATTTTGTTTATTTTTTTTTCCATCCAATGGCAGTATAGAGTATCAGGAGACATAATCAGCCATCCATACAGGAGGTCTTGTATTCCTCCATTGACGCTGATTCTCCCGTTTCACTTTGACCACTCACTTGTGGTTTCACTGATTCTTATGAGACTGAATTATCACTTGACATTTTGCTTGAGCTATCAGATAGGGAAGCTGGAACTACAACTGGTCGCACATCCAACACATGCCTCGACACTCCATGGAAATGTTGTTCAACGAGTTCACATGAATAACCATCCCTTTATGCCATTGAGTAGTACAGCATGTGTCCGAGGGCTTCACCCACACCTCCTCTCCCAGCGTAATTGAAAGGGTCGTGTCTTGGCTGATATCTGCTCCTTTGGGGACTACTGAAGGTTATCTCCACTCATATCTGTACACTTCATGCTGTGGAACAGATTATTCATCCTGTCCAGCTATGGGATAATGGCCCACTAATGTACCACAAACTGAAAACAATTCTCCCCTTGTAAGCATATCTGTAACTTCAGGCACTTTGTTACACCTCTGAAACATCAACTCTCCTCCAACTCTTACCAGTTGCAATCCTAAAACAGCTCCTCCATTGAGTGACTCAGGGGACTTTGTTATCAACCCAAATGTATTCAAGTGTCAAATTACCTCATCAGCAGAAGCTAATGATTCGTGGTGCCGAG
This sequence comes from Macrobrachium nipponense, assembly GCF_015104395.2. Taxonomy (NCBI): domain Eukaryota; kingdom Metazoa; phylum Arthropoda; class Malacostraca; order Decapoda; family Palaemonidae; genus Macrobrachium; species Macrobrachium nipponense. The sequence continues at coordinate 9,993,265 of NC_087217.1, forward strand.
TTCAACCCAAATCCCAATCTTCTGTAAGGCAGAATGTCTGGCCCTTATAGTTCACTAGTTTATATGGCCACAATTTTCATCAACGCTCAACGGTAGGTAGTCCGACTCCAAATACACAACACACATATTCTTACCTGTCTGTCGCCATTTACATAGTGTCTCACTGCATATGTCAGTCACATCATCGCCAGTGTGACACTTGAAATTCATATTAAGTTCCCGAAAATTAAGCACTGGTCTCACCTTATAGAGGAATGATATCCTCTTTAACTTCTTATTTCCACGAAACTAAAATCCCTTCAGCAATCCACCTGTTCACTTCCTTCTCAAACTCTTCCTACTTCCAACCCTCAAGCTTTTTATCATAACTTATTTTATTTGTCAAAATCACAGGTTCATTGTTCTTCCAAAACCACTTGACTGTCCATTTCTGTCCATCAAATACTGCATGAAAGTCTGGGTCTTCAGAAACAACTGTTGGACAACCGTCATCACTCTCACCACTAAGCCTGTGCTCAATTTCTTGACTAACTGAAGCAACACCAAAGGCACCAAAACATACCATGCCTTGGGTCATTGTGACACCTCCCAAGTGGACAATAACATCAACTCCTAACACCACATCAACACCATTAACCAGTTGATCCGACACCATAGCCCTCATGGTTATACATTCACCGTTCACACCTATCTTCACCCATTATGACTCCCATTTTTACACTTAAATATGACTCCCATCAAAAGCACTGATATACACCTAACCTCTACATTGGGGCACATATCTGGAATGTACCATCATTGTAGAGCAGCCTGTATCTACAAGTCCTTTTGCAGGCTCATTACCAGTCCAAACATCAATTATAGGCAATGTATCAAGGTGTGCCTGTCTTATCATCACAAGGGTGGTTACAGGTGCAGCAGTCACCCCTTACTCGTTTTCTGCAACCTGTTCTTGACAACTACTGGCAATATGACCAATTTTATTACACCTAAAACATCTCACCTGTGTCTTTTTGCAGTCTTTATCATATGAGGGCCACCACGTTGGAAACATTGACCCTTAAACTGGATAGGCCTAGTCCTATTCTCAGGTTCCCACCACCACCTCTTTCTCCATTCTTCCTAACAGTCACAGCTACCACACCTACTTGCTGTTTTGATGACAAAATCCTAGCATGATTGAGCAGTTCACTCATTGCCATCATTATCACATTTGGCACTTTCGGTAAAGCAACACTAATATTATCCGAGAAACCATTGACAAAAGTTAGTTTCGCCACATTTTCTAAACAAACCTTATCAAACTTAGCTAAACTGGCCAACCTCCTAATCTCATTGGCATACACATCAACTGGTTCTCCTGTCCACTTCATCTGAACTAGTTTTTCAAAAGCAGAGAATGCATCATCAGTAAATGTTACTTTTAGTTTTTCCTGAATTTTCACTGCATTTTCTTGGTCTTCATCACTCATCTCCAAATAAAGTGCTAGAGCATCCACCCTCCAGATACAATGGAATAAAACTGGCTAAGTCTGATATATTCTGTATCTTAGCCACTAAGGTTACCTTCTTCAACCATGATACAACGTCTCTTCGCCAGTGAACGGCTTAATCATGTCCATTGTAATTTTAGATGCCATACTTTCTTGGAATAAGCCTAGATAGCTTGTAGTTAAACTAAACTTGCAAGCTCCCTCAGACTGTTCAAATCCCTTTGCAAGCTCCCTCAGACTGCGTAATGGATGACCTTCAAGATCCAACTCGCCAACCAATGAAAAATAAAGGGAAAGAGGGAAAGGTCCCTCACCACAAACTCTCAACCACAAAGCCCCGAGGCACAACACCCTACCTCGACAACAGCTGAGTGACTACTGCCCAGGTCTAGACAATCCCACTCACATGTAACTGCAACAGTGTTTCCAAAAAATCCTACATCACATTAATGACACAACAGTAATCAAACTCAGAAATCATCAGTAGAACTTAGAATATGTGTGATTCACAGATCGGTTAGGCTGTTTACTAAAATTCCTGAAGTGGTTGAATCTGGTGGAGCCGATTGGTAGCCTCATATAGGTCTAAGTCCAGTAATTGTGTGAACCACAAAATTATATATTTCTTTATTTACCCTTTGTTTTATACGACTACAGGTTTAAGCAATTATATTATAAGGTTTGTTTATGAATTTATGCAGTTATATTATAAACAAAGTGGTAGGCCATTGGTGAAATAGCTTGTTAAGCAGGTCATCAAATACTTTGACTTCTCCCTATCACTGTCAGTTAAGCCCCATCAAACTTATCTGGGCTCTGATTAAGACAAAAGTAAAAAAGGATAATTTTCATGGAAACCAAACTTTGAAGAAAGTAGAAGTAGCAAGAACTGCCATAAACAACATAACCGTAAAAGACTGACTTAAATGTATACACCATATGAGGAAAGTTGAAGATGAATATAAGAGGAAAGATAGAGCCTTCAACCATCTATTGGAAAGTTTTATTATAAACATTGATGATGACAGTATAGAATTTGACAAAGATGAATGATTACATATTGAGAGAAATAGAGATTGAATGTGTGTGTGTCAGTGTGTTTGTCTTGTTTGTGGGCTTGCATATATTTTCAAAGTGTTATGTATTATGTAGGTAATAAATATTATTGGTTTCCTCTTTGCCTTTCCTTTATAGTGCTACCAAACATAAAGTTTATAATGCATACAAATATGCCTAGCTTACTTTTAAAAATATATAATTTTTATTGTATATAATAGCCAGATTTGTAGATATGAAATTTAATGGATTATATATATATAGTGCTATTGTTTAAGTTGTCGATTTAATTTGGTCACTATTTCTCCAGATTATGAGTATTCTCTTAGGCCTATAGCAAATTAATTTTAGATCACCTTGAACCAAAGAGTAGTGTTATTACGATGAAACCCAAACATAAATTCAAATACAAATTGAAGATTAACTAATTGGTAAAATTTGTGTTGATGTCACTGAAATCAGCTGATGATGTAACAAGTGCCAGATTCGACAATTCCACTTAACCCTCTTACGCCGAAGCGGTAAAAAAAATTGTCTCCCGTGTGCCGGAGGTGTTTCAGAGTGAGCGCGGAAGCAGAAAAAATATTTTTTTCAAAAAATCACAGCGCACTTAGTTTTCAAGATTAAGAGTTCATTTTTGGCTCCTTTTTTTGTCATTGGCTGAAGTTTAGTATGCAACCATCAGAAATGAAAAAAATTATCATTATCATATATAAATAATGCGATATATGATAGCGCAAAAACGAAATTTCATATATAATTTTATTCAAATCGCGCTGTGCGCAAAACGGTTAAAGGTAACAAGTTATTTTTTTTTTCGTTGTAATGTACACTAAATTGCAATCATATTGGTCTATAACACATTGTAAAACAATAAAAGCATCACAGAGAAAATATTATCACAAAATAATGCATGAATTCGTAACGCGCGGACGTAAACAAATATTTTTTTTCAAAAATTCACCATAAATCTAAATATTGTCCTAGAGACTTCCAATTTCTTTCAAAATGAAGACAAATGATTGAATATTACTATACTGTAAGAGTATTAGCTTACAATTGCAGTTTTCGACCATATCTGACGAGTTAAAGTTGACCAAATGTCGAATTTTTTTTTATATATATTTTTTTATATGCAATTATTTCTGAAATAAGAAAAGCTACAACCTTCAAATATTTTTTGTTTTATTCTACATAAAATTGCGCACATTTTCATATATAAAACTCTATGAAATGCCTAATATGAAATGGAGCAAATATTCCGAGAGTGGGACGTACGCATTTCGGAGATTTGTGTTGGAGAATCCGCGCGCGGAGGGAAGGAAAGATTTTTTTTTTAATTCACCGTAAATCTAAATATTTTGCTAGAGACTTCGAATTTGTTTCAAGATGAAGATAAATGACTGAATATTACTAGACTGTAAGAGTTTTAGCTTACAATTGCGTTTTTCGACCATTTCGGTAGAGTCAAATTTGACCGAACGTGGTTTTTTTCTATTTATCCTGATTTATATGCAAATATTTCAAAAATGAGAAAAGCTACAACCTTCAATTATTTTTTGTTGTATTCTAGATGAAATTGCGCACATTTTCGTATATAAAACTTTATGTAACGGCTAATTTAAAATGGTGCAAATATTACCACAATCGCACGTATGATTTTTTCGGAAGAGTTACCGCGCGGACGTAAAGAAAATGTTATTTTTTTTATAAATTCACCATAAATCGAAATATTGTGCTAGAGACTTCCAATTTGTTGCAAAATGAAGGTAAATGCTTGAATATTACTAGAATATAAGCGTTTTAGCTTACAATTGCGTTTTTCGACCATTTCGGTAGAGTCAAAGTTGACCGAAGGTTGAAATTTTGGCAATTATCGTTATTTATATGAAAATATCTCAAAACTGATAAAAGCTACAACCATGGGTTGTTTTTAGTTGTATTGTGCATGAAATTGCACACATTTCCATATATAAAACTTTATATAACGGCTAATTTTAAAATGGTGCAAACATTACCACAATCGCATGTATGATTTTTTTCGGAAGAGTTACAGCGGGGACGTAAGGAAAGTTTCTTCATAAATTCACCATAAATCGAAATATTGTGCTAGAGACTTCCAATTAGTTGCAAAATTAAGGTAAATGATTGAATATTACTAAAATATAAGAGTTTTAGCTTACAATTGCGTTTTTCGACCATTTCGTTAGAGTCAAAGTTGACCGAAGGTTGAAATTTTGGCAATTATCGTTATTTATATGAAAATATCTCAAAAATGATAGAAGCTACAATCATGAGTATTTTATTGTTGTATTCTACATAAAAAATGTGCACATTTTCATATATAATAGTTCATGTGACAGCTAATTTACAATGGTACAAAAATTATGTCAAAGTGACGAAGTAATTTCCGAGATGTGTCACAGATACTTTTTAGTGCGAGAAGAAAGAAATTCGCGCTTGCGCGCCTGTGTAACGATTGTAAACAAAACAACACCTTGATCCGTGAACTCCCAGCATCCCCCAAGGCAGGTGATTCAAAAGTTTTAGGCTGGTAGGCCTATAAGTATTTTTCTGCGAATTTAAAAAAAAACTTTTGTAAGTCGATGTAAAATACGTCCAGTCGGCACACGGGAGACAAAAAATGTCGACGTAAAATACGTCCAGTCGGCACACGGGAGACAAAAAATGTCGACGTAAAATACGTCCAGTCGGCACACGGGAGACAAAAAATGTCGACGTAAAATACGTCCAGTCAGCGTAAGAGGGTTAACAATGGCTGTTCCATTAACCAGCACACCTCCCCTCTCTTTGCATACAGTTGCACTCATTTTTCTTTTATACAATGACAAATATTTCAGTGACAGTCACTATGCAGAAAGAATAGAAATTTATATATTACATCAAGATTTTGTAATGATATGCTATATTTTGTATGATTGTTAATGATCAAATTCGAAATAGTTTCAATACTGACGCATCCTGCATTCTATTCAGTTTCAATGGTGGGTGGGGCTTATTCACCAGGTTAGTGCGAGGAGACTATAATGTTTGTTTTCCAATTTCCTTTGTTGAATTACTGGCCATCCTCCCATCCCTTCTTCCCACTTTAACATCCATTTATGCAAAACAAAGACCATAGTTACTACCTACTTATGGTGTTTATCGTTCATATGGTACACGGCTTCTTCTACAAGATACTTTGGTGTGTATTATGTATGTGCTACTCAGCCATTTTCTGTCTACTAAATAGTGTAAAATTACTAGTGTTTTGGGATATCTGGACTGAGTATGGTGTGTGTAATTGATGGGTTTTTAGGAAAAAGAAAAAGATGTACAGGTTCCCAAATAGTTTTTTTAACTAGTACCTTGAAAGAGTTTAGCTCTCTCCTTGACAATGTTGCTGGTAAGTTCAGCGGTACAATTATTCAATAGATTTTATTTAAGTTTCTGTGGCTGTGAAAATGAGAGCAAATTAAAGTTAAACATCTTGGATAGTTATATACAAAGACCAAAAAGAATGCATGAAAATTAAAAGGCCCAAAAGCAGTCCTGGTTTCGACTAAAGGACATTGCAAAGACTGTAGTACCAGCTTCAATGTGACTTGTGTGCCTATTGTAAGAGATATTGGATTCCTTAAGCATAGTTGATGAATAGGAAGAAATAATCCTGTAACCTTGTATTTTTTCTGGTTTTTATGTTTTCTTTCTTTCTTTCAGCCCGAAATATCAAGAATAAAAAAGGCTCCAGAAAAGTATTTAATGGCAGTTTTAATGATGATGAAGAAAATGTAGATCCCAATGTGAAGTGTTCAGTGGAGTAAGTATATTTTTATTTTTGTTATTTTTTTTTAAAGGAAACTTGTTTCTCAAGAAGTTATATAACGAAAATAATTACATCTTATTATTGACAGTACATGAGGTCTGCCCTCACTGTTGAGTACTAATGACGTCCTTTAATAAATAAAATTTACTTATAGCTAAAACGGTATCCATGAGTTGGTAATTGGACCCAGCTTGAATAGCTTACAGTGTACATTGATACCATATGAGGTCATTAGTAGCTTATCCTAACTGGTACAGTGAACCCTTGTCTATATACCTGAATCACAAGAAAAAGGAATGTGATAAATGTATAAAGAAAGACAAATTTACTTAGCAGACTGAAGAAATGTGAAAAGTAAATTTAGAAAGAAAACTCTTATAAATTGCAAATGGGGATTACAAAGGAAAAAATAGGTAGGGCCCTGGTTATCGGTGGCCTCGGTTATTATTGATCCAGTTTTATGGGGCTTGTCAAGCGATGACGATAGCTTGGTTTAAGGTGCCGAGCCTCGGTTATCGATGCTGATAACCAAGGCTTGGCATCGATAACTGGGGCTCGGCAATTTTCAGTTATAGGTGCGCTGTCGGGAACAACCCCTGCTGATAACTGGGGACAGCCTGTACCTGGAATCCAATCCAATTGAAGAATTAGCAGACCTACCAAGAACAGGGTTAAGTATTAAGAGGTTTTTACAAAAGATTAGGCCCCAACAACTCGGGAACAGGGACTAGGCAATTAAAAGAATATACAAGGAAGGTGACTGGCCAACAAGAAATGTTATAAAAGTACACCTAAATAATTGTTCTTTTGGTAAACAGTAAAAATTCCAAGATGAAGATTTAAAGAAAAAAATATTAAGCATACAAGTACTACATGTAATATATATCTATAAGATAACTGATTTGTAATTAAGCCTGTAAACTTTTAGAGGTCATTCCTGAATATTTTGCAAAAACAGGGGTTCAAAACATACATGCCATGGCTAAGGTTAAAATTACAACTGGAAGTAAGCTTTATTATAGCACATCATTCCCCAGTATATCGATCTAAAAATCAAACACAAGAAAAATATGGACAGAATGTCAACCTCGTTTTTTCCTATAACAACACACTAAAAGGGATGATAATAGAAAATAGCCCTAAGGAAAACAACAACATAATTGTACATAAAATTCCCATATTTGGACTGCCCTTCTTATTGTATCAGCCAATCTAGAAAGGATTTAGACATGTGAATTAAACAGCATAAGTATTCTGTCAAAAGTTGGCAAATATCCAATGCTATATTCATTCATTTAAGTGAAAACTCTCACAGGATAAATTGCACTTGAAGTTCAGTGATTGCCTGATTGAGAGATTCTCATCACAAAATCTTGTAGAATCTGCTATTGTACAGTTTACTTATAGTTGTGAATATAATATCAGCATATGCTCCTCAGGTGAGTTGCCAAGAGCAAGAGAAAGAATTAGAACAGTGAAAGAGGAGGAGAAACTAAAAATAGGAGCCGATATGAATGGCAGGGTGGGAAAGAGAAGAGATGGGTATGAGGAGGTACATGGAGGCCATGGGTTTGGAATTAGAAATGGAGATGGGGATTATTTATTGGAGATGGCTCAGTTTTGAATGGGGATTATTTATTGGAGATGGCTCAGTTTTGAATTGGTCTGTATGAACACATGGTTTCAGAAGTTAAGATAAGTACTTGATAAGTTATGATGAGTGCAGAGCCAAATAGAGGAGTCGACAAAAGCAATGTGACAAACTGCAAAGTGATCTTGGGAGAAGTGTGTGTTAAACAGCATAGGTTGGTGGTAGAGGATTTTAAAATGAGAGGTAGGAAACCCAAGAAAAAGAAGAGAAGATCTAGAATTAAGATTTGGGACTTTAAAGGAGGAAGGGGGGAGCAATTTAGGAGGACCTTGAGAGAGACACGTCTGGAAAGGGGGAACATAGAATTTGGACAGGGTAATAGAGTGGAAAACATCTGGGCAGACATTGGAGAAATATGTGTGACGGAAGCAGAAGAACTGGTGGGAAGAACCAGCGGATATGGAGTGCTGAGAAGAGAAAAGTGGTGGAATGGAGAGGTGCAAGAATCAATTAAAAGAAAATCAAAAGCATTTAAGGATTGGAAAGTAAGGCATGCACAGGGTGCAGGAGAAAGGTACAGAGAAGCGGAAAGAGAGGCGAGGAGGACGGTAGGTATGGCTATGGTAAGGGCAGCAGAGCAGTTGAATGAAAGACTAAGAACAAGAGAAGGAAAAAAGGATATCTATGAGATTTCAAACATGAGGAAAAGGCAGAGACAGGATGTGGGTAGATTCGGTGTCATCATGGATAGTGATGGAAATACTATATATTGTATAAGGAGGAAGACATTAAGAAGAGATGGCAAGATTATTTTGAACAACTGTTAAATACTAAAAATGAGAGAGAGAGGAGATTGGGGAAGCACAGTGGGTGGAGGGACCAGTGAGGGAAATACAGGATACAGAAATGAAGAGAGCATTAAAAAAAATGAAGAATGGTAAATCACCAGGTCCATCAGAGTTCCAAATTGAAATGATCAAATTACTAGGTACAGAAGGGATGAAATGGATGCTGGATTTATTAAAAGCTATATGTGAGGGGAAGAAATGCCAAGGGATTGGGAGGAGAGTTTGATGGTTTATATATATATATATATATATATATATATATATATATATATATATATATATATATATATATATATAGATATATAGATATATATATAGATATATATATAGATATATATATATATATTATTATAATGATATATATATAATATATATATATATGTATATATAATATATATAGATATATATATATATATATATATATATATATTATATATCTATATATATATATCTATATACTATATATATATATATATATAATATATATATATATATCTATATATATATACAAGCAGAAGGGAGATGACATGGATTGTGGTAACTACAGGGGAATTGAACTAACAGAGCACAGACTGAAAGTTTTAAAGAAGGGAGATGACATGGATTGTGGTAACTACAGGGGAATTGAACTAACAGAGCACAGACTGAAAGTTTTAAAGAGAGTACTGGATGAGAGATTAAGAGAGATTGTAAAGATCGGGAAACAGCAGTATGGATTCATGAGAGGAAGAGGGATTTTGGATGCCATCTTCATAATAAGACAACTACAGGGAAAGAGGCTAGAGGAAAACCAGCTCTATTGTGCATTCATAGCCCTAGAGAAAGCATATGATAGAATCCCAAAAGAAGTGATGTTTTGGTGTTTAAGGAAAAGGAAAGTCCCAGAAAAGTTGGTTAGGCTGGTCGAGATGATATATAAAAGAACACACAAAAGTGATAACAGCAGTTGGGGAAACAGAAAACCTTGAAGTTAGTGTTGGATTACACCAGGGGTCAGCATTAAGCCCATTTTTGTTTGTATGGTTCATGGATGTGTTGAATGAAGCAATCAGGAATGAAGAGCTGTGGGAATTGTTGTACGCAGATGATCTGGTGATTACTGCTAAAAATGAGGAGGACCTACAGGGGAGGGTTGGAGAGTGGCAGGAATCTTTAGAGAAGGGTGCCATAAAGGTGAATGTAAATAAAACAGGTTTTGCTGAGCGATAGGGAAGATAGAGAGAGAATAGTACAAGAAAGAAGAGGGTCGATTATAAAACAGGCAGAAAAGTTTAAATACTGTGAGGCTGGAGTTGACAGTAGGATGAAAGCTGCATGGGGGAAGTGGAGAGAGGTAGCTGGAGTAGTATGTGATAAGAAAATGCCAATCAAGCTAAAAGTCAAGATATCTGTGGTGCATAAAGGACTTGTAGAGAAGGTGTACATCCTCGGAGGGAGATTCTCTTCATTTTCTTCATCCTCCATGTACCATTTAGTCCATAAAGGACTTGTAGAAAGGCATGCATCCTCAGAGGGGGATTCTCTTTATTCTCTTCCCATTTGTTCAAATGGTACATGAAGGACAAAGAGTCTGAAGAGAATCCCCCCTCCTAGGATGGAGGACAAAGTCTGAAGAGAATCCCCCTCCGATGATGTACACCTTTTCTATGAGTCCTTGGTGCACTTCAGATAAAAAGAGAGATGTATTAAGAAGATTGTGGAAGAGAACATCACCCCTGCAGAGGAAGGGAAAGGCTCTCATAATCTGTTACAAGAACTGAAGGACAAGAGACCTGGTTGTGAGGAAACCCAGCCCCACCTGCAGGAGACCCCTTATAGGGGAATTAACGTTGTCTATTGGTGCACTACCATATCCAAGAATGTCCTGGAGTCTATATCATTATGACAACATTACGACTGTCCAAGAGGGTCTCATGTCACACCCAGAATGGTGCCATCAAACACCACTCTCTCACTGCCCATCAACAGCACATCGCGCTAGAGGACATCGTCAAAAACACTGAGGTAATCGGAAGAGCCCCTGATCAGTGATGCCCATGCCTCCTTGAAGTGTTATTTTTTTCTAGAACAGAAACCCCTCCTAAATACGACACAGGAACCCTTCCTGCTGCCCACCTGTGTGAGGAAGGCCCAGCCCCCCTCCAGAGGATAACACCAACACCCAGGACGGGACCAACATTAAAGAGGTTGGCAGTAATACCAGGAGTGACGTTGTAGCCAATGAAAACCCAGCTCCAGGTGACACCACACACCTGGGAAGGTCAACGCACCTCGAGCATTTCCGACGCCTGACCACCAGCCAATGAAAAGTCGACTACCCCTTGGGTCCTGCAGGAGTATATGTGAGCACCCGCATGACCATGATATAAGAAGAAGGACTCGCCACCAGGATTCAGCCCTCCAGCAACCATCACTGTGATAATGCCTTGGTAGATCTGGGTGAAATGTCACATCAAAAGAGAGAGAGAAATAGAGAGGTATAATTCAAAGTGACTCTACCGGATTTGACGATCCCCTTTGGCACGTTGCTTGCCAGTTTTAGCAAAACTGAGAAATCCTTGATAAGACAAATAGAGAAGACTCTATACAAAATTAATGAAGCTGATGCAGCAATCCTTTTTAATAAGACTTGTTTAAAAGAGGGTCTAATCCCAAGATATATATATATATATATATATATATATATAATATATATATCTATATATATATAATATATATATCTATATATATATATATAATATATATATATAATAACACACACACACAGTAATACCTCTTATCTTTTGCAATTTGGGTTGCGCGAATTCATAGTAGGGCAATCTTCTCATTCAAACATAAGTAATTATCATATGCAAGTATTTCATACAAGTGAACGCAAATGCAAAATTTTCAAGTCCTGGAGAAAGCCTGCATGTGTTTGTTTAATTATTTTTAATTTATAAGTTTTCCAGCTTTATTGTGTAAATTAAATAACATTAAATAATAATTCTCTATCTCTCTCTCTTTTACTGAGATGAGAGAATTTTTATGGTACATATATGTACTATGTTTACTAATATTTTCAAATATTAACCCTCTTACGCCTAACCCCTAAAAACCAAAACGTCTCCCGTATGCCAAGGCGGGTTTGGGGTGAGCGCAGAAGCGGAAAAAATAATTTTTTCAAAAAATCACAGCGCGCTTAGTTTTCAAGATTAAGAGTTCATTTTGGGCTCCTTTTTTTTGGTCATTGCCTGAAGTTTAGTATGCAACCATCAGAAATGAAAAAAAATATCATTATAATGCGATATATGGTAGCGACAAAAAAAAATTCATACATAATTGTATTCAAATAGAGCTGTGCAAAAAACGGTTTAAGCTAACAAGTTACTTTTTTTTTGTTGTATTGTACACTAAATTGCAATCATTTTGATATATAACACATTGTAAAATGATCAAAGCAACACAGAAAAAATATTATCACAAAATAATGCATGAATTCGTAACTCGCGGACATAAAAAATGTTTTTTTTCAAAAATTCACCATAAAAATTCACCATATTGTTCTAGAGACTTCCAATTTATTCCAAAATGAAGACAAATGATTAAATATTACGATACTGTAAGAGTTTTAGCTTAGAATTGCAGTTTTTTACCATTTCGGACGCGTTAAAGTTGACCGAATGTCGAAATTTTTATATATATTTTTTTTATATGCAAATATTGCAAAAATGAGAAAAGCTACAACCTTCAAATATTTTTGTTTGTATTCTTCATAATTTGCGCACATTATTATATATGAAACTCTATAAAATGCGTAATATGAAAAGGAGCAAATATTAGGATAATGCGACGTACTCATTTCGGAGATTTGCGGCCGCGAATCTGCGCGTTGAGGGAAAGAAAGTTTTTTAAATTCACCATAAATCTAAATGTTGTGCTAGACACTTCAAATTTGTTTCAAAATGAAGATAAATGACTGTATATTACTAGATTGTAAGAGTTTTAGCTTACAATTGCATTTTTCGACTATTTGGGTAGAGTCAAAGTTGACCGAACATGGTTTTTTTCTATTTGTCGTGATTTATATGCAAATATTTTGAAAAAGAGAAAAGCTACAACCTTCAATAATTTTTGTTGTATTCTACTTGAAATTGCACACATTTTCATATATAAAACTTTATGTAACGGCTAATTTTAAATGGTGCAAACATTTTGACAATCGCACGAAAAAAATTCTGATTTTTTTCGGAAGAGTTACCTCGCAGACGTAAGGAAAATTTTTTCTTTTTTCATAAATTCACCATAAATCGAAATATTGTGCTAGAGACTTCCAATTCATTGCAAAATGAAGTTAAATGCTTGAATATTACTAGAATATAAGAGTTTTAGCTTACAATTGCGTTTTTCGACTATTTCGGTAGAGTCAAAGTTGACCGAAGGTTGAAATTTTTGCACTTATCATTATTTATATGAAAATATTTCAAAACTGATAAAAGCTACAACCATGGGTTGTTTTTAGTTGTATTGTGCATTAAATTGCGCACATTTCCATATATAAAACTTTATGTAACGGCTAATTTTAAATGGTGCAAACATTAGGACAATTGCACGAAAAAATTTATCGGAAAGAGTTATCGTGCGGACGTAAGGAAAAAGTTTTTTCATAAATTCACCATAAATCAAAATATTGTGCTAGAGATGTCCAATTAGTTGCAAAATGAAGGTAAATGATTGAATATTACTAGAATATAAGAGTTTTAGCTTACAATTGCGTTTTTGGACCATTTCGGTAGAGTCAAAGTTGACCGAAGGTTGAAATTTTGGCACTTATCATTATTTATATGAAAATATTTCAAAACTGATAAAAGCTACAATCATGAGTATTATTTTGTTGTATTCTACATAAAAGTGCGCACATTTTCATATATAATATTCCATGTAACGGATAATTTAAAACGGTGCAAAAATTATGTCAAAGTGACGAAATAATTTTTGAGATGTGTCACTGATACTTTTTAGTGCGATATGAAAGAAATTCGCGCTTGCGTGCCTGCGTAACGATTGTAAACAAACAACGCCTTGTTCTGTGAACTCCCAGCATCCCCCAAGGCATGTGACTCAAAAATTTTTGGCTGGTAGGCCTATAAGTATTTTTCCGCAAATTTAAAAAAAAACTTTTTTGAGTCGACATAATACGTCCAATCGGCATACGGGAGACCTTTTTGACTCGACGTTTAATACGTCCTATCAGCGTAAGAGGGTTAATAATAATATAACAATAATATAACTGAAATAACAAAATTTGTATGTGATAGTATTTTAAAGAAATAACCTTTTCATTTCACTTTTAAACTCTCTCTCTTCTCTCTCTCTCTCTCTCTCTCTCTCTCTCTCTCTCTCTCTCTCTTAGTTAGTGGTAGATAATTTTTAATTGATCTACAGTAGTACCTCGAGATACGAAATTAATCCTTTCCGCGGTGCCTTTCGTATCATGAGGTTTTCGTATCTTGGATCACATTTTACATGTAAAATGGCTAATCCGTTCCAAGCCCTCCAAAAACACCCCAGTAAATTTCATAATAAAGGTAAATTGACCTATAAACAATGAAATACAACAACAATTTGGACCATTCAATACGTAACTTAATAATAAAAATGCAAAACCTGTAAATATAGTGTATATTAGTGTACAAGAAATATTACGTATTACTTTAGCGTAAAATGTCGAAGCTTACCTTTCGAGTGAGGCTATCTCCGAAAGTGGCGGCAGAGGAGGAGGAGGAGAAACGGCAGATACGTACACTTAACTTTACGAAACACACAAAAAAATGTCAGAAAAACAAACTAAACTTTACAAAACACATTAACAAAACTGTAACACTTAACTTTACAAAAAGCTTAAAATAAAATATATTTTGTCTTTTTTTGATTTTTACATTTCTTTTTACTTTTTTATACTTTACGTAATTTCAATTTCTTCACCACTGAATGGATGCCAGTCTGATTACGGAATTTTTCAAACCACCCATGAGAAGCCTTGAACTCTGGGGTTGCCGTTGATGTCCCCTCTCCGCCGTCGTCTTCGGCTTGGGCAATCAAATCGCCGAAAATAGCGCTGGCCTTCTGGCAGATTTCCGTCTCGGTTATCGTATTGCCATCGATTTCTTTGTCCTCGATCCATACAAGAAGCAACCTTTCCTTTTCATTATGCACATGGCTCCTCTTGTTGGACAAAATAGTCACGCCCTTGGAAGGTGTAGCTGCTTTGATGGCTTCCTTCTGCTTAAGGATGGTGCCTATCGTCGACGGATTTCGGCCGTATTCCTTAGCGATCCACACTCAACCGCAAGCCTTTTGCATACTTTTTTATTATCTCCATTTTTGTCTCCATAGAAAGCATTCTCTTCTTTCTGTGAACTTCAGCAACTTTCTTGGGAACCATGACCAATATGTACTGTACGTAATTAAGTTACGTATGTAGTACGTATACTAATTAGGTTCTCACAACACGATAAAGTAGCACAACGAAATCACTAACGAATTTACGATACTAAATAAAATCGTTGGACCGAACGAATGCCGCATGCGTACGATAAAGCTTCGGGTGCGAAGTGGCTGAGTGAAGGCATGCCACCACGTAAGATGCATGATGGGAGGGATGCTGTCCAATAGGAGAGAAGGATCTCATGGCTTGGCTAGCATCAGGAACCAATGGGAGAGCAGGAGGATGGTGGCGAGTCTACTAGAACTAAGATGGCGGCGCGGCGCAAGTTTCAAAATTGTTATCGGGCAAATCTCGGACTTTCAGAAACCTTTCGTATCTTGAAAACTTTTCGTACGTAGAGCAGTAAAATTTTTCGTGTCAGCTTTCGTATCTCGAGTTTTTCGTAAGTTGAGCCTTTCGTATCTCGAGGTACCACTGTATACCATATATGTACCATGATATCATAATCATCGTATAATACACAAGGCTAACTTGTTAACCCTTAAACGCCGAGCCAGTATTTTCGAAGGTGTCTCCCGTATGCCGGCGGCGTTCAGGAGTGAGCGCCGAAGCGGAAATTTTTTTTTTTTTCTTAAAAAAATCACATCATGCTTAGTTTTAAAGATTAAGAGTTCATTTTTGGCTCCTTTTTTTGTCATTGCCTGAAGTTTAGTATGCAACCATCAGAAATTAAAACAATATCATTATCATATATGTATAAATATTGGAATATATGACCACAAAAAAAAAATTTCATATTGTATACAAATTGCGCTGTGAACAAAACGGTTAAAGCTAACGAGTTAATTATTTTTTTGTTGTATTGTATACTAAATTGCGATGAATTTGGTATATAACAAATTGTAAAACAATCAAAGCAACACAGAGAAAATATTATCACAATATGATGCATGAATTTGTAACGCTCGGGCATAAAAAAAAAAAAAAGTGGTTTTCAAATGAAAGTAATTGTTTGAATGTTACTAGATTGTAAGTGTTGTAGCCTAAAATTGCAGTTTTTTGACCATTTCGGTCAAGTTAAAGTGGAATTTTTTCTATCGTGATTTATATGAAAATATTTCAAAACTGATAAAAGCTACAACCATGAGTTATTTTTTTTGTATTCTACATGAAACTGCGCACATTTTCATATATAAAACTTTATGTAACGGCTAATATAAAACTGTGTAAACATTATGACATTTGGACGAAAGATTTTCTGATTTTTTCTAGTTATCGTGCGGATGTAGGAAAAAGTTTTTTTTTTTTTTCCAAATATTCACCAAAATGAAAATATTGTGCTAGAGACTTCCAATTTGTTGCAAAATGAAGGTAAATGATTGAATATTACTAGAATGTAAAAGTTTTTAGCTTACAATTGCAGTTTTCGACCATTTCAGTAGAGTCAAAGTTGACAGAAGGTTGATATTTTGGCACTTATCTTTATTTATATGAAAATATTTCAAAACTGATAAAAGCTACAACCATGGGTTGTTTTTTGTTGTATTCTACATGAAATTGCGCACATTTTCATATATAAAACTTTATGTAACGGCTAATTTAAAATGGTGCGAACATTACGACAATCGGAGGAAAAAATGTCTGATTTTTTCGGAAGTTACAACGCTGACGTAAGGAAATTTGTTTTTTTTTTTCATAAATTCACCATAAATCGAAATATTGTGCTAGAGATGTCCAATTTGTTGTAAAGTGAAGGTAAATGATTGAATATTACTAAAATGTAAGAGTTTTAGCTTACAATAGCGTTTTTTTTACCATTTCGGTCGAGTCAAAGTTGACTGAAGGTTGATATTTTGGCACTTAAAGTTATTTATATGAAAATATTTCAAAACTGATAAAAGCTACAACCATGGGTGGTTTTTAATTGTATTGCATGAAATTGCACATATTTTCATATATAATACTTCATGTAACAGCTAATGTAAAATGGTGCAAAAATTATGTCAAAGTGACGAAATAATTTCAGAGATGTGTTGCTGATACTTTTTAGTGCGAGAAGAAAGAAATTCTCGCTTGCGCGCTTGCGTAACGATTGTAAACAAAACAAAGCCTTGATCCATGAGCTCCCAGCATCCCCCAAGGCGCGTGATTCAAAAGTTTTCGCCTAGTAGGCTATAACTATTTTTCCGCGAATTTAAAAAAAAAAACTTTTTTATATCAATGTACGATACGTCCAATCGGCACCCAACAGAAATTTACATCGACATTTAATACGTCCAGTCGGCGTTAAAGTGTTAACAGACATCAGCATACCTAATTGAGCGATATCAGGCTGCTGACGGCTATGTATATTTACAAAATTAAAACACAATGAATTTGCATCTTTTCTGTGAATCTTTTAAAAAGTTACAGTGGACCCCCCGTATTCGCGTTCTCCGGATTCGCGGACTCTCACATTCGTGGATTTCTCTCGGGAACGTTTCCCTGCATTATTCACGGAAAATTCGCGCATTCGCTGTATTTTTCTATGAGAAATATCCACAAATTCCTGGTTTTTGTTATCAATTTCATCATAAAATGCACTTTTTGTGATAAAACTATTAAAAAAACCAAGTATGAAAATTTTTAGTGGTTTTTCTTAAGTTTTAACTAACAAAATAGGCTGTTTTTAACATTTTTATATGGGTTCCAAACATTCGCGGATTCTAACTATTCGGGGAGGGGGGGGGTCTGGTACGCATCCCCCGCGAATATGGGGGGACCACTGTATACATTACTGTATCCAATTATATTGTATGATGTATTCTCATATTATTGTATCATAACATACTAACAAAGAAGTCAATGTTTTGGTATGGAAATCAGCTGATGGAAATTACAAGTTTATTTCACCGTATTTAACTCAATTTGGAGCCAATTGCTTCTAATTATTATAAAATATCTAGATAATTTATTCACATGAGACAAGGTAATTTGTCATTATAACACGTTGTGGGCTTGTTTATTGTGTAAAAATATTATGTGATTCCGTTTGCTATTTTCACTTGATATCATCATAGTACATTACTTTACTTATCTTTTATCGGCATGAAAACAACAGTAAAATGTGTTCTTTCAAAACTTGAAGTTTTGATTTTAAAAATTCTCTCAATCTTCTCTACGGTTGTGTTTGATGGCATACGTTAACTGGAGTTATAATCTTGTTGTTGATGCACGATAATAGTCATTAGCAGCTCGAAAAGTGAGCTGCGTGTGTGGAGAGGCTGGAGCTAGGGAATAAAATGCCATACATTCAGCTGGACACCACTCTTCCTTGCTCATGTCGCTTCCCAGTCATTTTAGTTGTGGGTGGTCGTAAAATCAATCAATAGTTGGAACCCCAATAAAAATGCTTAAAACCTCCCATTTTGTTAGTTGAAACTCAACAGAGGCATAAATTTAGAGAAATGAGAATTTTAACAAACCAACAGAGGCATAAATTGAGAGAAACAATAATTTTAACAAATCAACTGAAGGCATAAATGGAGAGAAAAATAAGAATTTCGGCAAAGCAATAGAAGGCATAAATTGAGAAGAATAAGAATTTTAACAAACCAATAGGAGGCATAAATGGAGAGAAACAAGAATTTTATCAAACCAATAGAAAGCATAAATAGAGAGACAAGAATTTTAACAAACCAACAGAAGGCAACAAGTTCAGGATGGGAAATGGTAAATAGTAATATACCAACCTACATATAACTTATCATTACTAACTACAGTTGAATTAATTATTGTTATTAACCAAAGAATAATACTGGATAGCTGTATCATTAACATACCTAAAAACTTAATGAGAGAAAAATCAAGTGTTTAAATGGTAATGAAAAATAATGAATATATGAATGAATATGATTGGGATCATGCAAAGAAAATAATCACACTTTTGGCTGTGAATGTTTTGTTCCAGGTAGTACAGAACAGAACATGTGTAGGACTACAGCAAACATTTTTGTTTTGTCTAGGCAAAAGGGTGTGTGGTCGTGGATGTTTGAAGATTGTAAATGTGCTGTATATGCAAGTGATGTGTTTGGTTTTAAACAACTCAGTCATATAATACGAGGAAACTGACGTTTGAAGACTTGCTTAAAATAGTATTAGTTATTTTCCAGTATTGTAGAACATTTTTATGTTGACTTGAGTTTGTTGGTGTGCAGAAATGTTAACTTGAGTTTATTTTGCAAAAATGTTAAATCATAGTTTTTTTTTTATTAGAGAGGATTTAAAGAAGTCCATCATGATGGAAGAAATCAAGAAGCAGTCTAAAGAAAAAGAAAAGCAGTCTAAAAAGGGAAAGGCTGCTACTGATGACAACTGTAAAGAGCAGAAGAAAATCAAAGAAGAAAGGCCTCCAGCGGAGGAAGACAAAAGGAAGCAGGTAAGTCTTGGTTTTAACTACCAAATAGTTCTATTGATGGGGTTTAAGTGCTTATAAATTATTATTGCTGCACTGAAATTTGTATTTTTAAAAGTATGCATATGTTATGTTGTTTTGAAAAGAATGATAGATATTTTAGAGTTGAAAGTTTCTTGGAGCATTTCTGTATTTTGACTGAGGATTAAAAGATTGAATTTAGAGTATCTGTCGACATTGTATCCTCTGAATAAAAAACACTGTAGTTGTTCGTATGCAGAACAAACCTTCGGTCTTAACAATAGGATATTTTCCAAGTGCCAAGCTGGTAACCAGTTAAAACAATCAGAGATTGGTAAGCAAGAAATCTGTGAGATCTGGCAACTTTTGCAGGTACGAGGTGATAGTTGGTCAGAGACCGTGCAATCAACCCCATGATGTAGCAGCCTTTTCCTTAACTGCCTTGGGGAGGGACGCATATGTTTGCCCTCCTTCCAAGAGTTTTTTTTTTTTTTTTTTTTGCCTGTGTTCTGTTTTTCTAAGTTTGTTTGGCGTGTGTGTGTGTGTTGTTAGTATGGCTTCCTCCGAGTCTTCGCTGCCTCATCAGCATATGTGCCCAGGCGTTCAGGGGTTCCCATACTCTAAGTTTTGGGGTCTACAGCTATGGATCCCCCTACAACTTGCAGTAGATGCAGAGCTAATTTTTGTATTGTGTCAAATCCCTACCTGGAATGTTGTGTCTGGCCCAAGACACAGTGGAAGCTGTTTTATAGGAAGAGGGAACATCTCAGGGTTTTGACTTCCTTTTTGGGAGGGGTTTTCTTCTCCGCATCGGGATGTTTCTGCCCCTTAACCCTCAATCACAATCCCTGTTAATAATGTTTTTGTTTCTGTCTCCCCTTCCTTTTTTTCGTTTGATTCATTGATGGATGTAGAGGGGGTGCCACAAGGTGATTTTATATGTAATTCTGTCCCCTTTACCTCGGGTTTCAATATTCCTCCCAGGAGAGAGGAGGCTTCCTCATTCAATTCCTTTATTTCAGATTCAGAGGCGTCCAAAATGGCAGCGATCTGGGCGTCGCTTGGTCTACGGGGTTCACCCTGCTATGTCATGGGGTTGAATGCTTGGTCTCTGACCATCTTTCACCTTGTACCTGCAGGCATTGCCAGATCTCACAGATTCCTTGCTTTACAATCTCTAATTGTTTTAACTGGTTCCCAGCTTGGCACTTGGAAAATATCCTATTGTTAAGACTGAAGGTTTGTTAGCTATAAAAATACAAACTGATTTAAAAATTTGTCATTTTTATAACACAATCCCTTTCTCAATAAAAACCTATTAATTGTACATGTCTAGGTGCTTCATTTCACTCCTCATTCAATTACATGTTACTTAGAGAATCCAAAGTAGTGTGATTATGGTATTACTAAAGGGCCATGTTAAAAAGAAATGTTAAGTTTGTATCCCACATGTTATAACATATTTTTCCCAATTGGGATTCAAATTTGACACCTTTCACATATGGAGTATCCTTCAGCGCTTTTGGCAGACCAGCTGTAGACTTTGACCAACAAGGAAGGTGACCTGCTTGGTGGTGGATAGAGGGAAGTTACCCATGCTCCCTTCATGTATATCATCCATTATTTCTTTGGCTGCTTTAGAGTGCAGATGTGCCTCATTGTTCTCTCCCCATTTGGCTGTAGACCACATTGTGTAAGGGAGGCACAGACTCCATAAGGTCCCATTATAAAGCAAGTGCATATAGCCACCTTACGATTTAAGGGATTTGCTTCAGATTTTTATTGCTTATTCTTCAACTAATAATGAATTTTTTCTTTCTTATTTTTTTATTAATTTGAAAAAAATGTTTACTTCACCTCAAAATTATGCCAAAAAATATTTCCCTCAAAAATATATTTTGCTCTTTGAAAATCAAGGTAAAAGTTTCATCGAATTTGGTTCAGTCTTAGAGTTGTGAGAATTAATTAAAGGAAAAATTTTTTTGAGGAAATGTAAAAAAAAAAAAAAAAAAAAAATAATGCTTGTAATACTGGCAGTCCCCTGTTATCATGGGTGGGTTTTATTCTGACGGCTTGATGATAACCAGTAATGGTGCCTCTGTTAGGTGTATGTATTGGCACCAATACAGGCAGTCCCCAGTCATCGGCGGACTTGGTTAATGGCGATCCGGTTTAATGGCACTTCTCCAGCCCCATAAAATTGCTGATTTATGGCACCATAACGGCCAAGTTTCGGTTATCGGTGCCGTTCGTTGCCAGTAATAGAGTTATAGTGCCATAACATACCTAACAGAAGTCCATTAACCAGTTATCATCGGTGCCATTAACCCAAACTTGGTACCATAAGCGCCATAAATCACCAAGTTTCAGTTAGTGGTGGTTTTTGCTTATCAGTACCCTGCTGAGAACGGAACCACTGCCGATAACCAGGGACTGCCTGTACTTTATTATCAGCACAGATAACCAGAAATTGGCACTAGGCAAAAGCCCCATAAAACCAGATTGCTGATCAGTGAGGCTGCCAAGAACTGGGGGACTACCTGTAACTATGAAACTATATTTCAGTTAGAAGGCTGATTTGTGCTTAAACTATTTTCCCATATAAGAAATAAAGAAATATGCCATGAAATTTACAATATAATCAAATGAATTGAACTGTGCTCTCTTACAATATAATCAAATGAATTGAACTGTGCTCTCTCGTGCTTTTTAAGTATTGACTTTATACCAAATGACAGAAGGTTATTTCCTTCTAACTTTTACCACTGATTTTACAAATAATGCTGAATAAACAGAAGTCTTTTTTCAGTCTTCTTTGAGATCGAAGCATTTAATTTTGAAAGAATAATAACTTCAAGAAAGGGTATAAGAGCGATATTTCTGGACTCAAAAACAAGAAAATCAAAAATATTTAGATTCTGAAGGTTGAGTTATCACTATAAGCCATTTTCTATATCAGTGAAATATTCGATATAATCAAATGAATAGAACTGCGCTCTCTGTTGACATATATATATTACCTAAAATTTTTATTTATGGAGAACGCCGACTGCGTTAAGGCCCTATTCTATAAAGTAAATGATTTTATCTGTAATGACTGAAGGTTATTTCCTTTTAACTTAGACTACTGATTCTACAAATAATACTGAATAAAGACTAGTCTTATTTCAGTCTTCTTTGAGAGCGAAGCATTTAGTTATGAAGGTAAAAAACCCAGGAAATAGCTAAGAGCAATATTTCTGGACTCAAAAATGAGAAAATTAAAAATATTTAGATTTTGAAGGTTCAGTTGCTCCTACAAGCCACTTTCTCAATTATGCTAACACTAGAGAAAATGGAATACATAAGGGGAACAATTATTGTTGAATAAATTTAATTTTCAAATTAATTCTCCATGTTTTTTTTACAATTTGTAGCTCTCTTATGCCAATAACATTTCTAGATATGTTTATTTATTATAAAATGGTCCAAATTATTGTATATCGGACTTGATCCAATGTGGAATCATTCATAGAATTTGGTAATTTTACAAGTCTTTTTTTGTTCGCTGTGCCATAAAAGCGATGAACAAAATTGTCCATGAACAATCTCAACATTCTTTTAAACCAATTTTATTTCTAGACATGTTTATTTACACATAAAACTTTCAAGCTCTCTTGGACCTCTCCTGAATTATTCATACAGACATTTTTTTTACAATTCTTTTTATGAATTGTGGTTCATAATGTCAAACAAGTATTGAAAAAAATTGTCAATAAACCAATTACAAATTTTATTAGGATTATCGCTTCAGGCTATGTTTATTTAGACATAAAACATACGAAAACTGTTAATTACTAAAATCAGTAATTCCTTGAAATTCAGCAGTCAGCACGAGCTTTAAGTACATTTTGCAGGGAAAGAGAATGCACATGTGCCGCCTCTGTAGAGTTTTATGGCAGAAGGAGATGGAAGCTTAAGAAAGGCTCTCTGGCTTCCTTAGAATTCCACAGGAATTCATGACTAATTCAAATCAAAATGTTATGGCAGATAATGAGAGGTGTCATCAGAATGCTTCGTATTTGAATCTAAAAGTTAGGTCTTTTTCCCTTGTAGACAAAGGGAAAATCTCATCGGTATATTAGTAAAGTCGGATTAAGTTCTCTACTGGATGGTGTGAGACCAGTCCCTCCACCCACAATTTCGTTTCTTCCTTTTTTTCCTTTATTATAAATAATCATAAATAGTTTACATTCATCTGGAATACCGGTAGCTTCATGTGCCCAATCGTAAACTCTCGTCATATCGGTCAAGGGCTCATCCCAGTTTCTTCCGCTCTTTCCATTCTGAAGCAGGAAGAACACATCTGCGAGTATTTTCTTTACAGGGTGAGTCGAATGAGTATCAATGTACATACATATTATACTAAATGCTGTTACATATAGACAAAGATGTATGACCAAACGAATTTTATGGCTGTATAATGATGGGTTAAATCCTAATCATGAAAGCTGAAATTTCAATCCTTTAAAGACGTGACTACAGTACCTGATAAAATCTTTCAATAAGATCAACGTGGCTTATAGGGAGTTTGGCGGCGTCTTATTCTGGGATAGGTAGTGCAATTAAAGGATTATAAAAGGTTATCTCTTATCAAATCTCTACATCTGTATACTGCAAAGGGTCAACCATACCTTGTCTTTGTGTTTCTTTGATAGACTATCGTTATAGATGTTAAAGTATAGAAAAAGTCTTTTCAAGATTCAAAGATCGCCAGGGCAGGCCAGGAAAAGAATACAGCTCTGCCAGATCTATTTATCCTTTCAAATCTGAGTCTCAAGGTTAATCCCTTGTTTATGACTTTACATGAGATCTGTCATTTACTGTACTTCGTTTTTTAAAGAAAGAAAGTAAATTTTGGTTGTTCTTTGTGATTTTCCTGTGGGTTTTTTGGAAATTATAATCATAGATCTTGTAATAATGCCATAATTTCAAGCCATCTGATTATTGTCCATATTCCATTTTAGCACACACACAAAGGGTACTCAAGGTCGCATTTAGAAGAAATGAAAACAAAATCTGAGATAAATACAGAGCAAACAACTCCATCTGTGTGTGCTTATTCTGTGTTTACCTCTGAGGTTTTAGGTTTAAGTAGGTCAGTTTCCTTAAGGGTAAAATGACCAAAATGTTCTTGACTGCGAACGATATAGTCCGGGAAAAACCTTCTGTCACCGGCCACATCATTTTGGTTTGACTATAGACCATCCTGAATTTTTACCCCATTATTACCCATCTCTCCCCCTCACCCCAAGACATATCTCAATTAGAGATGGATAGATCACCAGCACACAAACCCATTTATTAATTACCAGATGATGACAAAGCTAAAGGTTTGTGATTTTTTTTTTTTTATACAGGTGGAAAGTTTGGCCTTCCTTTAATGTCTCCCATTCTTTTTCTCTTTCTGGTTTTTTAGACTCCTTGCCAGGAAGTGGTGTAGACCAAGAACAAACTACTTTTGTCATCATTGCCACTTCTGAGACAGACCTGCTCTCACGACTCCTGGCCTTTGGAGTGCCAGCCTCAGAGCAGCAGATGGAGCTCTTTAATCACCTACCTTGAGGTATCTATAAGAGAACCTACTCACCATCTTCTTGCATGGTGTATTAGCTCTCCCCCATCCCTGTTAAGTGGGCTCATTCTCGCTTTTGATAGAGATCCCTCTACTTTATGAGGGAGTAGTCCATCTCAACACTGGTAGATAAGGGATCTTTTGTCTTTACTACCTTTTTCTCCATCCCCCTCCTGCTGCAGCCCTGCTTCTGAAATGGAACCCAATTTGTGTTCAGAGCACAGCCCTATTGATACTTATCAATCTTTAACTGTGAAGAAGTTGTCTTCTCTGGGATGAGACCTGAAGCAATTGAAAGACAATACTGCCTCTCCTGCCTCCTTAGAAGGAGCAGCTGTCCAAGCCACTGGCAAAACTTTGGGTACAGTACTGAGGACCCTTTCCCTCTGGAACACCAAGCTGAGCAAGAAAAGCAGTTTTAGGCAGTTATCTTGCTCATTTGTGAGCTAAATAATCTTAGGGTGGTGACCCAGTCATCGACTGTGCCAACAATCTTGCCTTTAGATGGTAGTAGTTTCCATCGAGGCAAGATTACATTCCTGTAAGGTTACCGTAGTCTCAGACTTATTTTTGGTATTTTGGCTGAGGTTATCTCCTTGAACTGTGGATCAGTGAGTTCCCTTTCAGCCAGCAGATCCAGCAAATGCAGAATAAATTTTACACCCTGGAAGGTGCTGTAGATCCCTTCCAGATGATGCTTCCTTAGTGCCACCAATGCCAGTATGTACTCTATAGAATTGGTAGTCATGGCCATGGTCCATGCTATCTCATGGCTGGGCCCCAGGCAGTGTGTCATGGCTGTGTTTCTCATGAGAAACTCCCTGTTGGTGTCTGGCCCTCAGCAAGATTAATTGTGTAAGGTGACAAGGCTCTCAATTAGTACAATCTAGCCCATCATGTTAATGTGTGGGCAAACATAGTTCTGCCCTGGAGAGAATGTGTTCATTCTCTGCGTTCACACTTACCTCGTGTTAAACAGCTCAATCCTTGGTTTGCACTTCTACTACTTCCTCCTGAGTAAAATTAATAGCTGTAAAGCTTTGTTTTTTTTGGGGGATTACTAAGATTCTCAGGTTGCCTGTGCAACTATGATGCAAAGCACCACTTGCGAGGCTTGTGTTTACTGTTAACCCTTCACTTCAGGTGCCCAAAGAAAACCTTAGCTCCAGAAGGCTAAGCATTTCTCATCTCATGGAACCCCCTTTTCAACTGTCCAAGGGAGGTGGCAGGGGATAGAAGGAAGGATTGTATAAGGGGCTGAAGGCCTTTTAGAATTTAGTCCATCCTCATGCCCCTCAGAAAAACGTAGATAATGACATGTTAGTTTAAAAATAGAACTGCAATCTGATAGTAAGATGAGGGAAAGAACTGTGCAAAACAAAGATTATTGTGGTATTGCATCTTGCATAAATCATATCTCATCTAGCAAACTGATAATCTGAATGAATATTAAAAAAAAATTAAAAGCAAAGAAGAAAATTATATTAGTTCCATAAAATATCAAAAAGAAAGAACAGGTAAAATCTGTTTAGAGAATGAAATGAAAAATGATGGCACTGGTATTGAATTGGCAAACAATATTCATGGAAGAATGACACAGTCGTTGATATTAACTCTGTCAAGTCATATTGAAGAGCAAAAGATGAAGCAAAGCTTCATTCCTGGTCTGTGCATGCTCATTAGGTTCCTCGTAATCTTGAATGGTTTGAGTACAGTAACATACAGTTAATTTGGGTTGTAGTGAGCAAATGTAAACATAGAAATTTCTTATGTGTTCTCTTGAACAATTAATAACCCTGTCTTATTTTATTTTTTAAGGAAGCGACAGTTGAGATTAGCTCGAGATCAAGAAATTTGTATCATGAAACACTGAAAGATGCCAGAAGGTTTGTACAGAGATATTGCTTTGAAATTAATCTACTGTGTTTTGTTCAAGTTTTGAAAATACTGTTTTATGGATTGAAAACTTGTAATAATTGGATACATAATTTATATTAAGTTTAAAGATGAAGAGATTCCTATGAATTGTTTGTATAATAAATTTTAGTGTGAACAATGCCTTCTCTTTACTTTTTACATATTTTCAGATTTTATGAAACCAACCAATTCCGTTATGCTTTAGAGGTGTTTGGTAAAGCTTTAGCCTATGCTACTCCTAGTGGTGACAGCACAGCGGTAAGTAATTCATGGTAACGGGGAAAAAAATTTGTCTGGATTTGGTCGTCATGGTTTTGGTTTGGGGTCAAAATTTATATGAGAAGTCAATTTCTGTTAAATTTATCTTTTAAACATGGATATTTGCAACAGGTTTCTCAAGTATTTTAGTATTCAGGTAATTTATATAATTATATATATATATATATATATATATATATATATATATAATATATATATATTGTGACGTTTATAGATCGTTCGTCTACCCCGTAATTAACTAAATAATTTGATTTGGAAAACGGCAGCCATTTCTTTAGAATATCAGCTGATTTTTAGTAACCGCGGGAAACCCAAAACCCGCCAGCTAGAGATAGGAAGTTCCCCAGTTGGGGGAAAAGTCTTTTATCAGCTGTAGGGACGTATCTCAAAAGGGAAGGGTGTAGGCAGATTGGTACTTCTTAGACCTATACCTTAAGCTCTCTTTCCTGTGACCCCTCTGCTGGCTGTATGCTTGTTTTCCAGGATTGGCCTTGATCGTGGGGGGTTAAGCTGACCTCCAACCCCCAAGCAACCCAACTGAATTCTGTCTCAGTCGGCTGCGAGACGTGATCTCGGACAGAGGTCAAATTACCTGCCTTCCTGTTAGGCCTACCCAGGGTGTGAGTGGCGCGCCGATGACCCAGGCCTCAGACAAAGGGGGCCCCATGCTTTTCTACAAAGAGCCACGTTTTCTACAAAGGCCCACACAAAACACGACATCCAGGTACGTCTTGTGAAACAACATATTGCCAGTCCCTTATCACCTATTATAATTTTGATCCTCATCCTCCCAATTCAATTTCCAGCAACAAAGGGAATTCATCCTTTTGTTCCCTCTCACTGCCTCATGGCCGCATGCTTCCCCTTGTGTGATCGTCCCAGACCAATGGAGTCATTGCATACTTCAGTGAAACCTTAAAAGTTCCTTCTCCCCAGTATTAGAGAATTAATTAATCAAAGCAAGAAGTCATTTTTTCTTTTATCTCGTTTAATCTGGGATTCTTTTCCAGATTCCATGAGTCACGTGCCGTCTCTGCCCGCAAGTGTGCATTACCCAAAGTGAATGAAAATCAGCTTGAATTGAATGAGATTATAAGCCCCAACGTGGGGGCCAATATCATTTACCTTTTCTCCAGCCCAGCACGGGCCTTTTTGTAAATAAATAACTGTTAAGTAGAGCTGAGTTTTCTGGCGACCTTCCCTCTAAAGAAACTAATAATAACCATCAGTTTACGGTAAGTTAAAGCAATTCCCTCTTGAAATCCCTCAATTACTTCCGTTTACGTATCTAGCCTCTCTCAAGGCTGCTATATACGTAACATTGTCGACCTTCGCCGAGGATATGAACCTAGCTTGCTTAAAAAAAGCTTGTAAATCGCGTTATCCGTTGTAAAACGTAAACTGTAAATTATTTTACAAAACGTAAATCAAGCACACTTGCAGGGAAAGAAGACACACTGACTCACGGTAAGGTATTCCATTCATTAATATGATTATTCTATAACCAATGTTAGCTTAAGGTACGTTTAAGTATTTTTATTGTTGAAGTGGTCAAAAGAGCGTAGGTAGAAATCTTATTATTGTAACGGCGAACGCGCCAGTGCTTTATTTTAGCGGCGAGCAAACAATTTGCCCCGCGAATTCTCTGTTACTTTGTGCTGTCCTCGTAGGAGCTTACACTAACACGTGTGCAGATAGATGCCAGAAAGGACAAGATCAAACTAGGAAGTGCTTTGCCAGGGTTTATTGCTGTGTTTGAAAGCCTAGCTAGTTAGGAGTGTTTTACTAATAGTTACGGCAAAAGAAGTGTACAATTCTTTTGTCTGAGATATGTTAGGGTATTCATTTTTAACTAGTTTTTCATTCCAAGTGTTGGTAACCGCTTACCTCTCAGCTAATTCAGCTTCGCGCTCTCTCGCGCCTGCGCGGTCTCAACCAGCCTTCGTCTCATTCACAGCGGCAGCCATGTTTGTTTTCTCTTTCAACATTATCTAAACAATTTAAGCAAAGTAACGTAAGTCACGAAGTTTTAACGTAAATAATATCAATGTCTGTACTAGTATCTATCGTTCTGCCAGAGAAATTAACGTAATTCGCCTTGAATAAGAAAGTAGAATTTGGTGTGTAAATTGCCTTCGCATTTACAGAGAATCAGCTGTTTTGAACGACATGCTGCGCGCTAGCAGCGCTACCCAGCTCCTTCACGTGTTTCACCTCGCATCGCTCACTCGCGCGCTGAGCGAAAATTTCATTTCACTTCGCACTTAACGTAGCCTCATTCACAATTGTTTGCTAACATCGTTTTAAAATCCTTACCGTCATTTCACTGTTCACCAAGGGACCTAGTAATCTTACATAAAGTTAAACGTAAATCCTCAAGTAGAGTAAATCACAAGAATTGTTAACGTAAAACGCGTCTTTGTAAAATTCATATTGAAACGCAAATCATTTCATAAGCGCAAGCCGCTAACATTAACGTAAAAATCGTTCACCACGAGCGCGTTATCATTTTCATAAAACGTTATCCAAAAGCATTCTTTCATTAAAAACGTTTAACGTAAGTAAATCATTTAACGCAAGTTGCGTCATATTAAACTAACATTAGTAGTTCAATTCAAATATAAGGGAGTTCATTCATATATCATTTTTCACCCTCTACCGAGAGAGAGAGAGAGCCAGAGAGAGAGAGAGAGAGAGAGAGAGAGAGAGAGAGAGAGAGAGAGAGAGAGAGAACCAGAACCCAGTATTCACGAAGCCAAGAGTACTACATCTTACCATTAATTATAGCATGCAGAATTAACATTATTTTAGTCTCTTGTGTCTTTCCTTTACACTGAGCGTGATACGTACGCGCCTGTGTCCATTGCAGTTTGCAAGCATTTATTTCATTTATCGAGTACTTCAGCGAGTGACTGAGCATTTCTAGAATTTCCATTACCTGTCGTTGCCCGAGTGGTCTTGTTCATTTTTATCCCAAAAGACTTGCGTGTACCGCAAGCACAATTCGCACAGTGTGCCAACGCAAATTCATTACTTCCAGACAGGGAAGTCGTTACCAGTTTAGGACTGGCCACCACCAGTGCACGTCAGGTCTTATCATTTTACAGTGCCATCTAATTCTTGACACTGTTCATCGACTGGCTGCTGAAGTACTCCCACCTTTTACTTTCTCTCCTCCACCATTACACTCTGCCATGAGCAGTGCCCTTTCACTTCGGTATATTTAAGTATACTGCATGTAGTGTCCGGGACATACCAGCACGATACCAGTGCTCCAAGGAACGCCTCCATAAATGCCATTGCACCTGTACAGGCCGTACAGGTAGCCCATTAAACCTGCGTGTCCGTCCTTACGGAACGCCCAAGTAACTAGTGTGTCCATGTACAAGGGTCAGTGATCCTTCGGAACACTCAACAAAGGGAACGCCTCCCGAAGCGCCGCAATACCAGCCCTAAGTGCTGACAAACCTGCGTGTCCGTCCTTACGGAACGCCCAATTCATTAATGTCCGTGTACAAGGGTCAGTGATCCTTCGGACCAATCAAGGGAACGCCTCCCGAAGTGCCATCGCACCTGTACAGACGTACAGGTAGCCCTATACCTGCGTGTCCGTCCTTACGGAACGTCCAATTCATTAAAGTATCCGCCATTTTGGATCACTGAACCAAGGAACGCCTCCTCATAAGTGCCGTGCACCTGTATTGGACCTACAGGTAGCCCATTCCAACGTCTCCCAAGTTGGGAACGCCCGTAAGTGTGACGTACGCCGCACACTTCATTCGATTTTTCACCTCAGTAGAAGGTGCCATTCACAAAGTGCCACCGAGCACCCAGTCTTTTCACTTTTCATTACCACATTGCAGAACCCATTTCCAAGTGAGTGCCACTTTCCACAGTAGGCACTCCTATTCCATTCAGTACCCTTTCCTGGCCATTATTTTCATTTTCTTCCGAGCCTCTACTGTAGCCTAAGGGAAATGTCTTCCCCTGCTTCCCGCGACTTCTTGCCAGAGAGCTAGAGAAGCTCGGAGCCCTCATAACTCTGGGCAGGGAGGCTGGTTACACTGGACCAGCCCTTGACCAGTGGATAAAGACGCAGCAGGCTGCTGCGCGCCAGCAGGGAAAGGAAGAAAGAGAAGCAGAGAGGAAAGCCGGAGAAGCCGAGAGAAAAGAAAGAGAAGCAGAGAGGATAGCCAGAGAAGCAGAGAGAAAGAAAAGAGAAGAAGAGAGAAAGCATGAGCTAGCTCTCCTAGATGACGCAATCTCTCTGCTAGTTTCCAAGCCCCAGACCATGAGCTGGACTCCCGGTAAGAAGTGGTTGCGGAGGTTCTGCACCACTTGTTGTGTGCGTGGGCATGCTGTGGGATTCCGACCAGTGCCCAAGTCGGTCCTCTACCTTGGGAGGGAGAGCTTCCAGGGTGAACTTCTCCAAGGCTACCATGTAGCCCTGCCTGATGAACAGTCTCCTACGGCCTATCAGTGGGTACAAGTCATGGCCGACACCGAAGCCCAGGTCTCCCTTATTTCCAGAAAGGCATTGCCTAGGGGTGCCAAAATCCAGACGAACGAAGAAATTCAGTTTGAATGGATTGACGGTAACCTCTATTCTGTTCCTTCGGTCCTTCTGAATGTGGAAATGCCCTTTCTGGACCAGGAGACCAGGGAAACCACATTGTGTCGCCTGGGCGTAGTTGACCAATTTCATGATGTTTATCAGGTGATATTGGGCCGAGATCTACTAAAGCCGTATCTCCCCTGGACGCAGCTCCCACTACCAGATGCACCGGACACCTGCAGCATGCCAGATAACCACACCTCAATTTTAGGTTCAGAGGCTAGTGCCTCCGATGTCCCCGACATCCTGTCTATTTGCGAACCTGGCCCTGACCCAGTGTCAGAGCCCGAAGTTTCTTCCGCACCATCTCAGCCTCTTACCACTTTACCGCCTACCTCCTCCCCTTTGGAAGAGGTAAGCCCACCAGTTGACCCCGGACTTGTTTCCGAGGGTGATCCAACAGAGGACGTTTCACCTGTGCCAGAGCACACTGCCAGCCTTGGTGACTCCACAGATTCGCAACCTGTGGGGCCATCTCGGTCTTATCATCCAGTGCCACGGAAGAGGTTCTGGAACACGTTCTGCCGAGACTGTGGCCGCAAGGGTCACATGTCTGCCAACTATGGAGGGTGCGCAAATTTTAATATTCCTGCCATCGCAATGGCCATCACCAATCCTTCTTCTCTAGGACCCCCAGCTAAGGGCCCTATAACTGTTGCACCCCTCCAAAGTCATTATCAGCCAAGCCACGTCAGAGCCTACGACGACTCTGGCACTCAAATCTCCCTGATACGGGAAGACAGATCCCCCGAGGGCTACCGTCGATAGACGACAACTAATCACCATCGAAGGTATCAACCATATCAAGCTGATCCTTCCAACCGTGCAATTGAGAGTCACCCGACCTCATTTCTCCAAGGTTTGTACCCTTGCAGTTGCAAGCTACATCCCAGGAGGTTATGACCTCCTCCTAGGGCAAGACATGAAGTCTCCCTCGCATTCCAAAAAACCTAGGGGTCCTAACCCCACAACAAATCACTCCAAAGCAAGGAGTCATCGAAATTCTACTTCCTCTAGGAAGTACGTCCACCAACAGTCTCCCCCGCTACCAAGGAGGGAGATTGATCATTCACAGTTCCGTTGCAAAACCTGCAACGTAATAGGGCACTCCACGAATTGTCCTAGGTGCCCTAGCCGACTACCAGCAGCGGACACTGTCCATTTTCCACAAGGCTTAGCCTTCCAAAAGAGACAGGAGCCTCTGTCTCCCATTTCCAAGGGCACGCTGAGAGGTATTGCACCTCCGGTACCCGTCACAAGGTCCAGTCCGACCTCAACTCTCTGCCAGTGCCACTTGGCAGCACTGGGCAGTTGCCAAGCTCCGTCCAGCCTGGACGTAGAGCCACCACCGAACTTGACCTCTGCGCCTGGCCCTGAGCTAGCGCCGGCGCCTAACCTAACCAAGGATCCTCCTACAGGAGATCCTCCAACAGGCATGGAGCTTACCGCAGCCCATGGCCAACCCAAAGTCCATGAGTCTTCTTCACCCTCATCACTGTCGCTCGAGGATGAACCTCCGGCAGACCTAACCTTCATACCTCCTCGGGAAAACCAGGAACTGCCCAACCAGGAGTCAGCCTGAGTTTTCCCCTTACGACGGCTGTCGCAGCAGCCGAAGTGAGGGCCTCCCCTGCAGTAGGTTTCCACCTCTACGACGGTTGCTGCAGATACCGATGTAGGTGTTCTCCTGAAATCCCTCAGGCTACCACTGCCTCTGCTCCTGCCGGCGTTCTGGCCTTTCCCCAGAGTCGGTGCCTCCGCTACTCTAAGGACTGGTATAGCCAGGTCCTGGAGAATAAGAAGAAGAAGAAGAAGGGACGTAACCAATCATTAACAAACTAACCCAAGAGCCACATGCTCTCCTTGACACCTGTGCCTGAGGTACAGTGTCACATTCATTTGCAGAATGATCCTGGCACCTACCCAGAGAAGGTAGCCAGCCTGATCTCTGCCAGTAGCACTAACCCTCTAACCCCTAGCCATTGTAATACTAACCCTCACTTAAATATAATTACCTCATTGCATTTCCCTCCTGGTCAACTAACCACTCATCATCCCCAAGCTCATTACCTCTTATCATGTATTTTTACAATTCCGTCGCTGACTACTGCTGTGCGTACCACACTCTGGTATGATTGCGTCTTCATTTAAATGTATTGAGTAGGTTAGGCTAATGATTTAGTACCAGGGCATTAGGTTAGTAGCAAGTAGAATTTTCAAGTAACCTTATCTAGGGGTAGAGTAGACTGTCGTCACAAGACAACCTGTAGTTATTTATTAGGCTAGACTACATCACTATATTAAGTTAGTACACTTAGCATCTTTGCCTATAAGTTAGGTAGGCCACTGTAGTTAGCTGTATCCCTGCTCAAAGAAAACTTCAAATTGGAATAGGAGAACGGGGTAGTCGAGACGATCAATTTATTTAAGCCAAGACCTTCACACCCGAAGGGAGTGGAATGCCTTCTTAACAGGGGGAGCTGTGACGTTTATAGATCGTTCGTCTACCCCGCAATTAACTAAATAATTTGATTTGGAAAACGGCAGCCATTTCTTTAGAATATCAGCTGATTTTTAG
This sequence comes from Macrobrachium nipponense, assembly GCF_015104395.2. NCBI lineage: Eukaryota > Metazoa > Arthropoda > Malacostraca > Decapoda > Palaemonidae > Macrobrachium > Macrobrachium nipponense. The sequence continues at coordinate 10,027,923 of NC_087217.1, forward strand.
TAACCGCGGGAAACCCAAAACGCCGCCAGCTAAGAGATAGGAAGTTCCCCAGTTGGGGGAAAAGAGTCTTTTTATCAGCTGTAGGGACGTATCTCAAAAGGGAAGGGTGTAGGCAGATTGGTACTTCTTAGACCTATACCTTAAGCTCTCTTTCCTGTGACCCCTCTGCTGGCTGTATGCTTGTTTTCCAGGATTGGCCTTGATCGTGGGGGGTTAAGCTGACCTCCAACCCCCAAGCAACCCAACTGAATTCCTGTCTCAGTCGGCTGCGAGACCGTGATCTCGGACAGAGGTCAAATTACCTGCCTTCCTGTTAGGCTACCCAGGGTGTGAGTGGCGCGCCGATGACCCAGGCCTCAGACAAAGGGGGCCCCCATGCTTTTCTACAGAGAGCCACGTTTCCTACAAAGGCCCACACAAAACACGACATCCAGGTACGTCTTGTGAAACAACATATTGCCAGTCCCTTATCACCTATTATAATTTTGATCCTCATCCTCCCAATTCAATTTCCAGCAACAAAGGGAATTCATCCTTTTGTTCCCTCTCACTGCCTCATGGCCGCATGC
>NC_087217.1:10030976-10143476 GCF_015104395.2 Macrobrachium nipponense
AAGTCACGATAAATAGAAAAAAAACCACGTTCGGTCAACTTTGATACCGAAATGGTCGAAAAACGCAATTGTAAGCTAAATCTCTTATATTTTAGTAATATTCAATCATTTAACTTCATTTTGCAACAAATTGGAAGTCTCTAGCACAATATTTCGATTTATGGTGAATTTATGAAAAAAACTTTCCTTCCCTCCGCGCGCTGATTCTCCGCCATAAATCTCCGAATTTCGTACATCGAATTCTCGGAAAATTTGCTCCGTTTCATATTAGGCATTTCATAGAGTTTTATATATGAAAATGTGCGCAATTTCATGTAAAATAAAATGAAAGATATTTGAAGGTTGTAGCTTTTCTCATTTTCGAAATATTTGCATATAATCACGATAATAGAAAAAAAAAACCAAAAAAACGTTCGTCAACTTTGACTCTACCGAAATGGTCGAAAAACGCAATTGTAAGCTAAAAATCTTACAGTATCGTAATATTCAATCATTTTTATTCATTTTGAAACAAATTGGAAGTCTCTAGAACAATATTGAGTTTTACGGTGAATTTTTGAAAAAAATATTTTTTTACGTTCGCACGTTACGAATTCGTACATCATTTTGTGATAATATTTTTCCGGTGTTGCTTTTATTGTTTTACAATGTATTATATATCAAAACTATTGCAATGTAGTGTACAATACAACGAAAAAAAAGAAACTCGTTAGCTTTTACCGTTTTTGCACAGCGTGATTTTAATACAATTACGTATGAATTTTTTTTTTTCGCTACCATATATCGCATTATTTACATATGATAATGATATTATTTTTCATTTCTGATAATTGCATACTATACTTCAGGCAATGACAAAAAAAGGAGCCAAAAATGAACTCTTAATCTTCAAAACTAAGCGCGCTGTTATTTTTTGAAAAAATTATTTTTTCCGATTCCGCGCTCACTCAAAACCGGCTCCGGAATTCGGGGGAGTTTTTTATTTTTACCGCTTCGGCGTTTAAGGGTTAATCAATATTTGAAAATTAGTAAATAATTTTTGTATCAAAAATGTATTTAGTCATGAAAATAACATCAAAATACACTAATTAGTGATTGTTAATATTTGAAAATAGTAAATCGTTTATTTATCATGCAAAAGACATACATCTCTGTAAGAGAGAGAGAGAGAATTATTATTTTTATTATGTGATATCATTTAATCTTATTAAACTTACTAATACAGTATTAAACTTACTAATACAGTATTAATCAATATTTGAAAATTAGTAAATAATTTTTGTATCATAAAAATGTATTTAGTCATGAAAATAACATCAAAATACACTAGTTAGGGATTGTTTTCATTGGAAAACCCTTCGAATAGGCGAATTTCCTGCAAATAATGGGTAGATATGGTCCAGAGAGAAATCTGTGAATCCGCGAATTCGGAGAACACGAATAAGGGGGCCCACTGTGTATATATATATATTTAAATATATATACACACATATATACAGTGGCCCCCCTGTATTCACGTTCTCCGGATTCACGGACTCACTGATTCGTGGGGTTTTCCGACGATAAGTAATCACTAATTAGTGTATTTTTATGCTATTTTCATGCCTAAATACATTTTTATTATACAAAATTGATTTACTACTTTTGAAATATTAATATTGATCAATACTGTATTAGTAAGTTAAATGAGATTAAATTATATCACATAATAACAATAATAATTCTCTCTCTCTCTCTCTCTCTCTCTCTCTTTTACAGAGATGTATATTTTTTGTATAAGAAATAAATGATTTACTAATTTTCAAATGATATTAATGTAAAGAGCAATCAATTCAATTAAGAAAATACTACAGTGAATTAGTAAAACTTTAGTTTATAAGTTTAAAAAATTATGTAAGAATGAAGGAAATCCCAGTCTTCACGCATCTTCCTTTCGAACTCCAGGTCCAAGCTGAGGTCTAACAGATGTTAAATATATCAAGTAATGTGACAGGAGGGGAGGGAGTGTCTCTCTCTCTCTCTCTCTCTCTCTCTCTCTCTCTCTCTCTCTCTCTCTCTCTAAACAGTGTGGAAAAGATTAAAAGAAAGGTAGACAAAATCATAAGGATACTGTGAATGAACGTTGAAACCTGCTCCCAGAGATATTGAGACATAATAATCCTTGTAACTCCTTGTAACTCTCTCTCATATCAAAATATACTCTCTCTCTCTCTCTCTCTCTCTCTCTCCTCTCTCTCTCTCTCTCTCAGAGATGGTTTTTGTATGATAAATAAATTATTTACTAATTTTGAAGATGTCAATATTAATGTAAGCAGCAATGATATAATTTCATTAAAGAAAATACTGAAGTGAATTAGCAAGATTTTAGTTTATAGATAAAACGATTATGCAAGAATGAAAGAAAATCCATTCTACCCCGCATCTCGTCTTTGAACTCCAGTTAGCCAAGCTTAGATGGCTGGGTTCCAACAGCTGTCAAATATATCAAGTAATGTGACAGGATGGGGAGTGTGTTGCCCACACCAGATCATGCAATCTCTCTCTCTCTCTCTCTCTCTCTCTCTCTCTCTCTCTCTCTCTCTCTCTCTCTCTCTCTCTCTCTCTCTCTCTCTCTTACTGAGATGAGAGAATTTCTATGGTACATGTCAATATTTTATTAATATTTTTGCATAATGATAATAATATAACTAATTTCAAAATTCATATGTGATAGTATTTTAAAGAAATACAATAATCTATCCTTTTCACTCTTTTGAATAAGGATAACCCCCCCCCCCCTCTCTCTCTCTCTCTCTCTCTCTCTCTCTCTCTCTCTCTCTCTCTCTCTCTCTCTCTCTCTCTCTCTCTCTCTCTTTTACTGAAATGAGAGAATTTCTATGGTACATGTCAATATTTTATTAATATTTTAGTTTAATAATATAACTAATTTCAAAATTCATATGTGATAGTATTTTAAAAGAAATACAATAATCTGTCTGTTTTATCTTTTAAATAAGGATAACACCCCCTCCTCTCTCTCTCTCTCTCTCTCTCTCTCTCTCTCTCTCTCTCTCTCTCTCTCTCTCTTGACCACACAAGATACATGTCATAGTGGTAACTCTCACCCTCTGTTTTGGCTGGAAGTGTATGTATAATTATATCTTTAAGGGCATTACTACATTTTATGGTAAAATAATAATATGCAGTACTAATTTTCAAATAATATTAAGTTTAATGAGATTAACCCTTAAACGCCGAGCCAGTATTTCCGAAAGTTTCTCCCGTATGTCAGCGGCGTTCAGGAATGAGCGCCGAAGCGGAAAAAGTTTTTTTTGTTTTTTAATCACAGCACTCTTAGTTTTCAAGATTAAGAGTCCAGTTTTGGCTCCTTGTTTTGTCATTACCTGAAGTTTAGTATGCAACCATCAGGAATGAAAAAAAGAAATCATTATCATATATAAATATTGGGATATATGACAGCGCGAAAAAAAAAATTTCATATATAATTGTATACAACTCCTGCTGTGAGCAAAACTGTTAAAGCTAATGAGTTAATTTTTTTGTTGCATTGTACACTAAATTACAATCATTTTGGTATGTAACACATTGTAAAACGATCAAGGCAACACAGAGAAAATTTTATCACAAAATGATGCATGAATTCGTAACGCGCTGACGTAAAAAAAAGCTGTTTTCAAAAATTCGCCATAAATCGGAATATTGTGCTAGAGACTTCCCGTTTATTGCAAAATGAAGGTAATTGATTGAAAATTACTAGACTGTAAGTGTTGTAGCTTACAATTGCAGTTTTTTACCATTTCGGTCGAGTTAAATTTGACCGAAGGACGAATTTTTTCTATTTATCGTTATTTATATGAAAATATTTCGAAACTGATAAAAGCTGCAACCATGGGTTTTTTATTTTTGTATTCTACATGAAATTGCGCACATTTTCACATGTAAAACTTTATGTAACGGCTAATTAAAATGGTGGAAACATTACAACAATCGCACGAAAAAATGTCTGATTTTTTCGGAAGAGGTACCACGCGGACATAAAGAAAAAGTTTATTTCATAAATTCACCATAAATCGAAATATTGTGCTAGAGACTTCCAATTTGTTGCAAAATAGTAAAGGTAAATGATTGAATATTACTAGAATGTAAGAGTTTTAGCTTACAATTGCGTTTTTTGACCATTTCGTTTGAGTCAAAGTTGACCGAAGGTTGAAATTTTGGCACTTATCATTATTTTTTATGAAAATATTTTAAAACTGATAAAAGCTACAACCATGGGTTGTTTTTTGTTGTATTCTACATAAAATTGTGCACATTTCCATATATAAAACTTTATGTAATGGCTAATTTAAAATGGTGCAAACATTACAACAATTGGACGAAAAAATGTCCTATTTTTTTTGGAAGAGTTACTGCGCAGACGTAAGGAAAAAGTTTTTTTTCCATAAATTCACCATAAATCGAAATATTGTGCTAGAGACTTCCAGTTTGTTGCAAAATGAAGGTAAATGATTGAATATTACTAGAATATAAGTGTTTTAGCTTAGAATTGCGTTTTTTGACCATTTCGGTAGAGTCAAAGTTGAACGAAGTTTGAAATTTTGGCACTTGTCATTATTTATATAAAAATATTTCAAAACTGATAAAAGCTACAACCATGACTTGTTTTTTGTTGTATTCTACCTGAAATTGTGCACATTTTTATATATAATACTCCATGTAACGGCTAATATAAAATGGTGCAAAAATTATGTCAGACGAAATAATTTCTGAGATATGTCGCTGATGCTTTTTAGTGCGAGAAGAAAGAAATTCACGCTTGCGCGCCTGGGTAATGATTGTAAACAAAACAATGCCTTGATCCGTGAGCTCCCAGCATCCCCCAAGGCGCGTGATTCAAAAGTTTTCGGCTAGTAGGCCTATAACTATTTTTCCGCGAATTAAAAAAAAAACTTTTTATATCGACGTAGCATACGTCCAATGGGCACCCAACAGACAATTTATATCGACGTTTAATACGTCCAATCGGCGTTAAAGGGTTAAATGGGGTCGGGCTAAATGACCAAAAGTTCGCCTGATGTGGGACTAATCCACACAGCATGGCAAGCAAGGAACAATTGAGAAGGTCCTGTGGTGGCCAGTATTTGCACCACCATTGCCAACGGTAACACAGGTAACTCATTTGACTAGATTTTACCTGCAGCATTGGTAATGCTGACAGTTAAAATCACCCACTTATGGGGTAAATATATGGGGATATAGTTTGGGCTGGTCAGGCTAATTCAGGTGTTCAGGAAATGTATTGCAATCTTACTTTTTATGCTTCGGGTGTATTAAAAATTATGTAAACTGCATTTTTATTACATTTTTGGTAAAAAAAATCTTCAAATATTGATTATTTTGCATTTTTGGAGTCAGTTCTTCTGTCACATTACCATCATAACCCTGGAAATAATTTCTGATGAATACAATTGAGAAGCGTTGTAACATCATAAGCCAAACCCGTCGTAAGCCGGGGACTGCCTGTAGAATGACCTCTAGGGAAGTTAGCAGAGGAAGACTGCAGTGTTTAGGACTTTAGAAGACAGAAGACCATAAACATGGGTCATAGTGGGACCTCACCACATGAATGTCTCTAAACTCAAACAATTCAAAAGATGAACAGATTTCTTTTCCCAACCTCAAACAAAACTTCAGAACATGAGCACCATTTAATGTTGTGCTAAAATATTTGTATCGAGACCTGGCCTACACGTGCTGTGTGTGCTTATAACTCAGCCTCAGTCTAGCCATATGTCTTCCGTTGTAAAGGCATTCTGAAAATCTGTTCTTTGTGAACACGATATTTTATGCAGTGATGTCTTTCATCTTAAAAGTATTGTAACTACCATGGCCTCTTAAGAAAGTTAGCAGTGTTAGCAATAAAGCAAAGAAACTTGTACATGCTACTATTGAGGGAAAGAAATGTGATAAGATGTGAAAGTGATGTACACATTTACTCTTGTGGAATTTATCTAGAATGGATCAATCTAATTTATATTGTATCTTACTGGGAAATTAGATGCAAAGCTTGATGTATTGGCAACTCAACCAGCCTTTTGGAATGGATCAGGTTCCTGTTCTGAGGTACCATTGTATATGTAAGAGATGGTTTTTATATAAAAAAAAAATTATTTTGAAACTAGATTTTTCTTCATCATTCAGGGCCCTTCAAAATACGTAAAATAAGAGTTTTTTTCCAAAGTAGATAAAATATTTTTTTGATTAGTGATTTAGAAAAGAACATAGGAACCAATGTAAGAAAACACTTTTTTTTTAAAATTTATGTGAATAAAGGAATGTTCTTGTGGAATCAGTGGTATACACCCACAATGTGGTGTATTCTGTCTCAGAATAGGAATATATTTATATATATTGTTTACTTTTAACCCCTTTTTTTGTTTTGTTGCAGAACAGGCTTCATAATTTATTTTGGAGAAGTTTATTTTGCATCAAGATCCTAATATTTCCAAACTTCTTTGCAGAAAAATGGTTACAGCAGTTGCCAAGATTTCTTAGAAATGCAGTTCCTTGTGGGTGCTTGCATGATTCATACCAACAATAATATTTTGGATGGGATGGATATGATGAAATTCTTTTCGCTTGACAATGATGCATTTGGTGCTCATGCCTCAGCTCATTATTTCCTTGGGCTAGCTTATGAGAAATTGTGTCTGTAAGTATTTTTTGTCCTGCCAGTGTATGGCTTTATTGGTCATGAAGGCAGCGTCACTTATAATTAATTGATTATCATGAAAGTGTTGTAGCATGCTTTGTGTGACGTTTTGTCAAATAGGTGTAAGTTTTTAAAATGGGAATGTTATGTATTTTGTTAATTTTTGAATGGTGAGAGTATGTTGTACAAACCCATCACTTTTTACTTACCTCATTTGTGTCTTTGCAAGTCTTAAACACTTCATTCAAGAATAACACTGGAAGATTGTTTGATGCTGTGTTACGAAGCCTGAGAGAGGTCCGCTTCAAGTTCAATATTATTATAAACAAAAAGAATTCAACACCAACAGTTGAAACTGGGGATACAAATATAGAAAGATACACAAACAGAACAAAGGTTTATTTACAAACTTACCAACAAAGGTAAATGCAGAATGGTTTCTATTATTTACATACCACAAGTAAAATCTTACAATGCGTGAACTGGGGAAACAGTGAGGTATTGCAAATACTTGCTGGCCAGTTTTGCGCTGTCGGAGATCTATGCTCAAAGCAGTGGCTTCACAAGAGGAGAACTGTAATTGCAGATGTCTACTTGACTCTGTATTGCAGAAAACACTGTCTGTTCTTGATACTCGAAAGGCAGGAACTCCTCGAAACCTCTTGTAGAACATCTCTGCTCTCAAGGCTTGCTCAACGTCGAAAATATCTCTGTCGTTCTCTCTAACTGGACAACTTGACCAGATTTCGATCAAACTCTTGAGCGCCTTTTCCTCTCTGATTGATCCTACGTCTGTTTCTTCTTCTATTATCTCTCTCTGATCTCTGCTGGTGAGCTCTCACTGATGATCTGATCTGTGACTCTCACGCCTAGTTCGTCAGTTGTATTTATATGGCAACCTTGGGACGTGGCCTACCAGCAAACGTCACAGGCTCCCGAGATTACAAGAACTTCTTAGATGGATCTTGACGAAGTATTGCATCAGAAATTGCAGCGTTCCTCATGTCATGTCGGCGCCTGTCAAGTTCCATAAAACTCCTGCTGATTCTAGAACCATCATGAGAACAGGCACCTCCAACACATGCGCGAATGCCTCCTTGCTGCAGAACTTCTCGAAGATGTGTTTTCCTTTCCTTTATCTTTCTTTGCTATAAAGCAATTACCGTGACACGTCCCCCCCAAAAAAAAAAAAAAAAAAAAAAAAAAAAATGAAATCAACTGATTTAATTTTTTCTGAATAGAAGCAAGAATTAAACAGCAGGGGAACAATTATGGATAAAGCTTTAACACTTTTCCATTAACTCACCCACTCGTGCCAAAACAGAAAACTGTTATCAGGCTACTCATTCTGAAAACTCTAGAGGGGCTATTAGCTATCACATTATCCTTTCCTCTTTCTTTTTCGTATTCTGAACTCTAATTGAAAACTTCAAAATTCTTAAGTAATTCTGAATTTTCTCAAAACTAACTCCTCTCTGTAACACCATTGCATGGGCGGAGGCAACGGCACAGGGCGTTCTTTATAATTCTGAAGCAAGTTTACATGCATCCACTTTGCTCTACTTTTACCCATATCAATTACATAAAGTATATTTCCCCTCTTCTCTAACACTGGAAAAGGACCTTCGAACTTATAAGATAAAGAGGGACCTTCTTTCTGGACTAGTACTAAAACTTTATCTCTCACACAGAAACTTGTCACTTTCGCTCTAAGATCATGTTTTCATTTTGTCTCCCCTTGACTTCCACTCACGTTCTCTTTCGCTAGTTGCCAAGCACTCCCGTTCTCCTCCGCTAGCTGCCAAGCATCTCCTAAATCGTTTTTATAATACTCTAGATTAGTTATGTAATCTTCTCTACCCTTACTTCTAGGCAAAGGTCCGACCATATTGATAAAACTACATTCTCAAAAGGTTCGCCTACTGAAGGAATATTACACAACGGGGCTCTGGGAATTACTTGATTTGGTTTCCCGGCAATTTGGCATTCATGACAGCTTAAAACATACCTCTTTACGTCACTCTTCATTTTAGGCCAAAAGTACGCCCTACTAATACACCTGAAAGTTTTATTTACTCCTAAATGTCCTTGCTCATCATGTACTAACTTCAGAACTAGCTCACGAAGCTTCCTAGGAACCACCAATTGTTCGGTGATTTCCCCTTTACTACCTGACTTAGGATGAACATAACGACACAAAACTTCATCCCTTAAACAAAAAGTTTCCTTGCACACATCATAGAGATCATCATCTAGCTCACATTCAAAAATTCGGGTTAGTGTCTCATCCTCTCTCTGAAACTTGACTAGCTCATCCTTATTAAAAAGGTTAGTGCCTAATTCATCACCGTAACTAGTACTAGATACCGGTACATTTACTACGTTACTCTCTACAGCTACACCTTCCCCTTGGCTATCACTGTCAACATCAAAAGAGTCCGGTCTCTCAGCCACACTTCTGCCAAGATCAACCTCGCCACCTCTATCACGCTCGTTCGAATCCACAAACTCACATTCGAATCCATGAACTCAGTCTCGTTCGGATCCACAAACAAATTATGACTGAAGTCTGTCTGTATCCAAACCTGACCTAGTTACTACCTTTTCAGGCACTGGAATATCCCTCACAACAGGATTCACATTATTGGATAAAGCTAACTCATTACCAACAATCATGTCAACGCCATCAACGTCAAACTGTCAACAACTGCAAGTTTCACTTCCCGTGACACTACCTGACTTTCTAAATTCAACTTCAGTAAAGGACAAAGAACACAAGTGTTAGGAAATCCACCTAACATGACTTTTTCTTCCATGTTGATTTCTGCCCTGTTCGGCACACACACACTCCTAATCAGTGAGACAGCAGCTCCTGTGTCTCGAAGCAAGACTACTTCCCTTGAAAATAGTCCTCCAAGAGAGGAAACTATGCCTTCTGACAGAAATTCACCAAAAAATTTTCTAGTTTCTCTCATCACATCATTCCTACTTGACGAAAGGTTAACTAGGGACACTGGTTTCTTAACGTCCTTCCTTTCTACTGCACAATTTCTTGCTAAATGCCACTTTACTCTTACAAACCTCAGACGTATGACCAGGTTTCCCGCATGTATAACAGGAATAGTCACTTTACTCGCATTGCTATTACTAGAACTGAAACTTTTACTGCTTTGTACTCTACCAGACGAAGGATCATTTCGTTTCTTACTAACACTCAAATTATGAGTAAGACTATATTCGTCAGCTAGCCTAGTTGCTCCTGCAAAAGATACTTCTCGCCTATCCTCTCTATAAAGTTTAATCTCAGGGGATACGTTATCTTTGAAGTTTTCTAACAACACTAAGTTCTTCAAACCATCAAAATCCCCAACTTTAGCAGAAGTTAACCAATAAAAAAAACTGCCTTTCTAACTTCTTACCGTATTCTACATACATTAAATTTTCATCCTTTCTCAAACCTCTAAATTTCTTACGGTACGCCTCCGGTACTAGCCTATACGCGCTAAGAACAGTTTCTTTCACAATATCATATCATCACATTCCTCCTTGGACATGCAACTATATACAGTAAGTGCCCTACCACTCAAAACTGGCGGTAAATATAAAGTCCACATTTCTTTAGGAGAACCTATTCTTTCCATTAACTTCTCAAAACCCATGAAATATGTCGTAACATCTTCCTCACCAAACTTTGGTACTAATTTCAACACTGCACTCATACCTAACCTATCAGCTTCGTTTTCATTCTGGCCTGACTGACTGTTAAGAGTGCTTTGCCTTAACCGAGCAATTTCCAACTCGTGCATACGTTCTTTTTCTCTCTCTTCCTGCACATGCATACGCTCTTTCTTTGTTCCTGCTGCATTACCAACATTTCTCTCTCTTGCTGCATTTTCATTGCTTCTCTCTCTTGCTGCATTTTTATTACTTCTCTCTCAGCCGCTCTTTCATCTCTCTCATACTTTTCTCTTTCTTTCTTTTCAACATACTCACGGAGATCATTCCCCTCTAGACCTAGAAGCTTACCCGACTCAATAAACGCTTTCACTATCTCACTCATTCTGGCTCTTTCTATATTCTTCCTGTTTCAATCTGTTATGGTGTCGAAATATACTGGCCAAGGTCGCCAAAATGTTACGGACCGTGAAAGAGGTCCGCTTCAAGTTCGATATTATTATAAACAAAAAGAATTCAACACCAACAGTTGAAACTGGGGATACGAATATAGAAAGATACACACAAACAGAACAAAGGTTTATTTACAAACTTACTAACAAAGATAAATACAGAATGGTTTCTCCTATTTACTCCTATTTACATACCACAAGTAACATCTTACAATGCGTGAACTGGGGAAACAGTGAGGTATTGCAAATACTTGCTGGCCAATTTTGGGCTGTCGGAGATCTATACTCGAAGCAGTGGCTTCACAAAAGGAGAACTGTAATTGCAGACGTCTACTTGACTCTGTATTGCAGAAAACACTGTCTGTTCTTGATACTTGAAAGGCAGGAACTCCTCGAAACCTCTTGTAGAACATCTCTGCTCTCAAGGCTTGCTCAACGTCGAAAATATCTCGGTCGTTCTCTCTAACTGGACGACTTGACCAGATTTCGATCAAACTCTTGAGCGCCTTTTCCTCTCTGATTGATCCTACGTCTGTTTCTTCTTCTCTTATCTCTCTCTGATCTCTGCTGGTGAGCTCTCACTGATGATCTGACCTGTGACTCTCACTCCTACTTTGTCAGTCGTATTTATACGGCAACCTTGGGACGTGGCCTACCAGCGAACGTCACAGGCTCCCGAGATTACCGGAACTTTTTAGATGGATCTTGACGAAGTATTGCATCAGAAATCGCGGCGTTCCTCATGTCACGTCGGCGCATGTCAAGTTCCATAAAACTCCTGCCAATTCTAGAACCATCATCATGAGAACAGGCACCTCCAACACATGCGCGAATGCCTCCTTGCTGCAGAACTTCTCGAAGATGTGTTTTCCTTCCCTTTATCTTTCTTTGCTATAAAGCAATTACCATGACATGCTGGTTGGCAGTAAAACAGGTGCACTCACAGACAGACCTCCAGTTCCTCTGAAGTGGGAACCTCTTCTTTTGTCTGTTTTGTTGTCACTGAGTGTTGTCTTGGGCATGCATAGGTGATTGCAGCTGTCAATTTTACTTTTTTGTTTTTTTTAAGTAAGATCATTATGTATTCTGCTGATTTGCTTGCATACCTGCATGTTTGGATTTAATGCCATTAGTAGTAAGTGATTGTAGATATCATTTATTGCTTTGTGTTTTGTAAAGTGTGTATATTGCCAGTAATTAGTGCTTTAATTCATTGTTGTTCTGAGTAGGGAGTGGGAAACAGATTCTTGTTATCATTACATTTTTTATTTTATTTTTACAAACACATTTTTGTAGATTGCTATTTAGTTTTTAATATTTTTATATGGCCTGCTGGTAACTTAGTTACTATAATTGCTATTGACACTACCTTACTTTCGAACATTCACAAATATGAACAGACAGGGTTGCAAGTTCAATTCTGCTCAGTGGACTGATTCTGTTAGTAAGTATTTATGCACAGAACAGAACACGGCAGAAGAACGGGTACCTTTAACTCCTTCCCTGACTTTCCTGAGCATTCTCTTGATTAACTACCATTTATTCTTACAATTGTGAATATTCTTTCATACTCATAAAATTATTTTTTCTTCTGGATTGATTGAACTCTATGATGAATTCAGATTTTTTATATTTAGTATATTTTTTTCAGTAGATGACATTGTGTATTGTTTAGGTACTAATGAACTTCCAGTGTCAGATGCTACTCCTGCAAAATTCTCAGCAATTTCATAACTTTCATTGCTTGTTCCTGGCCAAATGCTGATAACCAAAAATCATTGTTAAATAGAACATCACAATGATAATGGTAATAAATGGCATTTATGACACCATAAGCGCTGACCGACGCCGATAAACTGCTTATCGGCACCGAAAATCAATTACTGACACTGATAAACTGCTTACAAATGCTGATAAACTGCCTACTAATACTAATAAACCGCTTAGCGGTGGCGAAAATCAGGTAACGACATTGTTAGCCTAGTGTCATAAAACTGAAACACTGTTAACTGATGCCGCCGGTAATTGGGGGACTGTCTTTGTTAAATTTTGATTGTTGCTTGAATCTAAATTTTGTTTTATTGTTACTTTTCAGGCATCCAAATTAATTCCTTATAATTATGCATGATTTAAAAATCCAGTGAAAATAGTACATATAATCTATGATTCTTTAGTAAACTCAGGGATGTACCGTATATTTCCATGTATAAGACGACCTTTAGATGAGACGAGGCAAAAAATCATGGCAAATTTTCATGAATTTATCTTATATCTGTAGTAGAGGATGACTTTTAAATTACAAATTGAAATGTTTTTTTGAGAAAAGTTATTATTTGCAAAAGTTAAACTACAACTATATTAACCCTTTAACGCCGATTGGACGTATTAAACGTCGATATAAATTGTCTGTTGGGTGCTGGTTGAACGTATGGTACGTCGATATAAAATTTTTTTTTTAAACTTCGCGGAAAAATAGTTATAGGCCTACTAGGCGAAAACTTTTGAATCACGCGCCTTGGGGGATGCTGGGAGCTCACGGATCAAGGCGTTGTTTTGTTTACAATTGTTACCCAGGTGCGCAAGCGTGAAATGTCTTCTAGCACTAAAAAGTATCAGCGACACATCTCAGAAATTATTTCGTCACTGACATAATTTTTGCACCATTTTATATTAGCCGTTACATAAAGTTTTATATATGAAAATGTGTGCAATTTCATGTAGAATACAACAAAAAACAACTTATGGTTGTAGATTTTATTAGTTTTGAAGTATTTTCATATAACGATAAGTGCCAAAATATCACCTTCGGTCAACTTTGACTCTACCGAAATAGTTGAAAAACGCAATTATAAGCTAAAACGCTTACAGTCTAGTAACATTGAATCAATTACCTTCATTTTGCAACAAACCGAAAGTCTCTAGCACAATATTTCGATTTATGGTGAATTTTTGAAAACTGCTTTTTTTACGTCCATGCGTTACGAATTCATGCATCATTTTGTGATAATATTTTCTCTATGTTGCCTTGATCGTTTTATAATGTGTTATATACCAAAATGATCACAATTTAGTGTACAATATAAAAATAAAATTAACTCTTTATCTTTAACTGTTTTGCTCACAGTGCGATTTGTATACAATTATATATGAAAATTTTTTTTTGCGCTCATATATCCCAATATTTATATATGATAATGATATTTTTTCATTTCTGATGGTTGCGTACTAAACTTCAGGCAATGACAAAAAAAGGAGCCAAAAACAAACTCTTAATCTTGAAAACTAAGTGTGCTGTGATTTTTTGAAAAAAACATTTTTTCCGCTTCGGCGCTCACTTGCGAACGCCGCCGGCATACGGGAGACGATTTTAAAATACCTCTTCGGCGTTTAAAGGTTAATAATAATGGTGACTTAAATAAAGGTTGTTCTGCTTGTTGTATCCAATAATAGTATTACTATTATCATATTGTTACGGTATTACAGAATATAAACATCGTCATGTACGTCATTTGCATTTGATATTGTTTACTTTCTCAAAATCTCGGCTGCTTTGAGTATTATCGATATCTTCATTGCCATTATTTGTTAGGAGAGATATAATTTGGAGGTACCTTTTATCATAACAAAGTTTGGTTGAAAACGTGCATATATTTCATTGTAGTATAAGCATTGAGAGGTGTGATTTCTCTAGTTCCGAACGTCACTGCTGCCTGGCTGTTATTAGTTTTATTCACCCTCAGCTATAACCTGCAGCTTTAATTTACTGGTATTCTTTCTTGAGATCTCCACTGCATGAGAAATGAACAAAACTGTATTTTATTTTTACTTATGGAAGCCACCATTGAGAATCCTCAGGGTTTAACAATTTTAACAGTGCTCTTAATAAACGCTCGACAGCTACGGTAAATGATGTCTGCAGTCAGGTGTTTCTCAATTCAGTTGTTTATGCCAATACAATGTTTACAATAGTCACTTCATTCAGAATTGTAAAACCTGGAATTTTGTAGGAGAGAGCTTGCAAAATTATTGAGAATAATGATAATTTAAATAGAATATGTTTTACTGTAATCATATTACATATATTAATGTATGACTTTATTAGAACAAAACGATGATGCACCATTTGCATTCTAGGTTTGTTTACATTGTCAGCTGATCACATTTTAAAGATATCATCAGTGTCTTCAGTTGCTGAGTGGAACTTAATTCAGAGATACATACGTTCCTTTCATAAATGATCAAAGTTGGGTATAACAAAGGCAAATCTATATGTTTTTCATAGAGAAGGTCGCAGTAAAGGGAAACTATTGTTTTTTTTTTTTACGTTTCGACACCATTTTCAAACAACCGCTAATAATACTACAATCATCAACAATAATAAATCATCGTTCATATGGTTATCATAAATGTTATTACTACTGTAATTACACTACCACTGAAATTTCTTAAAGGTTACCAAAAGATGAAGGTTGCTGTCAGCGCAACTGCAACTTGATGTTTACATTTTCTGAGCTGGGATCGCATAGATAAAAGTTTCTTTCATTGATTTAGAATTATTCCTCAAATAGGCAATTTGTTATGAAGATATGCCAATAATATATATGGTAAAATGGTTTTATTACCTTTATCATCATTTTATTGTATAAAGTTAATTTTAATGTAGTATGTTGGTGGTTGGGCTATAGCACTGAGGCCGAGGCTAGGCTACAGATACGCATTTTAGAATTCAAGGTTTGTTCTTTAGTGTTGCAGTATAAGATGACCCCCTACTTTTAGGGGGGAATTTTAGGATTCAAAGGTAGTCTTATATACGGAAATATACGGTAAATATTAAAAAAAATTATGCACTACATATTAAAAGAAGAACTTACGAACAGTTCAAGATACGAACAGCTGTCCGAAACATAACTTGTTTATACGTAGGTGGTAACTCATGACAAAATAAGAATTAAGTTTTTCACAGGTGTTTGTTTCACAATTAATTTTTGTTACACAACAGTGTAAAGAATAATATGGTAGCCTAACATTCCCTCCTGGTTATGGTGAAATAATGACCTTGACTTGTAGTCCCTTTATACACTCAACTTATGGCTTAATTTTAAACCAAGTGCCATTTTTTCTTTAAAACTCTATCTGGGAAATTTTATAAAGAGTTCTTTCTTACAAATCTTCCAGGTTGAAATTAACTTAAGTAGATTTTTCATATTTTAAATGGAAAATGTGTTTGGCAGATTTACTCTTAAGTAAATGTTACTCCACTTGGTAGTTATGTTAAATCGCCAATTAAACAAATATTATGGCTTCTTCGTAATGGGATGTAGGTAATATTAAAGTAATAGTTTTGAAGATATTTTGTTACTAGTGTAATAGTATAAGGAGCCATAATCCTGTGACTTTAGTAACAATATTGATATATAATGATAACCTGAAGTATAATACCACCCAGTGTAGCTTATATGAGGGGTACTTTAATGTTCATTTATCAGGCAAGTTTCATTTCCGTATGGAACTTCCACACTTACTGAGTATTAGTCAGATAGTCAATGATAACTTTAGTGCTGCCAAATATAGCTTATATATGGTGTACTTCAGTTTTGTTTTGCTAGGCTAACTCTCATAAAATACTGTGGCCTACAAATATTAGAAATACTCCTGTAACTCAAAATTGTACAGTACTTGTAGTTGATAGTTTATGATTATTGAAAATGTAATACCACCCAGTAGTAGTTTATTTGGAGGTACTTTAATTTAGGTTTGCTAGGGTAGCTTTCAGTTTAAAATACCGTAGTTTACAAGCACAGGAAATGTTTCAGTAAATTTGGAAACAAAATAAAAAGGTATTGATTATTGATAATTTAATATGTAATACTACCCAGTGTGTGTATTTTAAATCAGTTTGCTAGCCTAATTCTTATTAGAATACCATTGTCAAAAAAGGCTGTATTATTATTATTGCAATGATTTTAAGTTCATGTATATTAGCCATTGAGCTTAGTGCTTAATCAGATGTCAAGGTCTCACACTTCTGTTCTCTTTTTGTGATAGAATTCTTTCTTGTTTTTGACGATGTATTAAACTATTTAAATTTTGTAATGATACCTCTAGTTCAATCAGAATTTAATTTAATGCCAATAGTTTTATATCATGAAAAGATTTCACCCACTGAATTTGTCTCTTACTTGGTTGTCACTGATGTGCACTTGTAACAAACTATACATATGTCTGGTTCAACCTGCTGTGCATTCCGCTTACTATTTGATACATACATTCTGCTCACATTTTAGATTTACCTTGGAATTTGTTTCCCCTTACTACAAGGCTACTAACAAGCTAAACCCAAAGGTTGCTTGCTTCACTGAAAATTGCAAAGCCTGATGTTTGCCGGTAGGGATGGCACAAACCATTTGCCTTAAACATAGTGCCTGCAGGCATAAAGTTGTTTGGGTAGTTTCTGAACATGTGCAAAATAGCCAGCATACTCCTTGCAGTGTACTAAATGATATCAAGGCTTGATTTGGACTACCCTTTGGTGCAA
Source organism: Macrobrachium nipponense (assembly GCF_015104395.2). Lineage (NCBI taxonomy): Eukaryota > Metazoa > Arthropoda > Malacostraca > Decapoda > Palaemonidae > Macrobrachium > Macrobrachium nipponense. Next base: position 10,048,351 of record NC_087217.1, read on the forward strand.
GGTTTTGGTGGCTTGTTGGTTAGGGTAATCATCCTGGCAGAACTCCAGCAAAGAGTATGCACCTCCCTTTAAAATTCTTTGCCAATATGTCAAGATAGTGGAATCCCAGACTGTCCTGAATGACTCCTCTGATGGAATGGATGTTGCCACTAAGCTCTCTGAACCCAGGTTATCTGGAGGCACTGCCTGTGGTTTAGCATGAGAGAGCAAGTCCTTTGGAAGAGAATCTGGGCTGTACCATGCAATAACCTGATGTTAAGGAGGACCCTAACAGGGCACTGCCTCCTCCTCCTGAGTTACTGTATGAAGCTTAGCTCCAGTAAAGCGAAAACACTATTTATTAGCAGATCTCGTATGGATTTCCCACCCCATCCTCCCCTTCAGGTGGATGGAACTTTGCTGAATGAGTCTGAAACTTTAACTATTATAGGTGTAACTTTTGACACGGGCAGTCCCTGGCTTACGATGGGGGTTCTGTTCTTGAGACGCGTTGTAAGCTAAAAATCGTCGTAAGCCGGAAAATCATCAAAAATCCAAAGAAAACCTTGCTTTTAATCTTCAAATATAGATTATTTTGCATTTTTGGAGTCTTATACCTTCTGTCAGATTGGCGTCATAACCCTGGAACATGCAGAGTAAACCTAGAAATAATTTCTGATGAATATAATAGAAAAACTTCGCTGGGGACTGCCTGCAGTCATACCTTGGTTTTCACGCCTCTCTTTTCATGTTTTGGTTTTCATAGACTTTTTTTCTACGAAATTTTGTCTCGGTTGTCATACGTTTCCTCAGTTTTCGTGCACTTGCAAAACACACCATCCGAATCCCAGGGCGTGACCAAGACCCATATTCACACCTGAAACAAAGCATCCCATCTTTCGGGACCCATTCTGATTTTGTGTTCGATGTTTTTGTGCTTCTTTTATTAAAGTTCAACAGCTAAATAAGCCTTTTTGGGACCAAAGAAAGTTCCAGCTAGCCCTTTTGTAAAATTGGCAAAAAACACTAAAGAATTTAAGAAAGAACTCATAGCAGTGTTGGAGGAAGTTTCATGCTGACCTCAGTGAGAAAACGTCTACAACAAGTGCTACTTTTAGTGAATTTAAGGCCAGCAGAGGCTGGTTTGAAAAATTCAGAAAATGAAAGGGCATACATATGTTTCTACTTCAGGGATTAAGGACATATTTACAAAGTGGAGTAATATGAAACATTTTTTGAAGAATTGCCATCCAACGAAGAAGTTGTAATCTTGTCTCCAACATGTTTAAGGGGGCCAGCCGGTACCCCCATATATGGGGGTATAGGGCAAAAAAGTCCTGATAAAATTCATGGAACTTTGTACGGCAATGGAGAATGTGTATGCGAAATATTTCGTCAAAAGTCCTCTTGCTTTTATAGTTACAGGCTAATTAGTAGAAGTAACTCAATCAATAACCCAAAAACATTGATCCGTACAAGAAAATGCAGCATTTTTTCTGTTATCGTAAATTTCTATAATTATTGTTAAACAAATTAGGAGCAATGGACTCCTATGACCTTGTCCTTCCCTTGTGTAGTCCATTACAGGGTTGATCCTTCAGTATTTGCTCCGGTACAGTTACCTTCGCATCCGTGGGACTCACTTGTACTGCTGTCTCCCAAGGACTCCAAACACCAGATGCTTCATGCTAGGCACTTATCACTTGAGCATCTGGCTCAGTGCGAGGCTCCCACTCCTGAGAGCCCAGCGACCGTGCGCCCACCACTGGCTCCTGCACCACCAGTTTTCTCTTCCATGCTGCCTGCTCCCATTCCCACAATGACTGCTCCCGCTCCCATAATGTCTCCTTACGCACGTGCTCAACCCGCAGTCGGACCTGCTTTGGATCTGCAACTCACAGCCCCTTCTGCTTTAGGACAGGGAGCCCATCAGCAACAGCAGACCTTAGTTTCGGAATCAGATAACCCTTTTCTTACACCGCTGAAGAGCCAGCTCATAAAGATCCTGAGTTACATCAGGAAGATCTCTTATGCTCTGTCAACGATTCAGTATTAGCTGAAATTAGATATCATTGGGAGAAGGAAATCATGATGTTCACATTATGGGAATCAACTTCTTTAGTGAATGAATAAGTTTGGCTAAAACCTTGATAATTTGGTTTGAAAAGCATATGAAAAAGATGGAATTTATGTAGGGGAATGTTATTAGTAGTATTTGACATTTTTGGGAGTTTTGAAGTTTTCTCTAGTGAGCATTTATGTTAATCAGTTTTGTTTTCTTGTAACAATGTTAAAGTTTGACTGGTTATTGATTGAAATTCATAAGAATTTATCTTGCAGAAATAGGATGGCACAGGCACAGAGTTATGAATGTTCTGTAGTCTTGAACAATAAAAAACACAAGGCTTTCAAGTGGCCTGGGTCTGATGACATATTTCCAGAGTCGGATCCAGAACGACTGAAAGTGAGTTTGATTTAGTTACTTATTCATTCTATATGTGAAGTTTTTGTTAGGCAGCAATTAATGTACGTTTAAGTGAAATACTGGTATTTTTCCCACTGGAATAGCTTTGGTGTTTAGAGAAAAAATATTTATAGGTGCAGTAGATATTCGTGAAGGTCATAGCATTTATTTTGTAAATCTTAGTGTCTTGTTATGTCAGTGAATTTATGTGGCCTCTCTGTTGTTATAGTTGCAGCAGTGTTCTAAATAATATTGTTTGAGTTCTAAATATATTATTATAACTGGTTCACTTACAGTAGATTATTGGATGAGCCGTATGCTTATGAGACGTTTGTTTGGTGGCCGCTGATTGGCTGGTACCGGGAGGTAGGCAGCTCCCAGCCAATCAGCGCCTGCTAAACAAGTGTCTCGTAGGCATAAAGCTCCTCACCCAAGAATCTACCTTAAGTGAACCAACTATAGTACTAAGTATAGTTAATATTTAATTTCTAGCATTTTATTTGGTATACCTGATCTCTTGTCCTCCACAGGTTATCGGTGATGAATTATACAGAAGGAATAAAAATCATTTCGATGAAGATAAAAGTGTTGCTGTGTGGAAATCACTTAACATTGAACCCACTGTCATTCAAAAAGTTGACAACATTAGTGATTTCAGTGGCAAATATACCTATATGGAAATGGTTATCCAGAATAGTATAGAAGTAAGTACAGTACTTGTCTTTGTAATTTTTGAGGTATAGTCCTTATCCAGGATATTTGATGTAATAGCTTTGATAACGGGTACAGGCGGCCCTCGGTTAGCGGCAGGGTTCCATTCCTGGCCGCCGATGCTAAGTTATTTTTGACGCTAAGCAATTTTAAAGCCTACGGCCACTGCACACCTTCTTTCGAAACTCTAGACCAGTCAAAGGCGCCGTAATCCCACAATGGCGCAATAAGTAAAATTATATTTATGCTGTATAGTACTATAGAATTTACTGTACGGTAGTACTGTACAGTACATTATAGCATTGTAAATACTGTAAAGTGAAAAAAGCCTAGCTTTAATCCTTTGGGTGTCTAGAGTATGTAAGATGTGTAATAAAGTTTATACAGTGTACAGATAGCTGTAGTGTTCAAGTTACGATCATTAGTCTTACGATAGTCCGATTTTATGAGAGATCAAATTACAGTGGTCTAACTTTATCCATCTTCTAGTTACTTAAGTTCAGTAACAGCAAAAGAGAATGATGAAAGTATGGTTTTAACGTTATACTCATTGTGTGAATGTGTACAGCCATGAACAACCGAACGAGAAACAACTTTTTTTTCTAAGTACAACCGAACTGGATAACATCTGTTTGGCTTTTATTTCGATCATCGTACGACAGCACACTATTACTGTAGTTGTTATAAATGGCGTTATGCATAGAATAGAACAGAGATATCTTAATGTAATAACTTAATTTGCTATAGATCAAAGATCAATATAGATCAAAGATCAATCGGGAAATACACTGTTAAATTTAGACCTAGTTATAACTGAAGCTGAGAAAACTGTTCAACCTGCTAATGACTATTATCGTACGTCGGGCAACAAGGATAAAACTCCAGTAAACGTATGCCATCAAACACAACCGTAGATAAAATTGGGATAAAATAATTTTAATCAAAACTACTGTGCTTGAAAGAACATATTTTACTGTTGGTTTCACGACGATATAAGATAAATAACATAAAGTTCGTATTATGATGATATAAAGGAGAATTGCGAACAAAATCACGTAATTTTTTACGCAATAAACATGCCCCCAACGTAATCTTTTACGAAAAAAAAAAAGTAGTTCACATTCACAACGAGACATATTCAATAAATATTTCCACCTAAAAACACGTTATATAAGGAAAAATAACCTTGTTTCTTATAAGTCAAGTATCTAGATATTCATTTATGCTAACTAGAAGCAAGAGAATTCGCTCAGAATTGCGTTATGGCGAAACAAACTCGTATTCGCCATCAGCTGATTTCAAACCACAACATTGGCCACTCCTTGGAATACTGGCTTAAATTTGCCGTAGGATTTTATAATAAAATAATATGAGAATACATACAATATTATTGGATACAGTGAAATAATGTATAACTTTTTAAAGGATTTATGGAAAAGATGCATAATTAATAAAATAACACCATGCATTTTTTTGGAACAGTGGCGGACAAGAACGAACATGAAAAAACATCCCCTCACAATGTGGAGCGTAGTTACAAAGGCTGCTTAATTTGTATCTTATTTATGTACATAAATGAAAATACCTTATACGTAATATATTTTCATACACATTTTAAGCATATAAGCATAAACATTTTTAAAAAACGACATCGATTGCTAAATTTGCACTCTTTTTAACTTTATATTTTTGGAAGCGCGGCAGACAGTGGCTTACAAGAACGAACATGAAAAAACGTCGTAGTCGATAACTTGAAGGGCAGTTTCAAAAGCTACCTTTTTATCATATTTTTCAGCACAGAAATAAAAATACCCTATTCGTAATACATTTTCATACACATTTTAAACATAAAAGCATGAACATTTATAAAATCGACACATCGATCGCTAATTTGCACTTTTTTTAAATATATCTTTTTTGAAGAGCGGCAGGCGGCGCTCACAAGAAAGAACATGAAAAAACATCGTATATGATAACATGAAGGGCATTTTAAAAGCTGTCTTCGTATCATATTTCTGTGGAGAAATAAAAATACCTTACACGTAATACATTTTCATACACATTTTAAACATAAAAGTATGAATATTTATAAATTGACACATCCATAGTTAAATTTGCACTTATGTAACTCGAAATTTTCGGCATAGAACAGCGTCAGAGGCATATATTTTACCCTAATACCTATGTAATAACTCTCCATAAAATTTGTTAATATAATTTGTATAACCTTTATGGTCTGAATGGCATTTCTACAAATGTATGAACTTGTTAGACAACGGCACTAGCAGTGCTGTTAACTGAAAATTGTGCCTTAAAAATACCTTAAAATGCCTTATTTTTTAATTAATATTTTTGACGACAGCCGTAAAACCGATTCGCCGTCAAGCGATTGCGCCGTTAACCGCGGGCAGCCTGTATTGAAAGTTAGATGTAATCAATGTGCCTAATTAAAAAGAGGCTCTTGTGCTTTTCTAGCAGTAAAATTACTCCTGATCATCAGTAGATTAACCCAAGACCTGCATACTTGATTATGAAGTTCTTGAAAATTTTGCTTTTTTAAATTTTAATTATTAAAATGTGATCATAAAAGTTATTAATTTTTACAGAAAACCAAACGAGAGTTTTTAGGCATGTTTTCGAGGGGTGAGCACTCCAGAGGATACAGAATTAAGGTAAAAATTTATTAGGCTTTTGCTTAGGCTTGTATACATCGTGGTAGGAGGGACGTCTCATGTATGCTTTGTAGGTGTGTGTCAGAGCCAAATATGTATTTCTGTGCTAATAGAGACCTTCACATTTTGAAACTTTTAATCCCTAGAATATAAAGCTTAGGGATATGCGGTAATCTTAAAACTAAGAACTGTGTCAAGGACCCACCGAACTTCAGTTTGTGCTTGCCTAGGTTAAGGAACCAGTGTGGGGAAGGAAGTATAAGCACTGGTGCAGTGCTTGTAGGGTGTAGCTTCCAAGGAATTATTGGAGGTTTGTTTTGTTGTTTTGCCAAAAGTCCAAGATGGCCATGAACAAATCCTGTAAAAAGGGGAATACAAAAAATTTCTCATGAGATGTGTTTTGCAAAATTTTAATGTTATTGAAGAATTTTGCATATTTTTTTCAAATGTTTGACAATATACATTTGTAATTTTTATATCACATATTCCTGAAATCTTCAGTTGATGTAAAACCTCTTGTCCTAATATTTAGTAAAGAAGTAAAAAAAAAACTAATATATATATTTAAAATTTTGATGTAATTTGTAAATCTATAGTATTTGTTTCAAAAATAGGATTAATAGTCTTGTCATTTTTAGGTGGTTCGTCAAAGAGGTGATCTGATTGGGAGAGCTTCAACCATCAAACCAACTCCTAAAGCCAAATGTCGATTCAAGAACTGCATTTTGACCCAAGGTCATCCATTTGCAAGAGAGGAGATTTATGACACGTATGTTGATTTATTTGGGGCTTTTTGGTTAAATATCTTCTTTGAGGTTGAGCAGAGATTACTTAATTATTGTCCTCCTCAACTTAGGACCACCTTGACTTGGTGAAAGGGCTCTCAAACCTCTAGAATTTTTTCCCCTAGGTTTGAAACCAAGACTACTATATATTACTATATATTTTAGGATTAATTTCTGTGGATTTTTCCACCTCTGTCAAAATTTACAAAATCTGACAAATAGGAAAATATACCATGGCTTGATGTGGAGTTAAATCTGAAGCTAATTAGTGGGATCAGGTAGAACCATAATTTACTTGACAATGTTCAGACCTGTTTTTTCAGGCAGAACTCTCCTGTGGTGCAGGACCATTAGTACAGTAAAATTAGCTCAATTTTGGCTCAAACCTCAAAACTTAGAATGACAAAATGAAACTTTGGGAATATGTAGAGGTGATTTGTGTTATCTTCATCCTAAAAGTCTTTAAAAATCCAGTGACAGGTTTTCGAGTTATGGTCACAAAATGGCAGTCATTTTGTTTTTTTCAGTTTTTCTCATTTATTGCCCCTAAAGGGTAAAAAAATAAAATAGATTAAATATACATTATTTTGTATTATATGGTAGTTTTAGAAGCTATTTGAATAAATTTCATCAGTACTAAATACATCAGTGGGAAATTATGGGCCTTTATTTTAAAAAAATTCTGTTACTCGTAGTTGACAGGAATATTCCTATTCCTGCTATTGGAAAAATAATTGGTATATCAAAATTTTTACCTAAATAAACAATCTGCAGAATCTTCTTATCTTTCAAATAACACCAAAATGACACTTCTAGGACGCGCCATTTGGGGGTTATCTTCGTTTGAATACATGCACTTCAATTGGTGCCATTAGCAATTGCCTAGTTCCTACTATACAATCGTCAACATTTTGCTGTTGAAGACATTCATACATCACATGCTTATGACATTATAATTAGTTGAAGATAAATTCTAGGTCACATAACCACAATTACCATAAAAATTATGTAGTGAACTGAGCATATAACCGGTAACTACTTGCAATACAATACGATGTGGAAAAAAATTATCAAAATTAGTTTTCAACTATACAGCTGTACAGACAAAAAATAACTTCAACTTGAAACTCCATTTTTACGCATAGGGGATTATGCATTAAATATGCTAAACCCAAATATGAATCATTCTTTATTATTTCTTGTAAATTATTTCCTTTTCTTTTTCTGTAAGGGTTGAGAATAGTCTTAATTTTCAGTTCTGCTATGTTCTTCTACATATCCATCTGTATCTCCATTATCTTCATCAAATAAATATTGATTATTGCACTCATGCCCAGCACAATACCCACGCATATGTGTACAAGGGAGTCCACTTCTCCTGCACTCGCAGTTCAGTTCACAACCTTTTCTACAATTACAAGTTATAAGATGAAGTAGGGAATGTTGTACGGGCTCTTTAAGCGATGTTACTGGTCTCAGTCGGTCATTTTCTAACTTCATTTTCTAACTTCCAACCCCAGTCAGTGGAGTCTAGAGTAATCCCTTGCCACTGTTGTACTTGATGGAAGGTATGAAAGAATGTTGGCGTGCTGCTGCTGATGTTGGAGGAAGTGTAGCTAGATCAAATTTGGCATGTACAGGCTGTCTAGCTATTGTCCTTAAGTAATTAAAGTACCTTTGTTTATCAAGACTACCTTCTGGCTTTCCTCCATACAGGACAAGAAGAAATGCTTCTCCAGCAGCAGCTATATCATCTGCAGAGGCTTGGGGGTCATTAAAAATTTGCATCTTGTGACTTAGTACAGGATCGTCCAGTAATCTTTTATAAGGAACCCTTTTACCCTTGCTATACAGAGCAGATGTTGTATCGCAACCTGTTATTGCATGCAGGAAGAACAAGCTGTCAGTCATGTCCCCCATTTTGCTCTGAATTTTTTCACTGCTGAATATTTTATCAGGATGTGCTTTGTTTGCTGGGATCATCATTTTGATATCATTCTGAGGTTTGGCAAGTGCAATTAAGAGGACAAGAAGATCAGTGCCCTCCCCCACAATAACTGACTCCTGTCCTGAATCTCATAAATGAGTTGCTGTTGTTACTATTGAGGGTAATTAGTAAACGTAACTCAGTAAGCCAAAAACATTGATCCGTACAAGAAAATGCAATATTTCTCCTATCATAAATTTTTATAATTATTGTCGAAGATATTGTGAGCAATGGCATCTGTAGAGACTCCATGAGGCGGCAGGATGGAACTTAGTCAGTTTACGGCTTCCAGTGCGAGGAGGAACCTCTTGTAGTGTACACATTCGAGTTTCGCCTCTGACATTCGCTTGCTTTTATGTATGTTTATTTTTGTTTCGGCAAGAATTTCATCATGCCCATGAGGAAAAGACTAGCAAAATATCTTGCTAACATACAAAGAAAATTAGCTCTAATATGATTACAGAATATCATAATATACGTGATATTAACTTAATTAGTGAAGAGAGAGAGAGGAAGGTGCGTAGTTAGGGATGCCCCCATCTTGCCTGACGCACACGTCGTGCAGTACGCCAGGCTATGATCGTTGAGCAAAGGGATCTTCATTTATGATAAATAACATAATTTTGGTTTATTAATACCCATAAAGGAATATAAAATTCTTAATAATCATGATTTATTAACATTGTCTTTGTAAAAAGAGAGTACATGTTTGCATTTCACCTCTTGACATTCTCTTGCTTTGTCTTTGTAAAAAGAGAGTACGTGTTCGAGTTTCACCTCTTGACATTCTCTTGCTTTTACATTTGTTTATATCTTTGTTTTGGCAAGAATTTCATCATGCCAATGAGGAAAATACAAGGAAATCATTTCACTAACATACAGAAGAAGAAAATTCACTTAAATAAGGTGAGTTAGTGAGGGAGAGAGAGAGAGTTGCGTAGGAAGGAGTAGTGCCCCATCTTGCCTGACGCAGTGCCCCAGGCTATGATATATAAGCAAAGGGATCATCATTTATGATTAAATTATGAGAAATAACATAGTTGTTCCGATACGTAATACAAACCCTCGGTCCTTTAACAATAGGAAGGTAACTAGCGGCAGCTGGGACGGTCGTAAGCTTCAAACAAGGGGAGAACGGTAGTTAACTGCTTGTCCGATCGTGCGCGCGCCCGCGCGCCTGAGAGGTGAAGAATCACTTTTGCTTTCGGCCGCGGGTGTGAAGGACGTGTTCGTCATCGCTCTCTGCCCGCTTCATCGTCGTATGCTTTGTTTATATTGTGTTTTCTACTAATGGTTTGTTTGACTTGAAAATGAAACTGTAAGTACACTGTTTTCATTTTCATTACTTAATTATGAGCCAACATGGAGCTATCGCCGTAGATGCGGCGATTTCCGCACTTTTCATGAAATTGATACCCTTGAATTATGTCTCGGTGCCGAGGGCGGGCGCGTTCGCGCCGAGTCATGTATTTTGGGCGAAAGTGTGTAATTGAAAGATGTAAGTACTCTTTTCATTATATTTTGCCCTGTGCGTTCGTTGCCGAGAGCGTGATTGCGCTTGGCACGAGCCTCTTATTTTTATGGATAGAATGCATGAAAGTGGATTCGCAATGCAGTATTCTTTTCATTTTCATTTATTAATTGCATCAAATTTAATTTTGGATCAATTTCCGCTCTTACCCAGGAATTGATCCTTACAATTTATTTTCTGTGAAAGTGAAATCACAAGTGCAGTATTCTGTTTCATTTTCATATTTTTTTTATGATAGCATCATATTATTATGGATCAAGTTTCCGCTCTTACCCGGGAATTGATCTTTCCCCCTTTAAGTTCTATGAAGTGAATCGCAAGTGCAGTATTCTGTTTCATTTTCATGTTACTTTTCACTGCTGTGCGGGGGTAGAGGAAGCGAAGGTCTGCCAGGAAGTCGTCGGAAAGCTCTCCCGCGACTCCCTTGGTATCCGATTCTTCGTCTTCTTTCCTGACCCCCACTCAGCTTCCTCATATTATTTTGTATTTGGGGTCTTCCTTGCGTTCGGGGTGGGGCATGTCTCCCCCCCCATGCGTGAGGGAACCCCTCTTACTAATCTGTCTGTGCTACCGCAGGTGCTACATCCGTGGGAGACGACCTTGGACAGGTATGGACCACTGCGGCTGCAGGGCGTGCCTAGCATCCACGATCTGCTGCAGCGTCTAGCGAGGTCTGGGGCGGTGACCTTGGCACGGTCTACACTACAACCTCCACGGCCGCTTATGCTGCTTCCCCCCGCTGGTCTACACTCCCCATGCTGTGTCGGTGACGCCGTCTGCCGCTACTAGGGCCGGTCGACGCCGTACCGAGGGGGGGTATGCCGCCGCCGCCTGTGTTTTCTTGTTGCCTGCCCCAGACTTCCGCTATTCCAGCAGCTCGCCCCTGGACCGGCCGCCAGTACCCAGGTTCCCGCTGGCTGCCGATGACTACGAGGCGATGGCTGGGCCTGCCGTACCTGCCGCTGATGTTGTTGCTGGCCCAGCCGCTCGCGCCGCTCCTGTGAGGCGTGCTGTGCGTGACGCTCCTGCTGTTGCTGGTCCTGCTTTTGCTGGTCCTGCTGGTGCTGGTCCTGCTGTTGCTGGTCCTGCCGCTCCTGCCGTGCCTGCCCCTGCCCACGTCGTGTCGCGTCATGGAAGTGCTGCCCCGGACTCAGGTCTTTCCGGACAGGTTCAGTCGGGGCGTGTTGCTTCGGCAATTGGCCCGGCTCCTCCGTGGATGGAAGACCTGACGTCCGTCCTGAGAGAGCTGACGAAGAAGAGGAAGAAGAAGAGGAAGGTGTCGTCGTCGTCTTCATCGTCTTCTTCGTCGTCTGCTGCCGCCTCTCCCCCTTCGACTTCTAGGCTTCCAAGCCGAAGAAGAAGAAGGCTGCCCCCCCCCCCAAGAAGGCTCCTTCGGGACCTTCGAAGGGCCCGTCTCACTCCGGTGTGACGGGGGGTTCTTCTGCTTGTCCTCCGGCTCCTTTGGGAGTGGGGCCCGTCTCCCCTTCCGTAAGGAAGAGATAGACGGGGACCAGAGGAGTATCGGTTAGCACTGGTACTTCCTCGCCTGGTGCTAGCGGCGATGCTGCTACGCCAGGTTCCGGCTCGGTCTCTCGTTCGCGAGAGATCCCGAGTGTACGCTCTCCCTCGGGAGACCGTGCAGCCAAAGTTTCGGCGCCAAGACCGCGGCACAGAGCAGAAGGCTGGTGAGAACCGCTCAGGTGACTCTCGCCAGGCCAGCGGCCGCTCTCGCAGCGACCAGCTGGTAACCCGGGTTTCCCCCCTAAGAAGACTCCTTCGGGAACTTCTAAGGGCTCGTTCCACGCCGTGGGACGGGGGGGGTTCTTCTGCTGGTCCTCCTGCTCTTTCGGGAACAGGGTCCGTCTCCTCTTCCACAAGGAAGAAGAAGACGGGGACCAGAGGCGTACCGACTACCACCGGTACTTCCTCGCCTGGTGTTTGCGGCGCTGCCGCTACACCAGGTTCCGGCTCGATCTCTCGTTCGCGAGAAGTTCCGAGTATACGATCTCCCGCGGGAGAGCGTATAGCCAATATTTTGGCGCCAGAGTTAGCTCGGCGCCAGGACCGCGGCACGGAGCAGAAGCTGGTGAGAGCCGCTCATGTGACTCTCGCCAGGCCAGCGGCCGCTCTCGCAGCGACCAGCTGGTAACCCTGGTAGACGTGACGGTCTCTGACCAGCCACGGGCTGAGGCTGGGAATAGGTCCCCCCGACCATCGGTGGTACCAGCGGTTTGACGCGCCTTGAGGACGCTCACCGGTCTCACCGCTAAAACGAGCTCTGCAAGTCACCTGACCGCCGCTCCCACAGGGACCGCGCGGATAAGGCGACCAGCAGCAGCTCGTCTGACGCACGGGACCGGGGTGAGCGGCACGGCCAGGCCTGCAGATTGATCCCCACCGTGGGTTGGTGATCGGCTGCAGCCCCCAACGTACGCTGGTCCTGCCAGCGAGCGGGGGGGGGGAGCGTCAGGTCTGTCTCTCCACTACCTTAAACTTCCTCAGGGTACGCCGGGAAGAGCGAGGTAGCTAGGAGTGATTGTGAGAGGTGCGCCGCTCACGATCCCGTCACGACGCCGCACGTGCCACGTATGGTCTTAGGACCAGCCAGGACGTACGCGCAAGTGATTGGAGGCGACCGTCAGGGGGGGGGAGGGGGTAGCATCAGGTCTGTCTCTCCGATACCTTCAACTTCCTCGGCATACGCCGGGAAGAACGAGGTATATAGGAGTGTACTTTATTAAAAGTAATGGCTACTTCAGCAGCGTTACACTTGTAGAGATTCTTCTCTATTTTGCGAATAGCGGCTTTTTCAGTGCTACTTAAACAGGCTAGTAGAGCACCTATAGAGGTCATGGTAAAATACAGGGTCAAAATAGGTGTATATATATTTGAATTTTACAGATAAACAAATATGATACCATAGTCATCAAAGTCATTAACGATTTTCTCTCTCTCTCTCTCTCTCTCTCTCTCTCTCTCTCTCTCTCTCTCTCTCTCTCTCTTTCTTAAAGCGAGCTTTCGTCTGGAGCTGCCAGACATCCTCGGGCTGGGAAGCTGAGGGTGGACTGATCTTGGTGCGGTGTCCGTCCTCCTTATATCTGTGGTTGACAGCAGGGGGTCTGCCCCATGCTTGTCTCCTATTGGCTGGTGGCGGTGAGTCTTGTTTTCATTGGCTGCCTGAGCCAGGTCTCAAGCCACTTTCTTCGGGCCGATGGTTGCGTTGCAGCATATCCTGCAGCCGCCTGGACCTCCTAAGCGGCGCTGTAACATTGATGGGCGTTGCGCTACGCTGTGGGACGTCACGGCTACTTTGATTTCCATTGGCTGCAGGAGTACCTCGTTCGGGGGCGTTGTCATCCATAGAGTTGTCATGATCGGTGGTGTCATTGTTGGTGGCAGGTCTTCTCATATTCGTAGGGAGGAGAAATTCTTCCTGCGTCGTATTCAGAGTAGGTTTTATTTGCTGGATGAGTAGCGCCTCCAGCAGGCGCAACCGACGGGCATCAGGGGCCTTCCCGATGATCTTCGTGTTCTTTATGATGACATCTCGGGAGATGGCCTCGTGATGTTTGGTGCGGGCGTGATTCTTTATAGCCCCCTCTTGGGCGTGGCACGAGAGTCTCTTCGACAGTCGCATGGTAGTCATACCTACGTAGGCGCCGCTGCATTCGCGGACTGGGCATGTATATTGGTACACTACATGCGTCTGCTTCAGCGGTTCTCGTACCTGTGGAGAGGGGTTATTTTTCATAATAAGATCGCGCGTCCTCCGATTCTGGTAATATATGATTAGGTCGATATTCTTGGTGTCGTCAGTCAGGGATACATTATCGGAAATAATTTTCTTAATGGCGTCCTCTTCTTCACGGTAATGGGAACTCATGAAGGCTTTGTAGTACAGCTTGATATTATCCTGGGGGCGGGGCTGCGGGCTCTCACTACCGTACCATTTCTCCAGGGCTGTGCGGACTTCCTTGCTGATTAATTTATTTGAGTACCCATTATTCACAAGTACTTGGGAGGCGCGGTCGAGTTCCTGGTGAGTGTCCTGCCAGGTTGAGCAGTGGGAGAGGGCCCTCCTGACGAAGGCCCTGACGGTGGTGCTTTTGAATCTGGCGGGGCACTCGCTGTCTCCGTTGAGGCAAAGTCCTAAATTGGTTTTCTTTGTGTAGACTGAAGTACGGAGACCGTCTTCCGTCTTGCTTACAAGGACGTCGAGGAAGGGGAGCCGATCGTCGGAGCTGCGTTCGACTGTGTAATTCAGCACACTACACTGCTGAAATGCTTGACGGAGGGCTTCTACCTCATCCTCGGCGTCGACTTGCACCAAGATGTCGTCAATATAACGTCCATATCTGCGGGGTTGCTGCATCCTGGCGAAGACCCGTTCCTCCACGGTGCCCATATAAAAGTTAGCGAAGAGAACCCCCAGTGGGGAGCCCATCGCCACGCCGTCCTTTTGGCGGAACATCTGGCCACGGTGGGTGGAGAAAGGGGCCTTCTTGGTGCATATCTCCAGCAGCGTACGGAGCGAGGCTTCCGGTATGTTGAGGGGCGCCATCGACTGATTCCTGTAGACACGATCAAGGATTATATCTATGGTTTCGTCGACAGGCACGTTCGTAAATAGGGACTCTACATCCAGCGAGGCGATAATCCCGGTACCAGGGGCGTCCTTGATGGCTTCTAAGAACTCTGCCGAAGACTGCAGGCTGTACCGACTCGGGACGTAAGGGGTCAAAATTTGGTTGAGGCGTTTAGCCAAGGCGTACGTAGGGGCGGGCGTCTGGCTGATGATCGGCCGGAGGGGGTTTCCTTGTTTGTGGGTTTTTACATTGCCATATAAATAACCCAGGCTGTATATAGGAGTGATCGTGAGAGATGCGCCGCTCACGATCCCGTCACGACGCCGCACGTGCCAGGTATGGTCTTAGGACCAGCCAGGACGTACGCGCAAGTGATTGGAGGCAACCGTCAGGGATCTGTTGCTGGTCCTTCTTCTGAAGGAGGAGGGTCTTGGGAGCTGTTCTTGTTGGAGGGACTGGACGGTCCTACTCCTCAAGACGCTGTAACTTCCGAGATTCAGAGTAACTTTGCCCAGGTTATTGCACTGATTCGTCAGCACAACAACCTGGGGAGAGGATCGCCGCTCCACGGCTCAAGTCGTTCTCGAGCCCGAGTAGGGAACCAGACTGACGGTGGGCTTGCCGCGATAAGAGCTTCTCTACTCGGTTCTGAACCAGGAGAGCCTCTCGTCTCCGGACGAGAAGGCTCGCTCAGGTCTAGCCGGTCGGGCAAGCTACTCCTCCTCCTGCCTCCTGTTGACAGCGGCGTTTTCTTTTCGGAGTATTGCAGCTCTTCTCCCCTCCCCCCCCCCCCCCTCCCCCCCCCCCCCTCCTCCTCCTCCTCCTTCCTCCTCCTCCCTCCTCCCTCCTCCTCTCCTCCTCCTCCGCCCCTCCTCCTCCCCTCCTCCTCCTCCTCCTCCTCCTCCTCCTCCTCCTCCTCCTCCTCCTCCTCCTGAGAGGTTTCGATCTCGAATGAGTCAGAGAGGACGGTTTCGGCTCTCCTGTCAGGTGTCGATCAGCCCCACCCAGACGAAGTTCACAGCGGTGGCAGATGCTTACCTACAGCACGAGTTCGTAACCCTCCTCGGGGGGAGGGGGGTGGGAGGAAGGCCATCGCCGCAAGGTGATGGCTGCTCCTACTCTCGTCTCCAAATGCTAGTGCCGCTGGAAGGGCGAACAATATCCTTTTCCTTCCCCATTCCCTCTCTCCTTACGGCTACGAGGGAAAGGGGTAGGATCCTACAGACTTCTCTGTAGGATCCCACGATTGGAGACTGCGCTACCGGGGGGACCTTCGGGTCCTACCTGACGTAACCCCGGTCGTGGAGGAGGGACCCTGCACCATCTCCGATTTCTACGGGAATCGAGAGGACAACCAACCGATATTCGTTTAACGAATCCGGTGGGGGTTTCATTGGGCGCTTAGAATTCTGCAGAATTTCTAGCACACATGGCGAGACCACTGTCCAAGGGAGTTAGACGAGTATTCCCGATAATTGTTACCACGATAATCGGGGATCTCGCCGAATGCTCGAATTCCTGGAGTTCTTAGCGTTGGAAGAAGACTGTCGCCGAAGGAAGATATCTCACAGTGGCGGCCAGCCCTGGATTAGAGAGAATGGACGGGAATATCCAGTTTGGCTTGAATGTTCGTCTTCGTTATTCTGTGCACCATTGAAGCTTTCCTTCGGGGAAGACTTCTCCTTCTCTCTCTTTCTTAGAGATCGAAGGCGGTCGATCTCCAATCCTTATTTTGTTTTCTTGAAGGGAAAGAATTTAGGATGGAGATCGTTGTTCAGAATCCTATAAATATACTACGTATATTAACCTCGCGACATGATTCTGCTAAGCAGTTGAATGGTCCGAGGGGTAGGCGCATATCCTGGTTACTCTACGGATTGCGACGTAGACGAGAAGTATTCTAATTGAACTGCAACTCGGGGTTGCCTGCAACCTCCCTGGAGTTTCCAGTTTCAATTTTATATACTTATGGTATTGTCACAACAACACCATTTAAGCTTTTATATTTACCGAAATTCGTTTCGCATAAATATAATTGCTCGAGCATATCTTTTTATGCTCGGTGGTTCTAGCCGAACGCATTCCTTCGTGGAAAGGATTACTTGGCAACTCAGGATGACGAGTCAGCGACAGCTACTGCGTATTGAATTGCCCGAGGCATTTCAGTACCAGCTGCCGCTTCGAGATGCACGGTTGGTTATGTCTTTCTCACCTGCTTTGATTGAATACCAACCGTGTATCTGCCCAACAATCACAGACTTAAGTCTCTGATTAACGGGGATTCTCGCATACATGAATGACCATCTACTGCTGTGACACTAGTATTCATCGTCTTCGGTATTGCGAGAATTTAAAACAGAGATATCTATTCGACTCTCATCTTTCTGTTTACCGCACGGTAACAGAATTCTGTAATAGTCTCTTGCTGCATTGTATCGCGATAATGCGAATGATAATTTAGCGGAATCTGAGTTTGTCCTCAAAATATCTTGTATTCGGAGGTGTGCAATTGTTCATTGTCCACCCCGGATTAGCAGATGTATTGAAAGACATCGCCTACTCCCACACCTGCCAGCTCTACTTCCAAACGTTCAGCCCATGAGAAGCAGTTCTTCAGGCGGCTCTCCCCTGTGTTTTCATTACTGAAGAACGCCCCGCTTTCATTGCACACCGGACAGCAATGAAATGGCGGTTAGCGTTTTCAGTCATTTGTAAGCACAGGTTCAGAATCTTGAGATTCCTTCTCTCGATTCAGCTGGAAGACGTAGGTTGCATTCATTGCCTACCTTCGTCTTCAACGTCACAGTGTTGTTTCTCCTTAAGCTGAGATTCAACGTCTATGAGATTATCTTGCCATCAGGGACCTCGGTCTTTTGAAGGCAATTGACTTTCGCCTTTTGAGCTTATGCGTTAATAGAATCATCACCGCCCGTCCGGCATCGGTGACTAACAAATATATTATTTGTTTGGTCTCTCAGCATAACTCTTTAAAGGGCGAAGGTCACGTGACTTACCCGGATGCTTGGACAACTTGCCTCACTACCGATTCTGAACCAGTCAGTCGGCAGCTGTCAGAGCGCCCGAGTCAGTTACGAACTATGCTGTGGACTTAGTTCGGTTGTTCCAGAGCAATCATTACTTCGTCTTAATAGCTTGTCAGTATGAGTACTGTACATAACCAAAGTCGAGAAGAGGGATAGGTCATACGACTATTCCCTTCTTTTCGTCTTAGGTAACTGCATGACTTTTCTTGCGAAGTCAAGCACAAGGGGATGGGGATTTGTGACACTCGATTTCGTACCGATCTTCGTAGCGAAGACTCAGAACCCTTCGGTAACTGACGATTGGTTCGAGTCCTTCACAATACCCTCCCTAATGGACTTCACCGCCTCCGATACGAAGGCTATGCTGCTTTGTCCTGTGAAGGCGCGACGGAGCTGTCTGAAGAAACTCGACACCCAGGATGAGTGTGGACGCCTCTTCATCATTCTCTCGCGTTCCGCAAGAACTTCTCCGTGGCGCAGGTAGTGAAGGCAGGGGCCTGGTCCAACCGGACCGCATGCACCTCCTTCTACCTTCGGGATATTGCCCACAGGTCCTTGGATCTTTTTCCTTGGGAACCGCGGTGGTTGCTCAACATGTTGTGTAGTTAACCCAGACCCTCGCAGGCTGAACAGCATCGAGTCCTGGTGTAACCGTAAGAATGGATGAGTGAATGAGAGTGTGACTGGCTCCTCTTCCCATCTTTTTCTCCCCTCTACCTCTGGGCAGAGGGACACGGTCGTCACCCTGCTGGGTAAGGACGAGATGCAGGTGAGCTACTGAATAGAGCACCATCCTATCCCTTTCAGTAGGGATAGGAGTAATATCCACCACTTCCTCCAACAAGGGGGAGGAAGTGGATGCCAACTTGAGACAAACCCATCATTTTATGATTGTCTCTTGCAAACAGGAACAAGTTCTTGCTTGCTGGTACGAAGAGATACGCTTGCCTCTCTCTTAGTACTTGGCCCAGAGGTCTGACCATTGATCCTGCGGTGCACACCCCGATCAATCGGACAGAGGTTTGGATCCCTCCCTTGCTCTTACGACCAGGGAGGCACTCCAGGGTTGGACGAACACCAGTCTGTTCACCAAAAAGACTCCGATTCCTCCCACCAATAAGTGAGTCTTCCTATTGTTAAAGGACCGAGGGTTTGTATTACGTATCGGAACAAATGACAATTTGTTGAAAATTGCATTTTTCCTAACTATACAAACCTGAGGTCCTTTACATATAGTCCCACCTCATGCCACCCCTCACTCTGCAACTTTTTGCATGGGCCTCAAGCAAAAGTGATTCTTCACCTCTCGGGCGCGCAGGCGCGCGCACAATCGGACAAGCAGTTAACTACCGTTCTCCCCTTGTTCGAAGCTTACGACCGTCCCAGCTGCCGCTAGTTACCTTCCTATTGTTAAAGGACCTCAGGTTTGTATAGTTAGGAAAAATGCAATTTTCGACAAATTGTCATTTTTGGTTTATTAATACCCAAAGCAGAAATATGCATTCATAATAATCATTATTTATTAACATTGTCTTTATAAAAATACAAAGGAAAACTTTGAATGCCCGTATCTCAAAACTATACTTATTGACCTTGAAAATCTATCTTCTCACTTAGTTTTAAAGCTATAGCACTGAAATTTGGTATATAACTCAGAAAGACATTATAGAACAATCAAATGAAGCCCTTTTTTCCAACTTTTGTTTCGTCTTTTCTCTCTCTCTCTCTCTCTCTCTCTCTCTCTCTCTCTCTCTCTCTCTCTCTCTCTCTCTCTCTCCTGATTTATAGGGTTTGTTTTTTTTACCATAATGAAAAATTCATATCTAACAAAAAAATTACTTTTTAGAAAAAAACTCCTCATTCGATTGGAGGTCTACATCAGGTCTATATATGGTAGTAATCATAGGTCTTAATATTAAATAGAGAGGAGATAGAATTTGAGAAATGGTTATTTTCGGGATAAATCGCCCTGGCGTCACAAAACTGAAGGTCAAGAGGTGAATATCTTGCGCGGTTTGGAGGTGTCCCCAAGTCACCTTATCAAGTGGTATGAATATCAAAGTCCTGTCATTAAAAATGGCTTTAGCCAGCCAGCCCCCTTAAGTTTAACAGTACAGTGGTACCTCGACATACGAAAGGGTCAACTTACGAAAAACTCGACATACGAAAGCAAATACGAAGATTTTTTTGGTTCTACATACGAAAATAGTTCAAGTTACGAAAGGTTGTTTCTGTAAAGTCCCGAGATTCGCCTGGACCACCGAGAACAATTTAAAAACTTGCACGCCGCCGACTGAGTAAACTCGCCACCATCCTCCCGCTCTCCCATTGGTTCCTGATGCTAGTCACCCCATAAGATCCTGCTCTCCTATTGGTCAGCATCTACCCCTTGTGCTCTATGTATTCTATTGGTAAAAGGATGCTGTAGATTGAAAAAATTATTCATGCAATACATTTGATAAAAAAAAATATTAGGTAAAGGTAGAATAAAAAATAGAAATGAATGGTTATTATACTGTTTGGTAGTTTCAGTAGTTGAAGAGAGATAATGAAAATTTATGGCTTACTGTGTGCTAGGAAGAGTGATTGCTTGGCGATCGTTCGGTACTCGTAAGTGCTGAATGTAAACAGAAGTTTGGAAGCTTTTTTTTTTTTTTTTTTTTTTTTTTTTTTTTTTTTATTATTATTCTTATTATTATTATTATTATTATTATTATTATAGTTAATGGTTACTTAATAATTATTTGAAATGAGTACATGCATTACATTTGATAAAAAGAATTGGGAATTAGATATAAAATATAAAATAAATCAGACTGCTATCATCGAAGCCAACAAATACGTATTTTCTAGAATTCTTCTTCTGTTTTAATATTACTTATGTTTCATTATAGCTATCAGTAAGTCGGTATCTCCATTAGGTAAAGATAGAATAAAGAATAGAAATGAATGGTTATTATATTGTTTGGTAGTTTCATTAGTTGAAGAGAGGATGAAAATTTATGGCTTACTGTGTGCTATGAAAAGTGATTGCTTGGCGATCGTTCAGTACTCATAAGTGCTGCATGTAAACAAACGGTTGGGATGTTTTTTTTTTTGTGTGTGTGTGTATTATAGTTAATGATTAACTAATAATTATATGAAATGAGTACATACTGATTATTTATACATTTTATTGGCATACTCTAAGCTTTTAGCTTCTTAAGTTTGGACAGAATCATTGACTAGGCTACAGTAGCAACTGCTAACATATGCTAGGCTTATTGCTAAGGGACATATGCTAAAGTCCTAATATAATCAGTAAAAATGGGGTTGAACATTACATGCAATTGAATATTACTAAATTGTGTACAGTATTTTGCCTTTTTGGAGTCTTATTTCTTCTGTCGGATGGGCGTCGTAACCCTAGAACATGTGTTTTAGGCCTTGAAATATAATTTACTGGGGTGTTTTTGTAGGGTTTGGAACAGATTAGGCATTTTACATGTAAAATGCCGTTCAAGATACGAAAAACTCATGATGCGAAGGCTGCCTCGGAATGGATTAATTTCGTATCTCGAGGTACCACTGTATACGCCCTTGCTGATCTTTTATCCATAGTGAGGAAGGTTATACAGTGGGGCTTCGCTTAATCGCGGATCAGTAATCACGGAATCGGTCGTTTACGGGTTTTTTTCTTGGACCGCTTATCATGCTATATCGCTGGTATGAATCGCAGCATCGTGGGACAAACGTGTTGCGTATGCAATGTGTATCGGTAGGCTAAGCCTCGGCCACGGTCCGATAATCACCAACATTCATGAAACAACTCACATTATGATATTAACTGACAATAATGGTAATAAAACTATTCTCACCTAATATCCTAATATATTATTGGCATATCTTCATAATAAATAGCCTTTTCAAGGTATGTATATGTATGACATTCAGTGGTAGGCTAAACCTAGTTGCAGTGCGATAACCACCAACATACATGATCAGATTCACATTATGATATTAACTGACAATAAAGGTAATAAAACCATTCTCACCTTATATATATTGTAGGCATATCTCTGAATTAAGTTCCATTCGGCAACTAAAAACAGTGGTGATATTGGTAAATCGACATCAGTTGACTATTTGAAGAATATAAACAAAATCAGAATGCAAATGGTAGATCGCTATGTTCATATCATAATACTATAATATGGTAATAATACATGTAATATGATTAGACACAGTCAAACAACAGTTATATTAAAATTATCATTATTCTCAATACACAACTATTATTCAACTTTTGCTAATGGATATCTGTCAATGTTACAACCAAATCAGGCAACAGTCTCTCTCTCTCTCTCTCTCTCTCTCTCTATAGAGAAACAGCTGATTGCTGACGTCATCTGCCATAACTATCGAGCGCTTATCGAGTTGTGTTTAACCCTCTTACGCCGACTGGACGTATTTTACGTCGAAATTTTTTGTCTCCCGTGATATTTAAAGACCAACGTTATGGCCTAAAATTTTGGGACTGAACATTACATGTGGTATAGGTTAGTTTTGGAAATGTGTAATTTGGCAGTAGGCTAAGCCTAGGCTTTGGATTTCCCGACAACAGACAATAAATACAAATGTCTTACTTGTTTGAGAATTTTTTATTTCTGTTATGTTGTTTCTATATTGAAAAAGTGCAAACTTTAGGGACTAGGCTTAGCCTACCACATTCTCTGATTCCCTGACAACCAAGTCAACAAAGTAGCATTTCTTTCCACATAAGTCGACAACTTTTATTTTTGTATAATAACCATGGCAATAAATATAAATGTTTTTTTTTACTTATCTGAGATTCTTTGATTACTGGTATGTTGTTTTAAATTTATGGCTGTTCTAGGCTTTTAACCCTTAAACGCCGACTAGACGTATTTTACGTCAACATTTTTTGTCTCTCGGGTGCCGACTGGACGTATTTTACGTCGACTTACAAAAGTTTTTTTTTTAAATTCGCGGAAAAATACTTATAGGCCTACCAGCCTAAAACTTTTGAATCACGCGCCTTGGGGGATGCTGGGAGTTCACGGATCAAGGTGTTGTTTTGTTTACAATCGTTACGCAGGCGCGCAAGCGCGAATTTCTTTCTTGCCGCACTAAAAAGTATCTGTGACACATCTCGGAAATTATTTCGTCACTTTGACATAATTTTTGTACCATTGTAAATTAGCCGTTACATGAAGTATTATATATGAAAATGTGTGCATTTTTATGTAGAATACAACAATAAAATACTCATTATTGTAGCTTTTATCAGTTTTGAGATATTTTCATATGAATAACGATAATTGCCAAAATTTCAACCTTCGGTCAACTTTGACTCTACCGAAATGGTCGAAAAACGCAATTGTAAGGTAAAGCGCTTATATTCTAGTAATATTCAATCATTTACCCTAATTTTTCAACTAATTGGAAGTCTCTAGCACAATATTTCGATTTATGGTGAATTTATGAAAAAACTTTTTCCTTACGTCCGCATGGTAACTCTTCCGAAAAAAATCATACGTGTGATTGTGGTAATGTTTGCACCATTTTGAAATTATCCGTTATATAAAGTTTTATATATGGAAATGTGTGCAATTTCATGCACAATACAACTAAAAACAACCTATGGTTGTAGCTTTTATCAGTTTTGAGATATTTTCATATAAATAACGATAATTGCCAAAATTTCAACCTTCGGTCAACTTTGACTCTACCGAAATGGTCAAAAAACGCAATTGTAAGCTAAAACTCTTATATTCTAGTAATATTCAAGCATTTACCTTCATTTTGCAACAAAATGGAAGTCTCTAGCACAATATTTCGATTTATGGTGAATTTATGAAAAAAATAAAATTTTCTTTACGTCCGCGCGGTAACTTCCGAAAAAATCATACGTGCGATTGTGGTAATGTTTGCACCATTTTAAATTAGCCGTTACATAAAGTTTTATATATGAAAATGTGCACAATTTTATGTAGAATACAACCAAAAATAATTGAAGGTTGTAGCTTTTCTCATTTTTGAAATATTTGCATATAAATCACGATAAATAGAAAAAAACCCTGTTCGGTCAACTTTGACTCTACCGAAATGGTCGAAAAACACAATTGTAAGCTAAAACTCTTACAGTCTAGTAATATTCAGTCATTTATCTTCATCTTGAAACAAATTCGAAGTCTCTAGCAAAATATTTAGATTTATGGTGAATTTAAAAAAAAATCTTTCCTTCCCTCCGCGCGCGGATTCTCCCCCATAAATCTCCGAAATACGTACGTCCCATTCTCGGAATATTTGCTCCATTTCATATTAGGCATTTCATTGAGTTTTATATATGAAAATTTGCACAATTTCATGTAAAATAAAACAAAAAATAGTTGAAGGTTGTAGCTTTTCTTATTTCCGAAATAATTGCATATAAAAAATATACATATAAAAAAATTCGACATTCGGTCAACTTTAACTCGTCAGATATGGTCGAAAACTGCAATTGTAAGCTAATACTCTTACAGTATAGTAATATTCAATCATTTGTTTCTCACTTTTGAAAGAAATTGGAAGTCTCTAGGACAATATTTAGATTTATGGTGAATTTTTGAAAAAAATATTTGTTTACTTCCGCGCGTTACGAATTCATGCATTATTTTGTGATCATATTTTCTCTGTGTTGCTTTTATCGTTTTACAATGTGTTATATACCAAAATGATTGCAATTTAGTGTACATTACAACGAAAAAGTAATTTGTTAACTTTAACCGTTTTGCGCACAGCGCGATTTGAATACAATTATATATGAAATTTCGTTTTTGCACTATCATATATCGCATTATTTATATATGATAATGATAATTTTTTTCATTTCTGATGGTTGCATACTAAACTTCAGCCAATGACAAAAAAAAAGGAGCCAAAAATTAACTCTTAATCTTGAAAACTAAGCGCGTTGTGATTTAAAAAAAAAAATATTTTTTCCGCTTCCGCGCTTACTCCGAAACCCCTCTGGCACACGGGAGACAATTTTTTATTTAACGCTCCGGCTTCCAAAGGTTAAAATAAAATAATCTTTACTCATTCTTCATATAATGGAGATGTGAAGAAAGAATCTCTCTCTCTCTCTCTCTCTCTCTCTCTCTCTCTCTCTCTCTCTCTCTCTCTCTCTCTCTCTCTCTCTCTCTCTCTCAGCGACGAAGCGTAAACGAAATACGTAAAACTATTTTTTACCTTCTATATTATTGTCATATTTTCATATTAAAAAGACTATTCATGGAATAATTACATATCAGTGAACTCAACTTTTATCTATGCAAAGCCAGCCAGCTGACAAAATGTAAGTATGTATATGAAAATCAAATTATGGTAGCGTTCACAGTAAGATTATCTTTAGAAATTGTAGTAGTACTAGTCATGGTAGTAATAATGTTTTGGAATATACTTAACCCTTTAACGCCGACTGGACGTATTTTACGTCTACATTTTTTGTCTCTCAGGTGCCGACTGGACATATTTTACATCGACATACAAAAGTTTTTTTAAAAAATTTGCAGAAAAATACTTATAGGCCTACCAGCCGAAAACTTTTGAATCACGCGCCTTGGGGGATGCTGGGAGTTCACGGACCAAGGTGTTGTTTTGTTTACAATCATTACGCAGGCGCGCAAGCGCGAATTTCTTTCTTGCCGCACTAAAAAGTATCGGTGACACATCTCAGAAATTATTTCGTCACTTTGACATAATTTTTGTACCATTTTAAATTAGCCGTTACATGGAGTATTACATATGAAAATGTGCGCATTTTTATGTAGAATACAACAAAAAAATACTCATGATTGTAGCTTTTATCAGTTTTGAGATATTTTCATATAAATAACGATAAGTGCCAAAATTTCAATTTTCGGTCAACTTTGACTCTACCGAAATGGTCGAAAAACGAAATTGTAAGCTAACACACTTATATTTTAGTAATATTCAATCATTTACCTACATTTTGCAACAAATTGGAAGTCTCTACCACAATATTTTGATTTAGGTGAATTTATGAAAAAACTTTTTCCTTACGTCCGTGCGGTAACTCTTCCGAAAAAAATCATACGTGTGATTGTGGTAATGTTTGCACCTTTTTAAATTAGCCGTTACATAGTTTTATATATGGAAATGTGCGCAAATTCATGCACAATACAACTAAAAACAACCCATCGTTGTAGCTTTTATCAGTTTTGAAATATTTTCATGTAAAAAATGATAAGGAACACATTTTCAACCTTCGGTCAACTTTGACTCTACCGAAATGGTCAAAAAACGCAATTGTAAGCTAAAACTCTTATATTCTAGTAATATTCATTCATTTACCTTCATTTTGCAACAAATTGGAAGTCTCTAGCACAATATTTTTATTTATGGTGAATTTATGAAAAAAATAACATTTTCCTTACGTCCACGCGGTAACTCTTCCGAAAAAATCATATGTGCGATTGTGGTAATGTTTGCACCATTTTAAATTAGCCGTTACATAAAGTTTTATATATTAGAATATGTGCAATTTCATGTAGAGTACATCTTAAAATAATTAAAGGTTTTAGCTTTTCTCATTTTCGAAATATTTGCATATAAATCGTGATAAATAGAAAAAAAAAACCCGTTTGGTCAAATTTGACTCTCCCGAAATGGTCAAAAAAGGCAATTGTAAGCTAAAACTCTTACAGTATAGTAATATTCAGTCATTTATCTTCATCTTTAAACAAATTCGAAGTCTCTAGCACAATATTTAGAATTATGGTGAATTTAAAAAAAAAAAAACTTTCCTTCCCTCCGCGCGCAGATTCTCCCCCGCAAATCTCCGAAATATGTACGTCGCATTCTCGGAATATTTGCTCCATTTCATATTAGGCATTTCATAGAGTTTTATATATGAAAATGTGTGCAATTTCATGTAGAATAAAACAAAAAATATTTGAATGTTGTAGCTTTTCTAATTTTTGAAATAATTGCATATAAAAAAATATATTAAAAAAATTCGACATTCGGTCAAATTTAACTCTTCAGATATGGTCGAAAACTGCTATTGTAAGTTAATACTCTTACAATATAGTAATATTCAATCATTTGTATTCATTTTGAAACAAATTGGAAGTCTCTAGGACAATATTTAGAGTTATGGTGAATTTTTGAAAAAAATATTTGTTTACGTCAGCGTGTTACGAATTCATGCATCATTTTGTGATAATATTTTCTGTGTTGCTTTTATCGTGTTACTTTGTGTTATATACCAAAATGATTGCAATTTAGTGTACATTACAACGTAAAAAGAAGTAACTTGTTACCTTTAACCGTTTTGAGCACAGCGCGATTTGAATACAATTATATATGAAATTTCGTTTTTGGGCTATCATATATTGCATTATTTATATATGATAATGATAATTTTTTTCATTTCTAATGGTTGCATACTAAACTTCAGCCAATGACAAAAAAAAAGGAGCCAAAAATGAAATCTTAATCTTGAAAACTAAGCGCGCTGTGATTTTTTGAAAAAAATATTTTTTCCGCTTCCGCGCTCACTCTGAAACACCTCCGGCACACGGGAGACATTTTTTTTTTAACCGCTTTGGCGTTTAAGGGTTAAGCATTGGTAGGCTAGGGACTTTGCTCTTTCTTCGCTATGAGGGAGGAACAACGCGGCAGTGTTCTCAAGAGTGTTGGGAGAGTGTTAGTGTATCTTCCCTTGTACAATCTGGAGTGATTGCTTCGTCCTCTGCATCAAATCGCGAGCGTATTACAACCTCCCACGTCCGTGCACATCGCGAGCGTGTTGCAACCTCCCCCATCCATGCATGATGAACATGATGCAGGCGCTCTCACTTCTTCTTCTCCAGGGCCCATTCGTCGTCGTAAGGATCTGAAGGCACCTGTCAAGAGGTCAAAGGTTGTGAGCGCGGAGTTGGTGCAGTAGGAGTGTTTGCCTGCCCCTCTCCCTGGTGCTTCCAGGAATTCGACTCTGAGGGATTCTCTTTCAATCTCGAGTGTTCAGGATTCCTCTCTGACTCACATTCGTATTTCTGCCACGCCCGAGTGTATAGTGATGTTCTTAGTGTTGTAGTTGGTTTGTCGTGGGAGTGGGCATGTGGACCCAGCCCAAACAGGTTAGTTGGTGTTTCGGGCTTTTTGGCTGCTGATCCTTCTGTTAATTTAAACAAGGAAGGTGTCTTAGAGAAGCCTACACACCCTTCTTGTTGTCGGTTTCCGTTGCCGGAGCAAGAGGAGGGAGACACACAAGTTTTTGGCTTCCTTTTCAGAAATTGTCAATCTCATTCGTGGGCTCAACAATTTGGAAAGTAGGACTCGGACTCGGTCGTCTTACACTCCTTCCTGCTTGGAAACCTTGCTGGGAGCTACACAGGATCCCAAATCATCTTTTCAGCTTCCCTTGTCTGGGCATGTCCGTTGCCGGTGCAAGAGGAGGGAGACACACAAGTTTTTGGCTTCCTTTTCAGAAGTTGTCAGTCTCATTCGTGGGTTCAACAATTTGGAAAGTAGGACTTGGACTCGGTCGTCTTACACTCCTTCCTGTTTGGAAACCTTGCTGGGAGCTACACAGGATCCCAAATCATCTTTTCAGCTTCCGTTGTCTGGGCATGTCAGGTTGGGACAGTTCACTTCGCTCTAGGGTCTCTGCCAAGCTACTACCCCCGCCTCTCACGAGACATAGGAAGTACTATGCCACAAACTCTGTCTTTTTTATGTCGCGTCATCTTAACCTGGACGTCATTCGTCTGAAGCTGGGATTGATTTTGGAGCAGGTGAGGTCAGTGGCTCTATCCTTGTCTCCACAGGATGCCTCAGTGTTGGAATCTATAGCAGCCTCCATGTTGCAGACGGTTTCTTGGCTGGACTTCTGGTCTATGGTCATTACCAAGATAGCTTCTGACAGGTCCCCAGAAGGGTTGGTGAGTGCATCCTCGCTTGCCAGTTTGTTGCAGTCCAGA
Source organism: Macrobrachium nipponense (assembly GCF_015104395.2). Lineage (NCBI taxonomy): Eukaryota > Metazoa > Arthropoda > Malacostraca > Decapoda > Palaemonidae > Macrobrachium > Macrobrachium nipponense. The sequence goes on from NC_087217.1 coordinate 10,077,104, forward strand.
GGCAAGGCGTTTTCGTATATGGCTCACCTTCCCTTGAAGAAAGAGTAGAAACTCTCTGATGCTCTCTCTTGCTATAAAACAACCTCCACTGCTCTTTAGGCCACGCACGGCATTCCGTGCAAGGATTCGTTATTGTACAAACATTAGAGCGACACCTACTACACGTGATGTGGGGGTTGGTTGCAGCCAAAGCCAAAAAACAAGAACACGGAAAACCTGGAGTTCTGGGGGGCACACGTTGATGCTATCATAATGGTCTCTTCATCCACAAGTCTACCAGAAGTTGTGGAACCTTTGGGGTAACCCAAACATCAATCTGTTTGCAAATGCCCAAAACTCAACACTTCAAGTTTACTAGCCTCCATGCCAGCATCCTCAGGCATGGGCAGTCGATACCTTTCTCATGAGCAGTCTCCTGTTTTTGAGAAGCAAATAATGTTTTACACCTGTCATGTCTGATATGTAAGTGCTGAATGGCTGAAAGTGTTACAGTGCTTTGCTTGATAGCCTAACTTTCATAAGATCTGTCATCACTGTTATGTATATTTATGATTATCAATAGTAAGTAGTTGATGGAAGTGTTGTTTTAATCCCCCTTTTAGAAGTGAAGAATGATTTAATCAAAATTCTTTGTTGAATTTTTAAAAGTAGGTTTTTTTTTTCTCTCCAGGAATCCAGATTTTAAAGGGTTTGTGGATGTCATGTGTGAAGAGTTCTGCAGTGTGGCCTACCATCCTTGCTGTTGGAAAGCACACAAAGAAGACCAATTTGGGAAAATGTCAGACAAGGTAAGTTGTGTTTTTATAATGCAGTTTCAACCAGTCAAGTAGTAAGCCCTCCATCAGTTGTGTTTTAAGTGGCAATGAATAATAGTCATTACTATATTAATTTTGAAATACACTTGACTTTTAATTTTTTCTGAGCACCCCAGTCATCCCAGGTGATAGAGAATATTGCATTTCTTTGTCTTAGTATTATGTGAGCAAGAGTTTTAGGCATCAGTGGTGCTGCTGTGTAGTAATATCCCCATATGGTAGATATCCCTGTGTAATGTCCTTCTTGTGGATATGGTCAAGTTATTCATACGCAGAACTAACCCTCGGTCTTAACAATAGAATTATTTCCCATGCAAGCTGGTAACCGGTTGGATCAATATAAGATTGAAAAGCTAGGAATCTGTGACCTCTAGCAACCCTGAAAGTCCAATGTGTTGTGAGGCTGGAAGCCACTCATGTACGACATGACTGTCCAGTCTTTTCCTGACTGCCTTGGAGATACGTACGCTTTCGCTCTCTCCCCCAAGCCGGTACTTAGCTTCGCCCTTTATTTCTCGGGGTGTGTGTGTGTTTGTGTCGTTTTAATTATGGATTGCCCTGGATCTTCAAAGGCGTGGCAGTGTATGTGCCTGGGCATTCGAGGATTCCCCTGCTCAAGGTTTTTGGCTTCCGTAGCAACCGACCCACATTCGACATGCAGTAGGTGTAGACCAACCCGTGTAGAGTGTCGGGCATGGCCTTATCTCTCAGTGGAAGCTGTTTTACAATAAGAGAGAACATTGCAGATCATCGTTGTTTCTGTCGTGGGAGGGATTCTCCCCTCCTCATCAAGATTTGACAGCATAATCGATCGACTCAGGCAGGGGATGGTACTAGGGTAGTTAGATCTCCTTCATTTTATTTCATTGATTCGTCGGTGGAAGTATCAGGAGGACGAGTCAATAATCTTTTATTTAATTTGACTCCTTCTCCATCAGGTTCCATTTCTCTTTCCGGAAGGGAAGATGTGGTAACTAATAGTAATCTTGTTTCAAGGGAAGAAGCATCCAAGATGGCGGCGCTGTGGGTATCGCTGGGGCACGGGGTCCTCCATCCTGTGAGGGGTTGTTGTCGCATTTTCTGGAATCGCAGACCCCTCCTCCTACCCAAGTAACAGTCCCCCCACCACCAGTTCTACTAGGGCCCCCCCCTGTTACGAACGAGAGAGGTCCTCTCCAAGTTCGATATTATTATAAACAAAAGGAATTCAACACCAACAGTTTAAACTGGGGATATGAATATAGAAAGGTACACAAACACAACAAAGGTTTATTTACACACTTACTAACAAAGATAAATGCAGAATGGCTTCTCCTATTTACATACCACAAGTAAAATCTTACAATGCGTGAACTGGGGACACGGTGAGGTAATGCAAATACTTACTGGCCAGTTTTGCGCTGTCGGAGATCTATGGTCGAAGCAAGGGCTTCTCACAAAACCTACTGTAGAGCGTTTCTTCTCTGAAGTCTTGCTCTACGTCGAAATGCCTCGGTCGTCCACTCCCGGACGACTTGACCAGATCCCAATACTCTCGAGCGCCTTTTTCTCTCTGATCCTTCGTCTGTTCCTTCTTCTCTTATCTCACTCTGATGATATCTGATCTCTGCTGCTAGGCTCTCACTGATAATCTGATCTATGACTCTTACTGATGATCTGCTCTCCTACTTCGTCAGTCGTATTTATATGGCAACCTGGGGGCGTGGCCTACCAGCGAACGTCACAGGTTCCTGAGATTACCAGAACGTGGGTATACCTGAATTTCAGAGCTATAGGGAGGCAGTTTTCGAAGGGCTGAGGCCAATGGCAGAGCGAGTAATACATAGGAGCGTTAGAGCAAGTAATGTGTGGTGAAACCTAAGAGAGATAGAAGTGCAAGTGTTGGAAGGTTAGGGTCAGTTAGCTGTGAGGGAGAGCAGAAGTGTTTTAGACGTGGGAAACTAGGCCATAAGAAGAATGAATGTCCGTGGGCATTAGGAGCTTGTTTCAGTTGTGGGAAGACAGGTCATTTATTTAGTGAGTGTCAGAGAGATAGGGACATGAAATGTTATAGGTGTGGGCAGACAGGGCATGTAGCTAGTGGATGTCGGGGTACCCGTATAAACGTGGTTTGCGGCAACTGTGAAAAGAATGGGCATCATGTTCGGATGTGTAAAGAACAGCGTGCAAAGTGTGCTGAATGTAGAATGGAAGGTCATGTAGCTAGTGTGTGTAGGAGAAAGAGGACGAGTCAGGCTGGGAATTCGGGGAAATATGTGTTAAGGGGATTCAGTTGGGTGGGTCCTTTAGTGTGCGGATGAGTGAATGGTTGAAAGTTAATAAATATGAGCCGAGCATCAGTGACCAAATGGATTTAGGGGATTGCAGTTAGTGTTGGTTGAGTATAGAAGAAAGCGGAAGAAGGTAAAGAAAGGGAATGAAAAGGAAAAGCGAGGACTGCATGGTAGAGGGGTTAGTGTTAGGGTAGAGATGGTTGATAAGGCTTGCAATACAGATACGTCTGGGGGAGGGAATGGATGAGACATACAGTGTGTGGGGGGGTTTGGATTGACAGAGTTTAGTGGGATTTTGACAGGAAGAGAACCAAGTAGTAGGGAGGTAGTTGACAGTATGTATGTAGTATGAGTCCCTTCAGGAGTTTGACAGGAGTGTGAAGTGTGTGAGTGATTTGGTAGCAGAGATATGGGAGACATCGGGAATCTGGATGAAAGAGGTCTGGAGGAAGTGAATGGTGATGCGACTTAGTGTTTGAGGGGCCTTGAACAAGATCCAGGGGGCCAGTATCCGAACATCCCTGGGTGTCGAGAAAAGCAATGTAGTGTGGATGTTGTGAGTATGCGAGGAGACGTCAAATGTAATGGGGAGGAAATATGGAGGAGTGATGTAGTTGCATTTGACAACGTTCTAAGGAGAGAGAGGGGGGGCAGGTATTTTGGTTGTTATATATAGGTTGTGCTCATGGAGCCTAGAGGAAGTGAGAATTAGTCAGTCTGTGTTTGGTAATCAGGCAAGAGAAGCAGTTTTTTGGACAGAGGTAGTGAGTTGCTGTTGTGTGTTTTCTGGATTGTTTTGATAGTGTAATTGAGTTTGTTGTGTTTGTGTCCATCTGAAGGTGGTTGAGCTTGTGAGTTTCTTTTGTGTTTGACATGTGATTGTTGTGGTTGTGAGTTTTTGTGTAGTCTTGGTGTTGATTGGTGTTTGTTTGTGTTGTTGGTTTGTTGTGTTTTGAGTTGTTGTGTAGTCTTGATGTGGGTTGGTGTTTGTGTTAGACCGGTGTCAACGATCTTCAACGACTCATTTTTTAAATTCACCTCAGTACATGTTGTAACTAACTGTTCATTTGGACTGAAGATGAACCCAGGGAAGGGTTCGAAAGTTTTTTGTAAAGTTTTCAAAATTATACATGGACTCCCAACACTTTGTATTATTGTGGACCCTTTAGAACATTGTGGTGTTTGTTGAGCTGTGTGAAGTTTTGGTGTCGTAGGTGTTTGTTGGTGTAGTTATATGTCGTGTTGTTTTGAGTTTTTGTATGGTTTTGGTGCTTGTTTGGTTTTTTGGTGTTTGATATTCAGTGGTGGTAGTGTCAAGTTTCATGGTGAGTAAATGTGTTTGAGATTGCATTTTATTGCCTTGCTGAGCTAAGTGTCCTGTTAGTAATTAAAGTAACGTAAAGGGGAAAGTGTGGCTGCGGGAAATTTGTAAGCCAGGAGTGATTAATGTAATGTGGGGAGGTCTGGCTCTAGCTCAACTCAAACCCCAACACACTGTAAGTTACATTCCCTCACCAGACTTATCTGTGTTGCACGCTCTATCAACCATCTCTACCCTAACATTAACCCCTTTATCACACATTCCTCGCCTTTACCTTTCATTCCCTTTTCCCACTTTCTTCCACTCGGCTCGTATTTATTCACTTTCAACCACTCACTCTCTTCCACACATCCCAATCACTCTCTGATAACCCCAACCTTTGCCTAATAATTCTCTCAAAATTCCACACATACTTACAGGGGACATACCTATACTCTTTTACAATGTGGCATTGTACACCCACACACCCACACCGCACGCCCCACATGCATATCCCAATCATTATCACATTTACTCATCATTCGCAAAATCTCAGTCAACGTTCTAACAGTCCTTTCAGCCAAACCATTTGCACTGGGCATATATGGAGTAGAATAACATGTACAATACCCCACTTCCTCAGCATTTCCTCAAATTCCCATCCCACAAACTCGGACCATTATGACTCAAATTTCTCACAGCCTTACACACACATCGGCAACATTATCACACAACATTCTCACAGGCTTAAACACATGTTGGCAACATCACTTGGCTCACCATTCGCATGACAGTCTCACTCCTCTTATTCTTGATGGAGACCGCATACGCAAATTTGCTCATGTAGTCCTCCATCACAATCATTCCCACATGCCCTCTTGCAGTTAATGGCAAAGAAACAGTCAATAACAAGCATTTCAAACGGTTCTTTCATCTGCAGTTGCATACACACACTGATAATTTTCCCTCTGACATTCTTCACATGTAATGGCCACATCCACACAATTCTTACTTAACCTAGGTGCAAATAGTCTCTCTCTCATGCATTCCCGCAACATCATGTGCCCAAATCGATCATAAACCAACAGGCGCATACTCATGGCTGAGTCACTGAGAAACACTGGGACATACACTCCCTTATCATGCATTCCTCCCTGGTACAAAAAGTACACTACATTTTTGCTTGCTACAAACCATCTTGCAAACCTCTTGTATAACCTCCAACTCACACAGCCAATCTTCCACACGCACTCCTCCCAAAATGCATCCTCACAACTTATTTATCTCCAAGCACCTATCTTGCATTTCCTCAATCTCTATCTCCAAGCACCTATCTTGCATTTCCTCAATCTCTTCCATGCTCAACAAATCATTCTCGCTTGTAGCAACATCAATCATACCCACGAAGTTTGCCACAGATACACTGCTATCCTGAGTATCTTGCTGCCCCCCCCTTTCTAAGAACCCAGTTCCTTATGTCTACATTCACATCATGCATCCTCAAAAAGTCTCTCCCTATTAAAAAAGAATCCGGCATATCTTCCCCATGACTATAAAGTTATATACCACTTCCAGCTCCCCTAACCAAACCTTCAGCTGTACCTCTTCCCATACTAAAATACTTCCCTGTCCTAACCCTTGTATTCTTACACTTGTACACTGCCTTTTCACTCCTCAATCACATCTCAATCTCATTTACCACTGACCCACTCACTGAGGAAACCTGCGCCTCCATATCAACTAAGCTACAATACCCACTATCATTCACTCTGACAAACGTTGCCATTTTCCCTTGGGTTCCACTGCTGTATCTACCTGATCATCCATACCACAGTCATCCTCCCTACATTCCTCCTCAGTTATTTCCCCACTTTTACCATTCTGATTCAAATCCCCCTCACAATCTCCATTTTTTGACTAACCAACTACAGCCATGTTCCCCATACTGAATTCTCAAAATCTCATGCTCACTATTTGCAGTTAGCTTCCCTCTGTGCTCAAATGGTCTGTCCCACACAAAATATAAAAACACTTCAACCCCAAACAACTCTGCTACCGCCAACAACAACCGCAACAACATCTCCTCTCCCCCACCTTACACCTCTATACATGCCCCCTTCCTTCTGCACATCACTTATCAGCCTTAATTGCAGCTCATTTGCGCTCTCGGGCACTCCCTCAACCAGACCCTTATTTTCAAAATCTTTCAATGCCAAAACAAACACTCACAAACTCTGTCATCCCTACAAACCTCTCTCATACAACCAAACCCTCAGGCACTCTATCGGGATCCCAGTCGCTTTTCATGGGATCGTCACTCGTACTATGCATCCTTGACATCGCATCCACAACCACATTTTTATTCCCTGGCAAATACTCTAACCTAAAGTCAAACTCACTCAAATCCTCCTAGCATTCACACTTTCTTTCTTAATCATATACACCAACTGTTGATGGCCCATCCATATAACAAATCTTACCCCATACAAAAACACTTTCAACGCTTTCACACAGAACCTTATAGCTGCAAGCTCTCTCTCAACTACCAAGTACTTTCGCTCCACTTTATTAAAGGCTTTACTTACATACGCTATCACACTCGGTTGCTGTTCTCCAATTCACCTCTTGCAACTGCACTAAACATCCCCCCATACTAAACTCACTAGCATCTGTGTAGAGCTCAAGCCTACTCGCATCCTTGCCATAATCCGGGAATACTAAGGTTACATCTCTTGCAGCCTCCTCTTTCAATTTCTCAAACATCCTCACCATTCACTCATCCCACTTCAACTTAGTGCAATTTCTCTTCCCTGTCCATTCAGTCAGCGGCTTTCCTATCCCCGAACAGTCTCTTAACAAACTTCCTTCCAAACTCAGTCAAAACCAAAACTCTTCAACTCACACACAGTCCGAGGCCGTGGAAATTCTCTTACCGTCTACACAGACTTTTTGCTCTTCCTTACACCACCTGCAATTACCATATGTCCAAGAAATTCCACCTCCAAACACTCCAGCACCTTCTCAAGCAACTCCATATTCTCTTCAACAGTTTCACTCGCAATCAAATCGCAATCAAAATATCATCTATAAACACAGTCACCTTCTTCCTATCAAGCACCAGCCAAAACTACATTCGTTGCCTTCTGGAAGGCAATAGGTGCATTAGCCAACCCAAAATTCAACCTTTTGAATTGGTAGTAGCAGTTACCACTCAAAAAAGCTGTAACAGGCCTGCTCCCCTCCTCAAGAGATATCTGATAATAGCCCCTTACAAGGTCTAATTTAGTAAACACCCTCATCCCATGCATCTTGTACACACAATCAGACACTATATTCATCGGGAATTGCTCCTTCACAGTCACTTAATGCACCCTTCTGTAATCCACATACATCCGCAAACTTCCATCCGGCTTTCGTACAGGGACTATGGGGCTATTCCAAGCACTCTCACTCCTCTCTATCACTCCCACTCTCTCAAGCTCCTCACACTGCTCCTCAGTCCCTTGGGTAATAGGTGCAGAAAAGTGTCTGGGATGTTGATACATTTGGGTATCGCCTTCCAGAACTATTTTAAATTCCGGAAGCTTAGACCCCCCAAAATCCTAGTCTCCACGGCTCAACACACACTGCCTATTCCACAATATCCACATCAATCGCTCGCTGTTGCCATCTCTAAATCATACCCCCAACTATCACCTTCTTTCACACTACCTGTCATCACCCATCGCACCCTAATGTACCTTTCATCGTCTGGATTCACCAACTTGTATAGCAACCTTACACAGTCACCCTCACATATACCCCGTACTCACTTCTTCCTAGCACTCTGCAACGGGGCCACAAAAACCCAAGGATTCTCCATGTCTATTACCCCATCGTACATATGCACACTCATTCTTACCAACTTGCTCGCATCCACACCTTCAACCACATATTCACACGTCACTATTGGCGATCCCAAGATTACCTGGCCACGCAACTTCACACTAACTACTTCCCCAACCTCACGCGGCACTTTCACACACACTTTCATAACCAATGGCACCCCTTTCCATGCAGCTTCACACTAACTACTTCCCTGGCCTCGCGCAGCACTTTCACAACCAACGGCACCCCTTTCCATACTTTACTGTCTACCCCTCCATCCCTATCAAAGTACAACTCCCCACGTACATTCCCTTTCATCTGCAACTCAATCATGTTCGGGCTCGGATGCACCACCATCCCAAACTCCTTCAAGAACCTATACCCTAACAACATAATCATCCATTCCCTTAACCACATAAAAGTCACTTTCATCCATCACTACCCCCTCAATTTCTATCCTTTCACGCATTATTCCCACCACAGGCATACTTAAATTCACTATTCCTCCTACCTCCCCTTTACATTTTCTAACCTCACACCTACTCGGCAACTTATCACATCCATTCTTAGTGAGAACGTTGGTGCTACAGCCAGTATCAATCAAAGCGACCAAACGCACCCCCTTGCATCTTACCTTCACACTCATGCACTCATGGGGCACTATCCCTGAACCCTTTTTCATGCTGCAACCCTTTCCGCTCATGCATCACCCTTACTGCCCGCACACTAGAGGACCCACCCAACTAAATCCCTTTAACATATAGTTTCCCAAATTCCCAGCTTGATTCATCCTCTTTTGCCAACACACTGGCCACATGACCTTCCACTCCACATTCAACACACTTTGCACACTGTTCCTTACACATCCTAGCATAATGCTCATTCTTTCCACAGTTGCCGCAAACCATGTTTATACGGGTACCCGACATCCACTAGCTTCATGTCCTGTCTGCCCACATCTATAACAATTAATTTCCCTATCTCTCTGACACTAACTAAATGTCCCTTCTTCCCACACCCGAAACAAGTTCCTAATGCCCACAGGCATTCATTCTTCTTATGGCCTAGTTTCACACCTATCTAATTCATAATCCTCGAATATCTCTTAAGATATCGTTTCATGTTAACTTTTTGTTCGTCCATCTTACTTTCTCCTTACATTTCAAATCTATAATCTCATACACACTATCAGGCATAGTTGCTAACAATTTCCACATTAACTCCTTGCACTCATTTACTCCATCATCCCCAGACTTTTCCTAGCTAACATCTCCTACCAGCATACATACATCAACAATGACTCACCAACATTCATTCTGGCATCCTTAAAATCATTCTTCCTCCTATACCTAATGCTACTCTTTGCCCTCCTAGCCTCTCATACGACACATCCCCTTAACTCATCATTATCCTATACATACTCAACAAATATCCTGTCAAAAATTTCCCCAACTCCCTAACCCAAACTCTCCTATTATCAACATACTTTGCCGCACAATATTTCTTGTATTCCTTTAAAAAGTCCCCTATATCCCTACTACTATATTCCTCGTATCATGTACATCGGGGTACCTCTCTCATATACACACCCTTTCGTATTTCTCGCTCACTCTCACTTCAAATACTTCCAACTTCCATCCTGACCCCTCTTAGCCTCTTCCTAAAACAGCGAATCCACTTCCATACTCATCCATACTCTTAGCCACGCCCTTCCTACCCATCTTTCTCTTGCCTACTTGTTCCCACTTACCACTATCCAAATCACTCATCCTGTCCAACTCTCAGCCCTTTTCCCAACATCCTTAGTCCTTGTCTCATCCTGTCTTGACATCCTTACCAATCTTCTTCCCTTTACGGTAGTCTTATTCTTCTTCTCAGTTCCCTTCTTACCCTTGTTGTCAGTTCTGTCCTTGTCCTGTGTCTTTCCTTTCTTTTCCTCACTTATCACAAACACATCACCCTCTTCACTCGTACTCTCATCCACTAGCCCTCTCACCTTCTTCATCGCATCAAGTCCATCACCAGACCCAGGAAGCCTACCAGCAACACCCCCCTCTCCAAGAAGTCCCATAAACATTTCTTGCACTGAAATCATCACCAAATCCAGCTTCTCATCCATTTTCTCAATCATTCACTCTTCAGCCCCATTCACTTCCTCTTTCATTCCCTCTTCCGCACTCATTATCATCCCCCTCAACTCCTCCAACTCCCTCTTTTGCTTCTCACTCAATCCTCAGCCTCTCACTCTCCACTTCCACCCTTTACCTAGCTTCTCTCGCCAACCGCAGTTCCTCCTTAAGCCTCCTAATCTCATCTAACCCTTTCATCTTTACCTCTTCAGCAGTCATGCCAACCTTGCTGTCCCAGTTGTCCTTTTACAGCCACACCAGCAGTCCCTGTTCGGGTGCCAAAAATATTATGTGGCGGAATCACAAGCCAAGAAAGCAAGACCTCCCCACATTTACGTTAATCAATCCTGGTTTGTAAATTTCCCCCTTATGTTACTTTAAGTATTAACGGGTTCAGCAAAGCAAAAACAAAATCTCAAACACATTTACTCGCCAGGAAACTTTACACAATCAAGGCGAGAAGCTGTGCTTTCAACATTGTATGGCCATAAAAAAAAAATAAATAAAAAAAAACTCCACTGCCATTAGCAAACCCCAAACACCCAACCAACTGTCACCCACAAACCACTGAAGAAAACACACACACACACACACACACACACACACACACACACACACACACACACACACACACACACACACACACACCAACCACAAACGGACACAAGCATGACAGAACTCGATTATATACTGAATACCCAACTCATGTGAAAAACACACAGACGACTCTACTGACTGATTACCTCACTCCAAATGCTTTCATTGACTGACTGGTTCCCACTCCAAATGCCTTCACTAACTGACTGGTTCTCCCTCTGAATGCTCAGCGACCGAGCCACTCAACAAGCCAAAACGCTTAACGACCCATTCGTCATTCTCTCTCTCTCTCTCTCTCTCTCTCTCTCTCTCCTCTCTCTCTCTCTCTCTCTCTCTCTCTCAAAACAAACAAAGAAAGGCACAAACCTTCCCCATACTGTCTTAACAATACAAAATATATATATATGCAAAACATCCAAGACCCTTCGTATCGCTTCCGACGAATGCAAGCAACCCAATGAGGCAGCAGACGAAACAACCAGCCTCTCTCTCTCTCTCTCTCTCTCTCTCTCTCTCTCTCTCTCTCTCTCTCTCTCATTTTAGAAGTTGTCATTCTTGAGGTACATGAAGTAGCAGTCATTCTTGAGGTTCATTGATGAAGAGCAATGTGTCAGACTGCTCTTCACCTTTGGTCACCTGCCAAGAAGAAGCAAAGGGCTGGCTTTGCATCTTCGAGGATGGTTGTGATTCATGGCTAAGAAAAGACTCAATGCGGTCTCTCCATTTCTTCACCTCATGCAGTGTCATTGAGGAAGAGAAGACAATCATCATGGTTTAGAATTAGGCAGACACCTGCAACTCCAAGATGATGCCACTTGATTTTCATCCCTTTATGGTGAGGACTCAAGCCATGCCTTAAAGTGTCATCTAGAGTAAAGACAACCTTAATATGTATTGGTTTTGGAGGAGGAGGATTGGGAAAGTATATTTCAGAAGTCTGTGATTGGATTTGCTGAGGTTTTTGATTAGATATGTAGGCTGTAAAGATTCAAAGTAGAAACATTTTTCTCTAGGAAAAGTGGATGACTTATGCTGAAATTCTCTGAGGAATGAGAAGGAAGTGAGGTGGTACTTCTTCATTGATAGTTCCTCCAACAGTGGAGAAACTATCAATGAAAAAGTCAGAAGGAAGTCAGGTTTTAAGTTTTCATTGATGGTTTCTCAAACATGTACCACCTGACTTCCTTCCTACTCCTCAGAGAATTTCAGCCTAAGTCGTCTTCTTTCCTTAGAGAAAAAGGGTGACCTCTGCCTCTTTAAAGAAGTCAACCTGCAAAAGATGGAAGGCTATGATCTCCCTAAAGGCACACCTGGCATCCTTTGATGCCAAGTTTTAGAAGTGGCAACAGTCCCGACCACTGGCTGCTCCTGCTAGTCACTGATTACTTCCTTGAAAATGATGAGGCTTATCTCTAGAAGTACTAGAGATTTTGGCAGAAGGTTTGAGTAATGCAGCTACTTCCAAAATCTTTGTGTGTTTTGACAGCATAGTGGGATTGGCAGAAGACTTCAGAAATACCAAGATGACTAGATGGTCTTTGCTTAGGATTCCCTGTCAGTTTTGATAAGTCTGGTTATTGATAAGTCTGGTTAGGACCTTGAACATGAGCAATATACTGGGGTATGGTTATTTACACTGAAGTAAACTGTTTTACAAGATGGATGATAGGATTAGGGTTTCAACCTTGATCCAATGGTTCTAGTGTACTCTAAACCCTATAGCTTAATTGTGGTCGACCATAATTGGGCACCTTGTGTTTCTCACTCCAGAAACATTGATGTTTGAGGATGTCTTGAATCAAGGTCAAAACTCAACTACTGGACCATCATTCCAAAGGAATTATGATGTTACATTGCAAGACTGTGAACAACACATCTAACTAAAGGTTTTTTTTTTCTATGGCCTGTAGCCATTCACTCTGCTCTTATTTTGCATGATGATGTGGTAACCAATGACTTGTCAATGTGGCATGATAGAAAAATGAGGTTGGTGTGAAATGACTGTTGGTTTGCTGTGGTCATATTGTATTGCCAAAGGCAAACAAGGTTAATGTAGTGTCATGTTTGTCATAGAAAGGTGTGACACAACTGATAGTCAACGCAGTCTGAATTGGACATTTATCCCTTACCCGCGTTAGTCCATAGCAGGCAGGTGTTGGAGTAACTCCTAACTTTCAGGTGTATGAAGATGAATGATAGCTACTAATTGGGTACAATAAGAGTGGTTTGCACATCTGTTAAGACATCTGCCTGGAAGAAATTTCTCAAATGACCACTTCTACAGATACCACAGCATCTTGGTTAAACTTTGTCTTCATTTCATGCTTCTAGTAGGTTATCAAATTAGGCCTCACAAATAGAGGATTTTTGGAAGGGGCAGATGCAGCTATCACAAGGTCTTGCACAATGTCAGCTGACAACCCTACCTAGTTAGTGGAACTGTTATATGTCCTGTGACTATGGTTTTGTTATGCATAGGCTTGTTATGCATAGGCTTGTTATGCATAGGCTTGTTGATCAAATTTGACAGACAACAAAGCTCAATTCTCTCTCTCTCTCTCTCTCTCTCTCTCTCTCTCTCTCTCTCTCTTCTCTCTCTCTCTCTCTCTCTCTCTCTCTCTCTCTCTCTCTCTCTCTCTCTCTCTCTGTTTTTAGGCTACCCTATCTACTATTATTTCTTATAGCTATCATTATAGAACCAATTCTGTAAGTTATGTGGTGAAAGGGTCATTGTTGACTTACTTTATCCTTTTAAAGCAACATAAAAATTTGTCTGTCCCTGCCACATCATTGGGTATTGTAGTTTTGTGGGCACTTTTTGTGTGTGTGTGAAATTAAAGAAGTTTATGAAGAGTTTTGAGTAGTTCCCTCATGTGCCACTTAGACCTCTCACAATTAGGATCATTGGTTGCCCAGTAGTCTTATGAAGCTGCCATATTAGCTCTTTGGGAAGTTTCTTACTTGCTATCACTGACTGTGAGGTAAAGTCACATATGCAGGAGATTGCTTTTCCGTGGTGGTGTCATTGGCACCTGACTGTTTAGCAAAGACCTATAGAAAAGTAGCCTTGACTGTTCTATGATAACCTTTGGTATCATTTGCCTAACTTATGTCACAAGTAATGAAGAGTACCTTCTGGTGTGTCTAGTGAGAGCTATGGCTTACTTGCAAAGGACCAGAAAGCTCAGTTTGACTTTCAGAGTGGTCCTTTCCACTTGATAGAGTAGGAGGCAAGTCTGTAAAAATTATGTTCTCTGATTGGCCAAGGCAGATAATTCTGAAATTTTGCAGTGTAATGTGTTAGATGGTGGAACTGAATTGGTAAGAAAGTGAGTCAGCTAGATGCCTATATGATATGTTTTAATAACCTTTATGTTGGGACCATGTGTCATTACCCATTTTTCATTCATAAAGCATCTCTTGAAGTGATGTAGACTTAGGATATTATTAGCCATTGTGTTTTACATTAATAAGAAGAGTGCATATTTTCCAGTCTGAAAGACATCTGATGCAAGCACCTTCTTTTATGTACCATTGACTTGACTTGTACTATAAACAAACATGGAACTCCCAAAGCCTTGGATTTTTACAATCCCCAAATGCTCTCACGGATCCTACTGTCATATGCAATGCCATTCATGAAGACTCAGCAAATGAGCCTTTTCCTACAGAATTCAGACATATATATGATGGGGTGAAGAAACACATTGAAACAAACATGTTTAAAGAGTTTATGTTATTAGTCAGGAAGGTAATTGATAGACAACTGAGGGTCCTGGTGGTACCTGTTCTGCCTAAGTTGTCTTCTGTTTCTCAAATATAGGACTTGAACCAGGGGAACATTAGGTAGACAGATTTAAGCATTTGCTTTTCTATGCTTGAATGGTGTGCATGGAAAAGATTTTGGGAGATTAAGAAAAGGAAACATTGTAATTCCAGCTTTTTTTTTATACAGGGCTGTGATTCTGTTAGATGTGGTAAGTTTAGTTTTAAACAACGATGAGATGTGATTTGGTTGTGTCCCTCGAATGAATGGTCACATGATAAACAGTAACTACAGGTTCAGTAATTATGAAATTTCTGCAACTTTGGTGCTTCATATCATGTAGTTGTAGACACTCATTGTTCATTATAAGTGGTGTGGAATTTTTCATCTGCTTGTTTGTTTGAAGGTCCTTGTGTGAAAATTTTTTGTCAGTCAGACCACAGATAATATTAAAGATTAAAGAAAATAAGTTCCTTTGGTTCTTGCTACCAGCTATCCATAAATCATAGGTGAATGGTCTTCGACCACTCTTCACCCGATCTACGCATGCGCTGCCAGATATCACAAGATTCCTTGCTTTCATCTGTTTTTTAATCGGATCCAATGAGGCGCTAGAAATTATGCTATTGTTAAGACCTCAGGTTTGTAATTATGAAAAATACAAATTGTCTAGGAAATTTGTCATATTGCAACTACGTATGTGTAAGTAAAATTAAGAGGATGGTTTATGGTATGAACAGACAAATAGAAATAAAAGATTTTTATTCCATTGAAAATCCCCCTTCCCAGTCCCTCTGATCAGAAGCATTTTGTAACTTTTGCTTGCAAAGGCTTTAGAAGGGTATTTGTTGAGATATTTTAGTGTAGCTGTGACAGTTACAAAATGCTTTATGTGGAGGAGGCATCTGATTTTTGTAATTCCTCCACTTTTTCTAACTGCCACTGAGACAGCAGTATGTACAGATATAATGAGTAGATTGTATTTGGAACTTTGTAGGTTCCATGTTGTAATTCATTAATAAGGTAAATAATTTTGCTGAAACTTATTTACTTTAAACTCATAATTTTTCGCAGGATTTTTTGGGTACAGAATGTGTCACCCCAGACTGTACAGGCAAGATTAATGGAATATTAATCCATGATGAAACTGGCACCTTGAAGCACGAAATACTCTTGAATAAAAGAGATAAAAAAAATTCATCAACTCCTGTCAAACAGAAGAAGAAGAAGTAAGTTAAGATGGTTTTCTTGTTCTAGTTGAGTGAGTGACACAAGTTGAGTACATTTTAGTTAGTGAGATTCCTTATGATGGTTAAAAATTTTCTAAAAAAAATATTGAGTGTTCTAAAGTCAGACACCCTTTATTGTAATATGTTTAGTTTTAGCTTTACTGTGAAAATGTTTCTGAAGTTGTAAATCTTTTTTCTCTAGGGATAAAAAAAAGACACAGCCAGCTAAACAACAAGATGTTAAAGATAAGAAAAAGCCCAAACATGAAAGCTTATCTGAGGATTTTGCACACATTGAAGAGGTAATTATATTGTGCTTGCTTTTCTAGTATGGGTTTTTCTAATTTAGACAACACATAATCGACGTACTCTTAATCTGTATGTAGAATAGTTCTGCTAGTTAACCCTTAAACGCCGAAGCGGTAAAAAAGAAAATGTCTCCCGTGTGCCGGAGATGTTTCAGAGTGAGCGCGAAAGCGGAAAAAATATTTTTTTCAAAAAATCACAGCGCGCTTAGTTTTCAAGATTAAGAGTTCATTTTTGGCTCCTTTTTTTGTCATTGCTTGAAGTTTAGTATGCAACAATCAGAAATGAAAAAAATTATCATTATCATATATAAATAATGCAATATATGATAGCGCAAAAACGAAATTTCATATATAATTGTATTCAAATCGCGCTGTGCGCAAAACGGTTAAAGGTAACAAGTTAATTTTTTTTCGTTGTAATGTACACTAAATTGCAATCATTTTGGTATATAACACATTGTAAAACAATAAAAGCAACACAGAGAAAATATTATCACAAAATAATGCATGAATTCGTAACGCGCGGACGTAAACAAATATTTTTTTCAAAAATTCACCATAAATCTACATATTGTCCTAGAGACTTCCAATTTCTTTCAAAAGGAAGACAAATGATTGAATATTACTATATTGTAAGAATATTAGCTTACAAATGCAGTTTTTGACCATATCTGACGAGTTAAAGTTGACCGAATGTCGAATTTTTTTTATATATATTTTTTTATATGCAATTATTTCGGAAATAAGAAAAGCTACAACTTTCAAATATTTTTCGTTTTATTCTACATAAAATTGCACACATTTTCATATATAAAACTCTATGAAATGCCTAATATGAAACGGAGCAAATATTCCGAGAATGGGACTTACGCATTTCGGAGATTTGTGGCGGAGGGAAGGAAAGTTTTTATTAAAAATTCACCATAAATTTAAATATTGTGCTAGAGACTTCGAATTTGTTTCACGATGAAGATAAATGACTGAATATTACTAGACTGTAAGAGTTTTATCTTACAATTGCGTTTTTCGACCATTTCGGTAGAGTCAAATTTTACCGAACGTGGCTTTTTTTCTATTTATTGTGATTTATATGCAAATATTTCAAAAATGAGAAAAGCTACAACCTTCAACTATTTTTTGTTGTATTTTACATGAAATTGCGCACATTTTCATATATAAAACTTTATGTAACTGCTAATTTAAAATGGTGCAAACATTACCACAATCGCACGTATGATTTTTACGGAAGAGTTACCGTGCGGACGTAAAGAAAATGTTATTTTTTTCATAAATTCACCATAAATCGAAATATTGTGCTAGAGACTTCCAATTTGTTGCAAAATGAAGTTAAATGCTTGAATATTACTAGAATATAAGCGTTTTAGCTTACAATTGCGTTTTTTGACCATTTCGGTAGAGTCAAAGTTGACCAAAGGTTGAAAATTTGTCACATCATTTTTTATATGAAAATATTTTCAAAATTGATAAAAGCTACAACCATGGGTTGTTTTTAGTTGTATTGTGCATGTAATTTCGCACATTTTCATATATAAAACTTTATGTAACGGCTAATTTAAAATGGTGCAAACATTACCACAATCGCATGTATGATTTTTTTCGGAAGAGTTACTTCGCGGATGTAAGGAAAAAGTTTTTTCATAAATTCACCATAAATCGAAATATTGTGCTAGAGACTTCCAATTAGTTGCAAAATTAAGGTAAATGATTGAATATTACTAAAATATAAGAGTTTTAGCTTACAATTGCGTTTTTGGACCATTTCGGTAGAGTCAAAGTTGACCAAAGGTTGAAATTTTGGCACTTATTGTTATTTATATGAAAATATCTCAAAACTGATAAAAGCTACAATCATGAGTATTTTTTAGTTGTATTCTACATAAAAATGCACACATTTTCACATATAATACTCCATGTAACGGCTAATTTAAAATGGTAAAAAAATTATGTCAAAGTGACGAAATAATTTCAGAGATGTGTCGCAGATACTTTTTAGTGCGGCAAGAAAGAAATTCGCGCTTACGCGCCTGCGTAACGATTGTAAACAAAACAACACCTTGATCCGTGAACTCCCAGCATCCCCCAAGGCGCGTGATTCAAGAGTTTTCGGCTGGTAGGCCTAAAAGTATTTTTCCGCGAATTTTTAAAAAAACTTTTGTATGTCGACGTAAAATACGTCCAGTCGGCACCCGAGAGACAAAAAATGTCGACGTAAAATATGTCCAGTCGCCGTTTAATGGTTAACCAAATACCTGTCCTTATATAAAACACAAATCCTAGCTTGTTTTAAGAAATTCAAACTTAATCTCGATTCCATCTAGCTCAGAGATTGTGTCCACCCCCATGCTCGTGAAGGGTATAGAATTTTTATGTTTGTTTCATAGCAGATCCTTTATTAGTATTGCCTGTTTCATTGGTCATGAAGTGCTCCCAAACACTACTCCCTGAGAGGAGAAGAGTAGTAGTATTACTGTGAATATGGAAGTGCACATGACATCCATTGGATCTCATCTGTCATGTTTGTTCATTTTTGGTGGTCCTTGATTTTAATAAGTTATTCCTAGGATAATTCCAGTATGGTACTGGTGAGTGTTGATTTAACTTTTCTTCATTTGAACCAGTTTTCCATTGCATTTTTTATTTCAACTTGGCGCTTTCTGTCCAGTTAATGTGCCTTTATTATTAGTAGTGATAATATTTCAAAGCAATTGCAATTCCTTTCTGAATGTATTACTGTATAGTAAGTAACCACCAATATTCTTTTTTTTTTGAGAATACTGGTGTTTTGTATAACTTACCCAGTACATAATTATATAGCGATTAGTTTCCATGTATGGCAGCCTAATTCAAATTTCACATGTAGCGCTTCGATTGCTCAGTGTAGGTATACAGTGCCGTCCCTCAATGGCAATATATTAGGAATGGCCTATACTCTGTCCACCCGCCTGTGGTGCTCGCGCATGGTAACACTGCGTCCCAGGCTTTAAATAGTTACGCTATGTGTAAGTGTTAGGTCAATAAAAGGATATCTGGGTGTACATTTGCAACTGAAAAGTGATTTAATCGAATATTAACGGTGTAATTCGCATACAGTAAATTATCAAAATACTTTTCAGGTGCAAATGTACACCCAGATGTCCTTTTATTGACCTAAAACTTACATGTAGTGTAACTATTTAAAGCGTGGGATGCAGTGTTACCATGCGCGAGCACCACAGGCGGGTGAACAGATGGGAAAAAACCGAGTATAGCTAAGCACTTCATTCTGTTTTCTGCCATGCTTGACTAAACATCAAGTGCTTACGGCAGCTTTTTCTTTTCTTTTCTGGTTATACCACCAGATTTCGGTAGTGTTACACAACTACCAGAATGTATTCTTTGCCTTTGAGCAGGATGAGTCATGTCTTTTGTATGTTTAATTCAGACTATGATCAAGCCGGATATTTGTATTCTCCGGGAATAGTAGTTCTTGAATGTAACACCATTTACTTAGGCCAAATACTTTTACATACATGTTTTACTTACCGGGGCTTATGCTGTGCTCAAGTCATTGGCTAACAATTGCCTTAAGTACTAATCTTGATTTTACATCATTCCTTTAGGCCAGACTTTGGCCAAAGGCTATTAGCAAGACACCGGTAAGTAATTATCTTAAAATAATTCTCAAATGTTATTCCATTCTTGTATCTCAAAACCTTTGTATTTATTATTTACTTACCGGGATTAGGCTAAGTGCAAGTCACTGGTTAATAATTACCTTTAAGATAATTCTTGAAGGTTGCATCATTCCCTTAGGTTGTAACTTGATTTTGGGATATAGTTTACCAGTCATAGGCTATTATAGTCGCAAATCACCTGTAAATATAGTTACCTTGATTTATGAATGTTATGAAATTCTTTTGTTTACTGTCGTTGCAATACTCATCACTTTCCTTTGCAGAGACTGAGGTGTGTGGGTTGAAAAGTTATAATGAGAGAATGGTGTTAATGTTTGGCTATAGGGACTTTGGGAGAGAAGGCTTGCATGGTCTCAGTGAACGGAGGTATTTTCCTGGTGTCACACAAATGTGAACGTTTCACATCTTGGCTACTAGCCTCCAGCTCGCTTGGCAGACTGGAGCACAGGCCACTTGAGTTAGTTAGGAGGCACGTAATCTGTTGCTGATTTCAATTGCTTTGAAATCCAGATGATACTTTTAGTGATTTCTTGTATTAGTAATCAGCTATTTGTAAATATTCTTTCATTTTAGAGTCGAATTTGCTTTGAGACTAATATGAAAACTATTTGGTGATATAGATATATAGTTTTTTTAGGTTTCATTGTTTGAAAATACATACACCTGAATATATGGAATGCTATTTTATATATTTGTAAATATTTGTTTTATTTAATTATCACTAATGGGAGAATAAAAGCAATATTTTTACATCAATAGAGTCTGATTGGCTTTGATTCTTTAATGCAAAAATGACTTTTTGATGTAAAATGATTTTGTTTAGAAGTTATAGATACATTTACGATATTTTTAAATACTGTATATACTCGCATATCATGCGACTTTTGGAGCTAATTTTATGGGGGTTACATGTCACATCATACATGAGATATAAAATTAGCATATGTAATATTCACTTACGTACGAGTATTGTTTGATAAAATACAAATATAATAAATATGCATCTTTTCCATGGATCTTTTAAATAGTTGTGCTTTACTTCACTGTAACCAATAATATTGTATTGATTTTCTTATTACTATGGTTGTATTATAAAATACAAAAATAGCAATCATTGTTTTGGTTTGGAAATCAGCTGAGGATGAAGTCAAATCAGAGTGATTTTCTTGCTTCTAGTTAGCGTAAATGAATCTCAAGATACTCTTGATATGGGACAAGCTTATTTTGTGTTATACAGAGTGTATTCAAGTCAAAATATTTCAGTCCCATTCTTTTTAACATCATTTGTAACATAACTACGGTAAATTTTTGCTATTGTACGATGGTTGAAATGCAAGCAAGCCGCTTTAGTTATTGGATTCGGTTCATAGCAAATCAGCTGTTTCTGGCTGTATGCGTTTACACAAAAAGTATAACATTACTGACGATTTAGCTTTCTCTCTACTCTTTTTTTAACTTTACTAGAAGATGGGATAGGTAAAGAAATGAAGGAGAAGGGGTTAGCCTAACTAGAAAATGCAATAGATAAACAAGAGGAAAAGAGGTTAACCTATTGTAATTTGGTCTCAAAAATTGAACTCGCATGTTACATGAGATACATGATCAAATCATTGTTTGAGGGTGAAAATTTGGGGGTCGGATGATATGCAAGATTGCGTGTTACACGAGTATATATGGTACATATCTTGAGTATATGAAATGCTAATGTTATTCCTACATTATGAATGCTTTCGGCCCTAGATGCCAGAAATTTTCTATAATGATATATAAAGTTTGTAGTTAGTTATTGATTATGGATCGATTATTTCCATGAAAGCAATCAGTAACTGAGATTACTAGAGGTGCAGGCATTTTGCCTCTCCCCTCCCGTCTGTTGCCTACAGACTCCCCTCGACTCCCTCCTAATCCTAATGCCAGTTTTCTCCTACTACCCCTCCTATCTTAGTCATTTGCTCCCGCACCTGGCTCCATCACTTCCTTCCCATGCCTTTGCCAGCATTTTATTTTTATTATCATCATGAATTTATCAATGTAACAGTGAATTGTTGTGCAGTTGAGGAGGCGACTACATGTCCCTCAGTTCTCCTAGACAAAGGTCATTGTCCCACTCCCCTGCACCAGGGAGTATATATAAGAGGCCCAAGGGAGGTTGGGGGTTTACATACAGGTAGTCGCTCCCTCATTCAAACCTGTTGTCAGTTCCAGTCATCAACTGACAGCCGCTGGAAAGGCGTCTTTCTGGATGTGTGTTAGAGGAGGTGACTATCTGGCCCCTTGGATCTCCTAGACTTAAAGTCACTGTCCTGCTCCTCTGCACCAGGAAGATGACATACTGTTAGTTGAAGGGAGACTGAGGGGGTTGACCCCTCGGTCAAACCTGTAACTTTTCCCAGGTATCGGCATGCAGCCATTGAAAAGGCGTCTTGATGGATGTGTAGTGAGGTGGTTTTTTTTCCCCCCTCAGTCGAACTGGTCATGTGTTTATAGGTTTTGACCGAACACTGTTGGAAAGGCGTATCTTTTAGTGCATAGTTGTTGTCCTATCCCAGCAGTTTGTCACCTCTTAGATCATGTTGATGGTGTGATTCTTTGGTCTTTCGACCTCTGAAGAGGTATTCTTCAGTTGATGAAGCCTTTCCCCTTGCAGTCATGCTTGTCTGACTCCTCATGGTCAGTGTTCTTCTCGCAACTCAGCTGATACGACTCTCAGTCAATTTTCGACTTGCGACTCAGCTGATTCAACTGAAGGGGGACTGATGGGGATTCTCCTTCGGTTGAACTTGTCATTCATTTTTAGGTTTCGACTGAATGCCACCGGAAAAGCGTATAGTGAGTGGTGCTCAGTAGTCATTGGATTAAAGAGAAGTTACTAATTTGCTTAGTTAGTTGTAATATTGAATGCCCTGTGCTAGTGCCTAGACATTTAAAACATCGTAAGCAACCTCTTGCTTCCGATAGCTAGTCCTCTCCTAGGCATTCACAGCTAGGTGTGTTGACTCGCTCTCCTTCACTTATGCTCTTAAAGGTGGAGATACCAGCTTGTCGTCCTCTGAAGAGGAAGTGGATCAGAACTCTGCTCCAGCTCCTGCGTTGGTATATTTGAGCTTTCTCAAATACTTATGTCCTAGAAGCTCATCAGAATAGTACCGATTTTCATGATGAGCACCAGGTATTGGCGCCTAGGCGCTCGAATCTCGTATAAGGTTTTTTTTTGTCGAGTGCCAGTTCCTGTCCAGGTGCTCTGCGCCATCCGAGGCATCCACTCCCTTGCTCCAGCTCACTCAGCACTTACACGCCTCACCTGGCACCAGCTGTTGGCAGTCTGGCACTGCTTTTTGGATGCCCAATGAAATAGTCTCCTCATACTTTTTCGTCGACACTAGGGGATCTTTTGCTGGCCACCACTTGAACAGGACATGACGAGAGTCTAGGAAGAGGGTCTCTGTGTAATCCTCTTCGGGAAGTTTCAATCACGGAGAAGACAGATGTATGGGGAGATGTAGCAAGTTCTAACCAACTTTTGGCGCAGTCAACTCTACATGACTTTCGCATTCCCATGAACAAACTAGTTGTAGGAAGAGAATGCTCCATTTGGTGGGTAAAAACCTTTGCTTTCCCTTCCGGAAGCCTTAGGATTGCTATCATCACCATAAGTTGATGATTGCAATCATCGCATGTGTTATCGCCTGCTCCCGCTAGTTCCAAGAAAAGCGGGCAAGAACCCTCTACTTCTTGGGTTACACTGGCCAGGACGAGGAAATAAAAGGAACTTTGGATTATACTCCCCAGAGTTAGGATGAGAGAGCCTATGTTCCTGGTTCAATCTTATGATCTCTCTAATGTTCCTGTTATGGGAACAAACAGTTCAGCTTGAAGTACAGTAATCTCTTGCCTCTTTGTGGTTCAAGTTTCGCGGCCTCAGTGTATCGCTGATTTTTCAAAAATATTAGCTGAAAAATAAAAATTCAAAAATACTGCCATATCGGCAGCCGTATTGCGGAAAGCAGTGTTGTTTTGTCGTGATGTGCGAGAGAAACGGTTTTCCAGGATGCCAGACAAAGAGAGAAGCTCTCTCAGAGGCTTTGTACATACCCATGGGCACTCGGACAAGGCATGTGATTGGTTCCCGGCGCATGATCGATAAATGAGTGCACAAGTGAATGTATCCCATGAGCTAATTGGCTGCGCATCATCGCATCCTCCCCAGCTTCTTCTCTTGTATCTTGCCACTCGTTCACGCTGTCAACTGTGTCTCGCATATCTTGTGATGTGTTCGAAATTAACTTTTCATTAAGCCCTTACAATGCCTCCTAAGCGCCATGCCCCTGCAAAAGATTCCTCTAGTGAGCCGAAGAGGAAGATGATGACCATCAATGAAAAAGTCAAACTTTTAGATATGTTAGAGCAGGGCAGAAGTCATGATGCAGTGGCACGCCATTATGGAGTGAATGAATCAACAGTGCGCTACTTCTAAAAAGACGAAGCTAACATCCGCAAAACTGCTGCAATAAGCTTCAATAAAGAAGCGAAACGTGTGGTAACTCTGTGTAATAAGAGAATTGTGAAAATGGAAGCTGCATTAGCCTTGTGGGTTGCTGATTGCAGGGAAAAAAATGTGAGTTTGGATACTAATATGATCAGGACAAAGGCCATATCTCTCAATGATCAAACCTTGCCCGATAACGATGACAAAGGAGATGCTGAAGTTGCTGAAGATGATCCTGACAAACCTCAAGCCAGTACCAGCTCTGCCACGAGTGATTTGCCTCCTCGAGGACAAGGCTTTACAGCCAGCAAAGGATGGTTCGATAAATTTCGAAAGGGATACGGCCTCAAAAGTGTGCCTTTGTATAGTGAGGCTGCCTCTGCCGACACCAATGCTGCTCGTCGTTACGTGGAGGATGAGTTTCCTAAGCTCATGAGTGATGGTGGTTACCTCCCTAAGTAAGTTTTTAACATGGACGAGACAGGCCTCTTTTGGAAGAGGATGCCTTCTCATACATTTTTCTTCAAGAATGAAGTGAAGAGGCCAGGCTTCAAGGCCCACAATGTCTGGCAATGCTGCAGGCTTTATGCTTAAGCCAGGCCTTATTTATAAGGCCAAAAATCCACGGACCTTAAAAAACAAAAATAAGACTGCTCCCCATGTATTGGATGCATAACTCTAAGGCCGGGTTAACGAAAGCCCTGAGCATCAAATGGTTCCTCCATTGCTTCATTCCCCAGGTGAAGCAGTATCTGGCTCAGAAGGGCCTTCCTGTTAAGGTCCTTCTCTTAATGGACTGTGCAGGAGGCCATGCAACAGACCTGTAATATGATAGGGTTCAGATAGTTTCTGCCCCCTAACACCACATATCTAATTCAGCCAATGGGTCAAGGTGTCATTCGTGCCTTTATGGCACTCTACGCTCGTTCCACGATGGAGGGCCTCATCGCAGCAGTTGACGACGACGATGAAGGCTTCACCTTGAAAAAGTACTGGCGTAACTGCAACACTGCATCATGCTTGACTAATATCCAGCAAGCATTGAAGGACATGAACACTGAGACCATAAATTCTTGCTGGAAGAAATTATGGCCTAACGGGGTGCATGACTTTGAAGGCTTCACTCCTGACGAAGTTCATCACTCGGCGGTGGAGAAAGTGGTGAGGCTGGCTCGCATCATCAGGGATGAAGGATTTGTCGACATGACAGAAGAAGACGTCAGTGCCCTTATCGATGCCCAATCAGACCCACTGACAAATGAAGACCTCCTTGAGATGACGAAGTCTGCAAGTGAAGAAGAAAGTGAAGAAGAGCAAGATGAAGAAATTGCAGAGTGTGGCCTTCCCTGGAGAATGCAATGCATCGATTTGCACAATATGGTTCGAGCTGTTGAGTTTAGCAACCATGTTGACAGGGTTATGTCCTTGTACAAGGGCATTTTGCAGCAAAAGAAAAAACGACAGCCACTACCCATCACCAAGGTAAAAACCCCAGCTTCACCATCAGTGCCTCCAGCAGAAGAGCCTCCGAGTGAACCTGAAGCCTCTACGAGTGGAGTGGGAGCCTCTTCTTTGCCACCACCAGCCTCTTTGCCTCTCTCAGAAGCAAATGTTTAGGATCTAGCGCTGATAACTGACAATGAGGCACTTCCCGAACTGATTTAAAGGCCTCATTATACCTGTGCAGTAACACCATCATCATCATCATTCATCATCACATTCATCAAACTGCACAGGTCTGTCGTTGTCGTCGTCGTCATCATTGTCATTGTCGTTGTCGTCATTGTCATTGTCGTCGTTGTCATTACTGGAGTCAACTCTCAAGATACTACTGTCATTGGTGAGTGTAGAACACCATAATAGGTATTGTAAGAGAGACCTTACAGACCTTACATCTTGTTTGGGTTGCCCCAGGTCCCTCAGTATGAGGCACCTCTAATGTCTACCAGAGAGTTGCTATTACATCTTCCTGTATATTTTGCATCTTCCAATCTTGGATGGTCTGGGATGCAGTTTAGATATTTGTCGAGCTTATTCTTAAACACATCTACGCTCACTCCTGTTATATTCCTCAGATGAGCTGGCAACGCATTGAATAGACGCTGCATTATCGATGCTGGCGCGTAGTGGATTAATGTCCTGTGTGCTTTCCTTATTTTTCCTGGTATAGTTTTGGGCACTATTAATCTACCTCTGCTTGCTCTTTCTGATATTTTTAGCTCCATGATGTTTTCAGCTATTCCTTCTATCTGTTTCCATGCCTGAATTATCATGTAGCGTTCTCTTCTCCTTTCTAGACTATATAATTTTAAGGATTGTAGTCTTTCCCAGTAGTCAAGGTCCTTAACTACTTCTATTCTAGCTGTAAAGGACCTTTGTACACTCTCTATTTCTGCAATATCCTTTTGATAGTGTGGGTACCATATCATATTGCAATATTCAAGTGGACTACGAACATATGTTTTATAAAGCATAATCATGTGTTCAGCTCTTCTTGTTTTGAAGTGCCATAACAACATTCACATTTTTGCTTTACATTTTGCCAATAGAATTGCTATTTGATCGTTGCATAACATGTTCCTATTCATCATCACATCAAGGTCTTTAACGCTTCCTTATTTGTGATTGTCTCATTATTAGATCCCCTATATGCATATAGCTTTCCTTCTCTGTCTCCATAGTTTATTGATTCAAATTTATCAGAGTTAAATACAGTCTTATTTACCTCTGCCCAATCATATACTTTGTTAAGGTCTCTTTGTAGCGCGTTCCTATCTTCATCACAAGTAATTTCTCACTTATTCTTGTGTCATCGGCGAAACTACTCACTACCGAGTCCTTAACATTACTGTCTGTCTGCAATCATAATAACAAACAGTAGTGCAGCTAACACCGTACCTTGTGGCACACCGGAAATTACCTTAGCTTCATCCGATTTCTCATAGTTTGCAATAACTATCTGTTTTCTGTTGTGTAAAAATTTTAACCATCTTCTTACTTTATCCACTATATTATGTTTTCTAATTTTCTTCGCTAATATATTATGGTCTACCTTGTCAAAAGCTTTTGCAAAGTCTAGATAAACCACATCTGTTCCATTTCCGCTTTTCATATTTTTGTATATGTTCTCACGGTGGACTAACAGTTGGGTTTGTGTACTTTTTCCAGGTACGAAACCATGTTGTCCTATATTAAACACATTATTTTTTATTAAAGGTTTCATAATATTTTTCTTCATTACCCTTTCATACACTTTCATAATATGTGATGTTAGACTCACAGGCCTATACAATTACTTGCCTCTAGTCTTGATCCACTTTTGAATGTAGGGGTAATATATGCTAATTTGTGCTCATCATAAATCGTGCCTGTATCTACACTTTGTCTTAATAATATTGCAAGTGGTTTTGCGATAGAATGAACTACTTTCTTTAACAAAATAGCAGGAACTCCATCAGGCCCTGCAGCAGCTCCATTTTTAATTTCATTAATAGCCTGCACAATATCAGCTTCATTAATATCTATGTCAGCTAAATATTCACTATTTTCGTCCCTTACTTCTATATCATTATCTTCATTATCTATTGTAGGGGTGAATTCTCTCTTATATAGTTCTGCCAAAATTCCTTTTTTTCATTCATTAATCTCCCTTCAATTCTTAGAGGGCCTATTTCTATTCTTCTTTTATTCATCTTTTTTGCATATGAGTATAATAGTTTGGGGTTTTGCTTGATATTTATTAGGGTTTTTTCTTCCAAGTCCCGTTGTTTAATTCTTCATTTATTTCTGACCATTTTATGTTTTTACTGTATAAGTTGTATTTTCCATATCCTTCCCACTTTTTCATTTCTTGCTTATCTCTGTTTTCACTTGCTTTGGAGTGGACTGTTAATTCTATGACATTATGGTCTGAAATACTTGCATTATAAACTATTATCTCTTTAACATAATTCATCTCGTTCACAAATACTAGGTCTAAAGTATTTTCCTTTCTTGTTGGCAGGTGATTTATTTGTTGAATGTTGTATTCTAGTAGCATATCTAATAGCTTTTCGAATTGCCTCATATCTTCTGCACTACTATTACTCTCTTTTTTTATATGTATAAGTACCACCACAATCTCCTATTTGTTCTTTCCAGTCTACGAAAGGAAAGTTGAAGTCTCCAGATAGGAGAATAGTCCAGTCCTTGTGATTTCTACATATGTCATCCAATTTTTCTATTATTAAGTCAAACACTTTAGTATTAGGAGGTCTATATATTACTATGTTCATTAATTTTTCAGATTCAAATTCTACCGCTATTAGTTCACATTCTGAGTTACTATAATTCTCATATATTTTTCCTTGTTTTTTGTCTTTCCCATATATTGCGGTTCCCCCTTGATTCCTATTTTTTCTATCTGATCTATAAGTTTGGAACCCTTTTATTTGATCATTCCCAGTCTCTTGGGAATACCAGGTTTCACTTATATTCATTATATCTATTTTCTTTTCAATTTGAGTTAGTTCTTCTAAGTACTCTATTTTTCTTTTTGAGTTACTTATAACTAAACCCTGCGCATTCATCACTATGATGGTTTGCGTGTTTTCTCCTTCATTTATATGGGTAATAATAAGGATTTTCCCATGTCTCTTTCCTGTTCTGGTATGTTGTTGTTTTTTTATTTCCATTTCCAAATTCTGACATTAAAAAATCCAACTTTTCCATAATATTTGATCTTCCTTCATCATAATTATTCATTTTGTGTCTGAATCTGCAATTTTCTCCATATCTGCAATATCCTCTTGCATAATAAATACAATTATTATCTCTTGAGTTGTATCTTGGAGCTGAGGCTTTGAAATTTTTTGCTGACATCACTGCATATCGCGTTGATGGCTTGGTTTTTTCTTTTACCTGATATTCTTTATTCCTCTCTTTATTTGTTTCTTTCTTATTTTGGATTTTATTACTTGATTTATTATTTATTTGATTATGATTCATGGCTACAGGGTGCATATATTTACATTTTTTGTCGAACTTACATCCTTTTCCTTCTTTTAGGTTTTTCATATTTTTGGATGCAGATCTCTGCAATCATCCTCATAGCCGTCTAGGTATGCACATTTACCATATATTTCATAGTTGTGACATACCTTAGGATGTTTGTAGTAACATCTTTCTCCAAATCTGCAATTTCCTCTTTTCAAAAGGTTGCAGACTTTGTCTTTTTTGTCTATTTTTTCCTCTTTCCCGTCATTGTGTAGATCTGGGTAGAGCCTCTTCGGGATTTTCTTTTGTGCTGTCATATCGTAATTTATTTCTTCGTAAGTATGCTGCTTTATTGCCTCATGTAGTATCAATGAGTATCTCTGCATCCATACTTTTATCTTGTTCTTTGTTTTCCTTATTTTTTTCTGTCATTTCAGTTTTGTTTACTTCTCTTCCGTTTCCCTCTTCTTCTTCCTCCTCTTCCTCTTCTTCATCCTCAACTATTTGTACATTCAGTCTTGATTTAATAACATTGTCTATCCATGATAGACATGTTGAGAGAGAGGAGAGAGAGAGAGAGGGGAGAGAGAAGGGGAGAGAGAGAGAGAGGATGAAGAGAAGAGTTGGAGAGGGGAGAGAGATGCATTGAGGAGCGAGAGAGAAGGGATGAGAACGAGGGAGGAAGAGAACGGCTGATCGCGGGATGATGAGGAGGAGAGGGCGCCGAGAGCGAGAGGAAGAGAGATAGAGAGAGAGGAGGGGAGAAGGGAGAGAGAGGAGAGAGAGAGAGAGAGAGAGAGAGAAGAGAGAGAGAGAATGTATAATATTAAGGTTTTATAATTAAATAGATTTAAGTAAAATATTTGTGAGTGAGTGAATGTATAATATTATAGTTTTATAATTAAATAGATTTAAGTAAAATATATATATAAATTATAAATATACATATTTTGAACATTCTAATACCCACACACATATACAGAAATTCCTAGGGGGCCAATCCTACTTCGTGGATTTTTACCTATCGCTGGGGATTCTAGTCCCCATTACCTGCAATAAACGAGGGATCACTGTAGTCATCTTTGGTGTGTTGTTATCGCCATAGAAGCTCTCCTTTAGGATAACTTCACCTTTGTTCCCTTCATTAGAGAATGAAGGAGGTTTGCTTCCAGTCCTCATTCTTTTTCTTTTCGAAGTAAAGAAGAATTAGGCTGCTGCTAGATCAACAGGAGCCTACGAATATACTTTTACATATGTTCTCCACTAGACATATGTCTGTTAACAGTTGCACCGTCCAAGTAATAGGTGCATACATGTCGATTAATTCCTCTGGTGTGTGCCTGAGATGAATAGTATCTTCTCTTAATTAACCTGAAACTCATGACAGCCTTTTGGGCCTCCCAAGAGTGTCCAATTTTAGTTTTGAGATGACTAGTGGTATGGTTTTGGCAGCAACACCACAAGATTGGCATTATCACCGAACAAGGGGGTTTCTTTCCCTCTTGTTTTGGTTAACATGTTCATGCTCGAGGGGATCTGTTGTGCACTCGATAACTCTGTAAGACGAATGCGCTCCAAGATGGAATGTGCTACTAGGCAACTCAGCCTTTGTTTTCGAGTGAGGAACAGAGTACTCCCTTCTCATTGAGTTTTTGTTCACCTTAGTGTTGTTTCTCTCAGCCCAGCCTTCACAGACTTGAGTCTCTGGTTGGCTCTGGATTCTTGCTTATGGTTCCTATTTTGTGCTCCACATTTACCATTTTGAGAATCATTGGACATATGTCTCATTGGACTCCTTACCATGTTTCTGTTTACCCTACAGTACAACAGAAGTCTGTATGTCTTCTGCTTCATCGCAAATGATCCATAGGCCACTGTGATGATTCAGAATGTTTTTTTTTTTTCGTCTTCCATATACTTTTGTCTAATTCGTAAAGTGTTCAACTCCTAGTTGTTCACCCTGAATTGGAGTGAATGTTGGAAGACAGCCTGCCTTGATAGCTCTGTTTCCAGTGTAAAGAGAAGAGTTCCTCCTAGAACCCGTCTCTTCTGTCTAAACGTGTCTTCCATTTTATATGGACTTCATGTTTGGGACACTTAGTGTTGTGGAGTGTTTTTAGGCCTAATTAGAAATGAACCTAAGGATTTAAAAACAGCCTCTACTTTCTTAGTTTTCAGGAGTTATTTGCTCTTTACACCCAGTCTGCTATTGAACTACTGGAGTTGTAAGCAATCTTTGCTTCTTTTATTTTTTATATGTGTTGGCTTAAAGTGTGTCGAAATATTTCAATACCCCAAGACCATTTTTAGTGAAAGGCATGGAATCACAGAAGGAAGCTCAGGATATTCTCCTATTATTATCACTTCTCCTTTTCAGTAAGGTGTTGAGTTTGGAGAGCCTGGGGGTACAGTGTACCTGGAGCACCCACCACTCAGTGGATGGGTCTTGACTTTATTTCAGTGTAGGTGTTTTCTGGTGGTTTTATTTTGGTGCTGCGCCCAGGGCAATGGCAGGCACCTATCATACTTTGCTAGCCATAGGAGCTTTCCCCTCATTGCAAAGTTTACCCCTAAGTAGCAGGCGACCCTTGGCTTTACCGCCATGCCACACCACTACAAGTTAAGATGAGTGCCAACCAGAGGAAGTATTCATCTGCATAGCTCCTTAACTGATAGGAACAACAAGTGTTGTTTTTTCAATGCTAGCGACTTTTCTATTTCAAATTCATTACATAATTTAATGTTTTGGAGTAGAATATGTCCATGATCTCACCCTCTTTCAATGTGGAATCAGCTATGTAATTACTGGGTAATTCTCATATACAAAAATTATATTTTTATAATAAGGTTTTGTATATATTTACCCAGTAATTATATGATCGGACCCTACCCGCCTTCCATTTGATGTACATTATGTGTTAAACAGAATTAAGTGGTTAGTTAAGTCGTTCCAAGTATTGCCGTTGGGGACTAGAATTGTATACTAACACAGCAATTGAAGTGCTACCCGCAAATTAGGCTGCTGTACGTCAAAACTAATATCTATATAATTGCTGGGTAAGTGTATACAATACCATATTTTACCATAAAAATGTATTTTCTCACCTTATTGCTTTCTGTGGTGGTTTATAGTACTTTTTAGGTATACATAGCTTGTCTAGATTTGGTTAAGTTTGGTGTTTTAGTAGCTATTTGTGGTAATTGGTTTAATTATGTTTGTGAATTAAGTATTGTAATATTTTGTAATCCAGTTTAATAATTATTTTATTCTGGCCATTGAGCCTGAATTCCTTTTTATTGTGTGGCATTTTTTGTATGTTTCACAAAATACACACATTAATTAATCTTCTGGTTACTTATGATATTTTCTGGCATAAATGACCCCTGGGAATACAAGACACCTCCCTCATTTCAGAAAGGAATATTAAGAAAAAAATTTTTTGTGTGGTTACCTGTACAGGCAGTCCCTGGTTATCAGCAGACTCAGTTAATGGTGAGCTGGGTTTATGGCGCTTATCTAGCACCATAGAATTGGCGATTTATTGTGCCAAAACTCGCTGAGTTCAGGTTATCGGCACCAAAGCTAACAAGACGTGCCATTAACCAGTTATCTGAGTCATTAATCGGATATTGGTGCCATAAGTTGCAGAGTTTCAATTAAGACAGAACCCAGCCAATAACCGGGTACTACCTGTAATCATTTCAGTTTTTTGAAATGCCAGTAATCCCGTAATCATATGGATGGCCACTATCCAAAACTCAACGTTATCCAACTCTTGTACTAGGGACCAAGACCCCCGAGATATAAGATTCATATAAAGGCACACAATCATTTATCTAGAATCCGTGGGGTCAGATATGTTTTGGTTTTTTAAATTTTTGGGATTTTGGAACTGTGGGGTCAGGCATAATCAAACGTCACTACTGCAGCGAAAGCATTTTTAAACATTTTCTCTGGTTTTTCATCATAATTATTTTTCATATATTTTATTATTTATATCAATAGTAAAATAATGTTAAATGAATGTCAGATCATTAACATCATCAGTAATAAAATAGTGGAACAATTAAGACCATATGTTCACTAACATATTTTTAACAAAAACACTTTAAAAGTGCAAAAATATACATACAGGCATTCCCCGGTTATCGGGGGGGGTTTCCGTTCTCGGCAAGGTGCTGATAAGCAAAAACCGCCTTTAACCGAAATTCAGTGGTCTACGGCACTTATGGCTCCAAGATTCGGTTAATGGTGCCGATAACTGCGTCATGGCGCCTCTGTCAGGTATGTTATGGCGCCATAACTCGATTATAAGCAAAAGTGCCGGTAACCGAAACTCAGCCTGTTATGGTGCCATAAATTGCTGTTTTTATGGCACTAGACAAGCCCCATAAAACCGGATTGCCATTAACCGAGTCCGCTGATAACCGGAGACTGCCTGTATTTAAACATTACTGTGATCATGATTATTTGACTGCTGATGGCAAAAATTACTAAATAATTTGCTTTATAGTATAATTATTTCTTCTCAAAAACAATAATTTTAACTGTAATAAAATATTAATATGAAAAATCCCACTCAGTGCGTCGTCGTGATCAAATGTATGACTGCAAACTGATGATGATATAGTGACAAGAAAGAACCCTCTCCAAGATTGGTATGATGAAATGTATTTTATAATCTCACTTATCATTAAAATTCACGAATATTATTTAACTTGAGAATTTTAATAAGTAAGACTATAAAATACATTTCATCATATTGATCTTGGAGAGGGTTGTTTTTTCTTGTCACTGTGTTGTCTGTGTGGGATTTTTTTTATACCACTATGTTATTAAAGTTGAAATGGTTAAATTCTTGTTTTCTAGAAAAAGAAATTATTTTTGTCGTCAGCAGTCAAATAATCATGTTGATGATAGGATTAAAATTTTGTACCATCACGACGTGTCTATAAATAGAACAGAAGTAGAGGGCAGTCATTGGCTAACAGATCTCCAGGGCAACAAGCCAGAGTAATTAGGTTGTATGTCAAAGGCTTAGGTCTTCTTTAGATTTAAAATTTTTAAGAAGAATGATCAGGTGTGCCAAACCTCCAGTCTGTTCAGGATTCTCATAACTCCCTTCAATTGTGAGTCTCTCCTACTGTTAAGACCAAATGTTTGTTTCACATATGAACAAATGACAAATTTTAATGGTATTTTTCATAGCTAACAAACCTGAGGCCTTAACATTGACTGGCCTACTCTAGCCACCCCACTTACATTTTGTCCTGGGTTGGAAGAAAGACTGATGCATCACTGGATTAAAGCACAGCCTCTTGACTTGCTTCCACCTCAACTAAGTACTGAATGCCGGATGCCACAGATTCCATGCATTTACAATTTTTTATTGTTTAAACTGGTTTCCAGCTGGCACCAGAAGATTTATCCTACTGTTAAGACCTCAGGTTTGTTAGCTATGAAATATACAAATTAATTAAGGGCACCGGCCAGCTAATGCCATTTTTTAAGGACAGGACTTTGACATTCATACCACTTATTAAGGTGACTTGGGACATCTCCAAACCGTATATGATTTTCGCCTCTGACCTTCGGTTTTGTGATGCCTGTGCAATTCATCCTGAAAATAACCATTTTTCAAATTCTGTCTCGTCCAGTGATACTTGATATTAAGACCTTGGATTACTACCATATGTATAGACCTGATGCAGACCTCCAATTAAATGAATTTTTTTTTTCTAAAGGTAATTTTTTTTGCTAGATATGAATTTTTTCATTATAGTAAAAAAATAAATCCTATAAATCAAGAAAAAAAATGTCAGAAAAAATGAAACAAAAAATTGAAAAATGGGCTTCATTTTATTATTCTATTATGTCTTTCTAAGTTATATGCCAAATTTTAATGGTATAGCTTTAAAACTAAGAGAGAAGATAGACTTTGAAGGTCAATAAGTATAGTTTTGAGATAAGGGTGTTCAAAATTTTTCTTTGTATTTTTACAGAGACAGTGTTAACAAATCATGATTACTATGAATCTTATATTCCTTTTTGAGTATTACTAAACCAAGCCTATGTTATTTATCACAATTTAATCATAAATGAAGACCCCTTTGCTCGAAGATTGTAGCCTGGGGCACTGCGTCAGGCGAGACGGGCCACTCCTTACACAACACTTTCTCTCTCTCCTTCACTAACTCTGCTAATATTGCCGATATTGTGATCTTCTGAACTCTTTATTAGAGCGAATTTTCTTCTTCTGTATGTTAGTGAGATGTTTTCCTTTTCCTTTCCTTATTGGTATGATGAATCTTGCCGAAACAAAGAAAAACAGACATAAAAGCAAGTGAATGTCAGAGATGAAACTTGAACATGTACCTTCTTTTTACAAAGATAATGTTAATAAATCACGATTATTATGAATTTAATATACCTTTTTGGGTATTAATAAACCAAAACTATGTTATTTATCATAATTGAAGATCCTTTTGCTGAAAGATTGTAGCCTGGGACACTGAGCATCAGGCGAGACGGAGCGCTCCTTCCTATGCAGCACTCTCTCTCCTTCACTAACTCCGCTAATATCGCCGATATTATGATCTTATGAACTTTTATTAGAGCAAATTTTCTTCTTCTGTATGTTAGCGAGATGTTTTGCTTGTCTTTTCCTCTTTGGCATGATGAAATTCTTGCCAAAACAATGAGAAAATGACTTGAAAGCAAGCGAATGTCAGAGGTGAAACTCGAACATGTCTCTCTCATGTTTTTGCTCACACTGAAGGCTGTGTAAGCATACCTACCCATCTTATGACTCATGGAATCTCTACAGATGCCATTCCTCACAATTTGTTTGATAATAATTATCAAAATTTACGATAACAAGAAATACTGCATTTTTTTGTACGGATCAATGTTTTTGGCTGATAGTTACTTTTATTAATTACCCTGTAACTTTGAAAGTAAGAGTAATTTTGACAAAATATTTTGTATATGCATTGTCCATTGCCATATGAAGCTCCATGAATTTTATCATCACTTTGCCAGGCCCCCCTTAAAAATTTGTCATTTCTAAGCGTTTTTTTATGGTTTTTAAGTATTCATGGTTTTTAGCTATTCGCTTGGTGTTGGGTTCTGGAACGCATTCTCAGCGAATATGGGGGTTCACTGTAATTGATGGTAGTACTTTGTAATAATGATGAAACTTAATTCATAATTTGACTTAAGAATGGGCATACAAAGATGGAATTTTTTCTTTAATCTTTTATTGAAATTGGCGAGTGAGGAAATAAAAAAAATTCTTTACTTCCATTTATTGTTAGAGTATTTATTTTTTTGTAAACTATCCTGCTTCCAGACTACTACTACTACTCCTGCTAATGCAGCCTTCGCCAAACCACAAGGTTCTCTTAATGATTGTCAAAATAATATAAAACAAAAGTAAGTTTTTTGAAGAGAAAAAGTGAGTATTTTGTTGATTTTTTAATTTTTGAACCCATTTATATCAGTTTTCTTTGTTTGCTGTCTTCATTCATTCATCAAAACCAGATGATTTATTCAAATATACATGGTTTGATAGTTGTTAATGTGTATAATAACTTTTTAGTGTATTTTGCATGCAAACTAGAAACATTGTGGATATATTATTGCTTTAAATGTCATCTAAATACATACACTGTATATTTCCTTTTATAAGACGACTTTTAAATCCTAAAACTCGCCCCTAAAAATTGGGGGTCTTTTTATACTATAATTCTAAATATCAAACCTTGAATTCTAAGATGTGTATCCGTAGGCTAGACTTGACCTCGGTGCTATAGCCTAACCACCAACATAAATAAAGATTCACTTTATGAAATAAACTGATGATAAAGGTAATAAAACCATTTTTACTTTATTTGTTATTGGCATATCAAAATAACAGATAGCCTATTTGAGGAGTATTTCTAAATCAACGAAACAAACTTTTATATAATACGATCCTAGCTAGGAAAATGTAAACATCAAGTTATGGTTGCGTGCACAGCAACATTTATCTATCGGTAACCTCTTAGAAATATCAATGGTAGTGTAATTACAGTAGTAATAATGTTTAGGATAACAATATTCATTTTCATTAAGAGTTTCTTATACATATCACAAGATTGATCACATGTGCCACCATCATACAAATTCCAGTCTGGTTCCGGCAAGTCAACTTCAGCTTTGTTGTTGATCTCATACAAATCACCGAAGCAACAACACACTCTACTGTCACATTCCCCCATGCTTTTATAACAAAAGCGCAGCAATGATCAAGTGAGCAGTATGCAAAGCTGTTTGTAACTGTTTAGAACAATTCAGTCATATGAACGATAATTGTATACGATCATTGTTGTTCATTATTGTATGTTATTGTTAGTGGTTATTTGAGAATGGCGATGAAACGTAAACAAAACTATGTTTTCCCTTTTAGACTGTTTGTATGAAAAACATGATACAGAATTGGCTTTGTTAATTTATAAAAGAAATGTGTCTCTCAATTAAGTTCCATTCAGCAACTAGAGGCAGTGATGATATTGGTAAAACGTAATCAGTTGGTTTTATGAAGACTAAACAAAACCTAATGCGATGCATCAACGCTCTGTTCATATATTGTAATATGATAATACATGCATTATGATTACTGTAAAACAAGTTTTATTAAAATTATTATTCTCAACACAACTATTACTCTACTTTTGCAAGTGGATATCTATGAGTGTAACAACCTAACCGAGGCAATAGTCTCTCTCTCTCTCTCTCTCTCTCTCTCTCTCTCTCTCTCTCTCTCTCTCTCTCTCTCTCTCTCTCTCTCATATCAACTGTAATACTAATGATACGCCTCCATCTTCCACTAACAAACTCCGGTTTTTAGAATTCTGGATGAAGCGATTATCGTAAACATATTGACATAAATAACTGAATCGAGAAACAGCTGATCGCTGACGTTATTTACTGTAACTCTTGAGAGTTTATCAAGAGCTCCGTTAAAATTGTCAAGTTGTTAAACCTTGCCTGTTCTCAATGGTGGCTTCCAAAGTAAAAATAAAATACATTTTTGTTCATCCCTCATGCAATGGAAATTTCAAGAAATAATACTGGCAAATTAAAGCTGCAGGTTATAGCTGAGGCTGAATAAAGCAAATAACGACCAGGCTGAAGTGATGTTCGGAACTGGAAAAATTGCATCTCGTGCTTATACAATAAAGTAACATGGGAACGTTTTCAACTAAAATTAATTAATTTATGATAAAAGGTATCTATGAATTATATCTCTTCTAACAAATAATGGCAGTAAAGATATCGATAATAATCAAATGCAAATGATGTACATGACAATGTTTATATTGTGTAATACAGTAACAATATGATAATTGTAATACTGTAATTGGATACAAAAAGCAAAACAACCTTTATTTAATCCACAATGTGCAGCGTGTCACTTAAATCGATGCTTTACATGCTGCACAAGGACGACTTTGATATGATTGATGCTTTATTTTCAAATATCGAGGTAGATTTAGTCCCTCCCCTTAGCTCTGTTTCAGTGACACCGACACCTTCACTGGCCATTCAGCTCACTCTTGAACATAAAATAGCATAATTGTAAACCTTCCATCAGCCCCAGGGGCTGGGATCAGGGAGGCTTTCATATCCTGAAGTTACAACGTTCGAAAATTTATATAAATCTTTGTTTGTATTGTGAATTTTGGTGATAATGGCTTTTGATGATGATGAGTGTTCTTTTCCATCAAATAGTGACATAGAAACATAATTATAGTGACAGTGACGATAGTAATGTTGGTTTAAAAGTTAGTGTGCATATGTCTGTTAACATACACACACACATATGCAGGCAGTCCCCGGGTTACGATGGGTTCGGCTTATGACGTTTCGAAGTTAAGGCGCTTTTCAATAATATTCATCAGAAATTATTTCCAGGGTTATGACGCCTACAACGCTGATCTGGTAGATGAAATATGACACCAAAAATGCAAAATAATCAATATTTGAAGGTTTTTTTATGAAAAATGCAATAAGAATGCAGTTTACATAGTTTTGAATGCACCCAAAGCATTAAAAGTAAGTTTTTCTTTTGATTTTTGATGATGCTCTGGCTTACGACGATTTTCGGCTTACGACGTGTCTCAAGGACGGAACCCCCATCGTAACCCGGGGACTGCCTATACACCGATTCAACTAATTAATAAATGCTGTATATATTTTGTAATTTTATAGGTGGTTCTTGAATAGCTAAGGGGTAGAATTGTCATGAAAAAATGTGAAATTATCTCAGAATATACGGCATAAAACATTCCAAAACTAAAATGCAGTTTTTGAAAAAACTTTTCTTTCCAAAATATATTTTCAAAATATCCTCTATTTCATTTTTCATGATTAATCTGCGAAACAAAGAGAATGCAACCATGTGTTAAAATTAGGTGATAAGTTTAAAATTGACAAAGAAAATATTGGTTCCATTACTGATGTTACTAATGCGTAATATTGCTGTCATCCTTAAGTGGCAACCCCCTGGCCCTCTTTGGGTAAGTTATGATTATTGTAATATAGTTGTACTATTTAAATTGAGCAGATAACCATTTTTCTCAAAAAAACATATCGGTATTGTAATTTATAAGTCATCCTATACTACAGATATGTGATATTTTTATGAAAATTTGCCATGATTTTTTACCTTGTCTTATCTAAAGGTCGTCTTATACACGGAAATATACTGTATGTACTTAGGAGACCTAAAAGAAAGCCATGAGGATTGCAATCTACTTCACTATTCCAAAGAATTTTTACCCTTTAAATTAAGTTATTCTACATTACTTTAACTTTCTCCTCTCTGGACTTATTGTAGAACCCAAGTGCCTGTACCTCCTCTGCCAATAGACCCTGAAAGCCTAGATAAAGTTGCTGTTGTTATCAAGCCAATGATAGATGATGATCTTGCGGTTCCAACAAAACTATCAAAGAAGAAAAAGAAAAATAAGAAATCAAAAGAAGTCATTCAACCTGATCTTTTAGGTGATCCATTGGATACAGTTGAAAGAAGCAAGTAAGTACTTTCAGTTTCATTGTCTTTCGACTATATTAAAGTCCTATATATCCAGAACCTTGGTATCCAGCTATCTTTATCAACTGGAATGAAAATGATTGAAAATATATATTGCATGATTTGTTACGCAATACAGGCAACCGCCCATATTCGCATTCTCGAGATTTGTGGACTCACCTACTCACAGTCATCTAAAAATTCACAGGGGGACTTCCTCATTTGTAGGTTTTTCTGCCAATAAATATTTAATAATAATTAGTTTATTTTGATGTTATTTTTATGAGTACTTGAATACATTTTTATGATATGAAAATGGTTTGCAAATTTCCAAATATTAATATTGATTAACCCCTTGTGGACAGATAACATACATAGTATACAGTGGTCCCCCCATTTTCACCTGTGAATAGTTAGAATCCGCAAAGAGTTGGAATCCCTATAAAAATGCTGAAAACTGCCTATTTTGTTACTTAAAACTCAAGAAAAACCCACTAAAAATTTTTATACTTGGTTTTTTTAATAGTTTTATCACAAAAAGTGAATTTTATGATGAAATTGATAAAAAAAAAAAAAAAAAAACAAGGAATTTGTGGATATTTCTCATAGAAAAATACAGCGAATATGCGAATTTTACACGAATAATGCAGGGAAACATTCCCAAGAGAAATCCACCAATGTGTGAGTCTGCGAATCCGGAGAACGCAAATAGGGGGGTCCACTGTATATGTTTACATAGCATTGAGGCAAAGTCCAGGTAGCATACATTTATGTTAAAGGTTTGCGGGAAAAATGTCCTTAGTTCCATTTATCACCATTGGCAATGCTTCAGATCACCATATTAGAGTTGGAGGGAACTGAGAGACCTTCAGTCTTGATTGAGGTGGTAAGGGAGAATGTTGTCACAACTTCCCATCCAAGGATACATTGTAAATATTTTATAAGTATGCAAAGAATTGGTTCCCGGTTTTATTTCTATCATTTATGATATTGCCTTAGCTGTAATTTTAATTTGACAATATAGAATAAAAGAAAATAGAAAGAACCCTTCCAACTTTGTAAAATTAGCATATTTTTACAACTGTCTTAGGGAATAGAGGCCCGCAGGAGTAGGGACTTAACTTTCAACTTCCTGTGGAAGGTACAAACATTTTTTTACAATTTTTTTCTTATACCATGATAGTATATATATCTTCCTCTTTCCATTGTTTTTATTTTCTTTATTTTTTTAACATTTTTTTTGCATTAGTGTATATTAGCCTGGACTGTGAGGGTTAATAAATGATTTACTAATTTTCAAATATCAAGATGGATAATACTGTATTATGTTTAAATAAGATTAAATTGTATTAAATAATAAAAATAATAACTCTCTCTCTCTCTCTCTCTCTCTCTCTCTCTCTCTCTCTCTCTCTCTCTCTCTCTCTCTCTCTCTCTCTCTCTCTCTCTCTCTGTTTTGTATGATAAATAACTAAATGAGTATTTACTTAATACATAGTAAGTATTGATTTTCACATATCTGTAAGACTAGATAATAATAGTATACACTGTTAGTACAATATTTATGCATCCCTATAGTAAGTTGTTTTAAAACATAAAGAACAGAATTTCCCCAGTCTTTTGCCTTTAAAGTTGTGAAGCAGAAGAGGGGGGGGAGGTGGACCTGTCAGAAATGTCTCATTACTTGACAGAAAGTGACGCTGATCTGATTCTTTCTCACTCTGCCAAAGGGTAGAATTAGAAATTCATTGATTAATTGACAAATAGATACTTAGTTCGACCCTCTCCTTCTCATTGAAAATGATATACGGCGAACTCCGGATTCGCGGACTCACAGATTTGCGGATTTCTTTCTGGAACATACATCCCCACTATTTGAGGAAAATTTGCCTATTTGCAGTATTTTTCTATGAAAAAT
The DNA here is from genome assembly GCF_015104395.2 of Macrobrachium nipponense. Lineage (NCBI taxonomy): Eukaryota > Metazoa > Arthropoda > Malacostraca > Decapoda > Palaemonidae > Macrobrachium > Macrobrachium nipponense. The sequence goes on from NC_087217.1 coordinate 10,119,539, forward strand.
GTGCACAAATTCCTCTTTTATTTTCTCTCTCTCCTTCTTCTTCTTCATCAGTAAATGCATTTTTTGTGACAGAACTATTAAAAAACCAGATACATATATACATTTTTAGTGGGGTTTTCATGAGTTTTAGCTAACAAAATAGGCACTTTTAAGCACTTTTACAAGGGTTTCAACTATTTGCGGATTCTAGCTATCCGCAGCAAGGGTCTGGTCCCTGGCCAATTAGGGGGAACACTGTACATATGGCAGAGAGGAAGAAGTGTTACCTATAGATGTTCATTTCAATCTCTTGATACTATAAGGAGTTATTCTCTCTCTCTCTCTCTCTCTCTCTCTCTCTCTCTCTCTCTCTCTCTCTCTCTCTCTCTCTCTCTCTCTGTTTATTGGCTGTTCGTATATCTTACTATAATGGGTGTTAAATATGTCTGTCCATCTGTCATTCAATCACGGCCAAATGGCAGGTCCGACAGGCATGAAACTCGGCAGGGTTATAGTGAGGACCTCTATGATGGTTTATAATGGGGTTTCAAAGGCACTGGTGGGGGTAGGCCGCCTTCGCCAAAATGCTGCTGGTTCAACCCGCTGACTTAATAACGTTACGAATTTATCATACCTAATTTTCGGTATACATGGTAAATAATGTGACTTTCGATTTTTTATATACATGCTAAACTAAGACATCAATCAGTGGCACCAAAGGGGGTTGGAAGAGGAAGTGAGAAGGAGAGTAGAGGGGCTGGTATGGAGAAGAAAGAGGCTAAGAAACAGAAGGTTGGAGAGAGAGAGAATTTATCAGTTGCCATTCAGTTACCTCGGGCAGGTCAGTACAGTAATTTCTGGATTAAAATGGTAGTCAGCACAAGGTGGTGCAAGGAAGCTTCTTTGAGTTTTTCAGAGTTTTCCCCTAGCAATGCCGGGTTGGTCAGCTGGTATTTGTAATGGTAAAATGTTTAAGATGAATTTGAAAGGATATTAATAATATAATTTCAATGATAAATACAGTAATAGAATAATAGTTTAAGGTATATCTGATGTAGGATAATACTTTTAAGTGTACATTTGGTATTTGAACTTTCAAGATAGGCAGTTATAATAAGCATTTTTAGGGGGGGGTTCTAAGGATTCGTGGATTCTATTCGTGGGGTTCACTGTAGTTGAGATTAGCTCTTAAGCAGCAAATTCCAGTTCCTGCAACATGGACCGCTGTGTATGTTTTGAAAGAGGAATAATTAAGATTGTAAGCTCAAAACTTAAAATAATACATAATCATAAAGTATGCATATAAAACAAAGTTTATGATAGGCTAGATAAGATCAAATGTGCATAGTATCTTTGATATTAATGTGGGATAATTGTCATACAGGTAGCATGTCCAAGTTTGAAATGAGTTGGTAAGAACCACCTAATGGAGAACAGTGGCAAAACATATGTTGATGTGTGGATATGGTTTGATTATACAGTTATTGATTAGTTTTAAATATTTTTAAATATGGGATTTAACCAGTAAAAGATATAGCTAAGAGTTTCACTTGCCTGGCAGTTTGGAGAGGGAGACTGATGCACATCCAGAGGCAGAAGAGTCTGAAGATGTATAAGCCAAATCTCTTCGTATGACATATTTATAATCTCTTTTGGCAAAGAATAACCGCTTGTCCACTTCTCTCAGTCGTGGTACAAACGTGGTCGGTGACCAACATACACCTCATGTATGTTTTGGTTTGGAAGTCAGCTGAGGGTGATTGTGAGATAAGTTTATTCTGCTGTATTTAACTCAAATCAGAGCAATTATCTTATTTCTAGTTATTGTAAATGAATCTCTAGATACTCTATTGATATGGAACAAGGTTATTTTACATTATATGAAGTGTTTTCAAGTCTAAATATCTCTTGAAGATGTATCGTTGTGAATAAAATTTTGTTATTTTTTTGTTAGTAGATGGCACTGAGGGCATGTTTGCATAAAAAAATTAAGAGATTGCGTTTGATATTTTTACTTGATTTCGTCAGAGTACTACGAGCTTTACATATTTATCTTTAATCAGAGTGAAAACAGTAAAATGTGATTTTTCATGCCAAATAATTTTGATTAGAACATGTTTCTCTCAAATTTTGTTTATGATTAAGTTTGATGGTACTATACCAAAGTTTGCAGGAGTTTCATCCATGTTGCCAGTGCACAATAATAGTCGTTAGCAAATGAACATTCTTTCCTCTGCTTTAGCTACAACTTGCAGCTTAAATATAGCAGTATATGCCCTTGCCAATCTTCTCTCCATAGCGAATATGGGTTAGTAATGTAAAAATATATCAGTCCTATTCTGTGTGACGGGATTTGTAACATAACTACGGTATTTTTTTACTATTATACGATGGTTTGAAATGCAAGCAAACCTCTGTTGTTATCAGATTTGGTTGTTCATAGTGAATCAGCTGTTTCTGGCTGATGCGTTTTCACAACAAGTAATATGTATTCCTTTTTTCAATATAGTATTTCTTCAATAAAAGAGTTAATAATTAACATTAAAAAGACTGAGTAACAGCCAAAAAACATTTTGAAAAGTGTTTGGTGCTTCCAATGAATCCTTTCTGGGGATGACTTTGTGTTTTTGGCTGGAAGCACGGTTCATGAACCGGAACAAAAATTTTTTGAATGTCTGGATTTTAACCCGATTTGTTCATGAACAGGACTGTTTGGGAGTCAAGGTATCACTGTAATAAGTGTTTTTAGAGGGAGATACCAAGTTAACTTGGATTTTTGCTTAATATGGGTAGTTGTGGTTCCTAACCCCCGTGATTACTGGGGATCATACTGTACCGGTAAAAAATGATTGAAATAATAATGTAAGCACAGTCAAAGGAAAGGACCAACAAAGTTGGCTTTGTTGGTTATGCAGGAATTTAATGCTGCAGGCATTTCACCGTATGCATTCAAGGCCCCTCATTGTTGATCAGTACCAGTTGTGTGACAGGGATTTTCAGGTTTCTGAATATTAGATTGTGATTGAGTTGAAATACGAAGAACAAAAAAGTATTTCAGTAGAAAATCTGTTATTCTCTAGAATTATTTTTTTATTAGGAGTGAGTATGTTGCACGGTTACGGATACTAAAACAACAAAGAGAAGCTCAAGAGTCGGATGCACAAAATTTACCCAGGTCTACAGGAAATGGTTTTCGACCTGCTGATCCTCCTAAAATATCACAATGGGTAAGCCATTTGGTGATCTATCAGCTTTATGTTGGTGCATTCTTACACTGAAATATTTGTCATCATGTCATTAGACTGTTGTTGGAGCTCATTCTTATCAAGTAACCGATTATATTTTTTTATTGTCATTTTATGTTGAAGATGCATCATAAAAACAAATACTTTGCAGCTGGACCCAGAGAACCCATTTTATTTGCCACAACATTTGCAAGATAATCCAGAAGAGTTGGAGAGGATACTCCAGACAAAAATGATTGCATCAACATCTCCCAATCTCGACAACAGTGCTATTACAACCTTACTTGAGTATGTTTCATATATAGTTTGCTTTTGAATGATACATGTTTATTACAAAACATGAATGGTTTTACTATTTTTCAGTCCCTGCTGGCCCAGTGTATGCATATGGATAATTGGTTCCAAAAAGTGTGCTCATCCACGTTGAATGGATAAATAATGTTCTTTATTTAATGTAGTCTGTTTCAACTCATACCCATTACTTGTAATGAACATAAGGTTGTGGTCAGTGAAATCCCAGATAAATTACAGATATAATAAACAAAAGAAAACAAAAGCTCCTGACCTGCTTTGTTTACAATCATTTTGTCAACACTACTGAGTGCTGATATATTACCAAGCAACTAATTTTAAGTAGCACACAGTATAGTATCATACATTTTTATTATCTCTCTTCAGCCACTGAAACTACTGAACAGTATAATAACCATTAATTTCTATTTTTTAATCTATCTTTATCTAATGAAACATAAATTGACATTATAACTGAAGAAGAATTCTATAAAATGTTTGCCTGCTTCGATGAGAGCAGTCTTCGATTAATTTTCTATTTTACGATAACTTAATTCACAAATGTCTTTTTTTCATGAAATTTATTGCATGAATGAGGTTTTCAGTTTACAGCATAATTTTACCAGTAAAATAAAAAAATACACGATTCTTTGTGAATCATAAATGAAGAGCTATCAGTGGACGATATACAAATGGCGGCTACTTTGTTTACATTCGGGAAATAAAGGTTGTACTTATTAACCCTTAAACGCCGAAGCGGTAAAGTAAAATTTGTCTCCCGTGTGCTGGAGGTGTTTCGGAGTGAGTGCGGAAGCGGAAAAAATATTTTTGTCAAAAAATCACAGCGCGCTTAGTTTTCAAGATTAAGAGTTCATTTTTGGCTCCTTTTTTTGTCATTGGCTGAAGTTTAGTATGCAACCATCAAAAATGAAAAAAATTATCATTATCATATATAAATAATGCGATATATGATAGCGCAAAAACGAAATTTCATATATAATTGTATTCAAATCGCGCTGTGCTCAAAATGGTTTAAGGTAACAAGTTACTTTTTTTTTTGTAATGTACACTAAATTGCAATCATTTTGATATATAACACATTGTAAAATGATAAAAGCAACACAGAGAAAATATTATCACAAAATAATGTATGAATTCGTAATGCGCGGACGTAAAAAAATGTTTTTTTTCAAAAATTCACCATAAACCTAAATATTGTCCTAGACACTTCCAATTTGTTTCAAAATGAAGACAAATTATTTAGTATTACTATACTGTAAGAGTATTAGCTTACAATTGCAGTTTTTGACCATATCTGACGAGTTAAAGTTGACCGAATGACGAATTTTTTTATATATTTTTTTTATATATTTTTTTAAATGCACTTATTTCGGAAATTAGAAAAGCTACAACCTTCAAATATTTTTTGTTTTATTCTACATAAAATTGCGCACATTTTCTTTCATCATATAAAAACTTTATGTAACAGCTAATTTAAAATAGTACAAACATTACCACAATCGCACGTATGATTTTTTGGAGGAAGAGTTACCGCTCGCGGGACATAAAGAAAATGTTATTTTTTTCATAAATTCACCATAAATCAAAATATTGTGCTAGAGACTTCAAATTTGTTGCAAAATGAAGGTAAATGATTGAATATTACTAGAATATAAGCGTTTTAGCTTACAATTGCTTTTTTTTTTACCATTTCGGTAGAGTCAATGTTGACCGAAGGTTGAAAATTTGTCACTTATCATTTTTATATGGAAATATTTCAAAATTGATAAAAGCTACAACCATGGGTTGTTTTTAGTTGTATTTTGCATGAAATTGCGCACATTTCCATATATAAAACTTGATGTAACGGCTAATTTTAAAATGGTGCAAACATTACCACAATCGCATGTATGATTTTTTTTCGGAAGAGTTACCGTGCGGACGTAAGGAAAAAGTTTTTTCATAAATTCACCATAAATCGAAATATTGTGCTAGAGACTTCCAATTAGTTGAAAAATTAAGGTAAATGATTGAATATAACTAAAATATAAGAGTTTTTGCTTACAATTGCGCTTTTCTACCATTTCGGTAGAGTCAAAGTTGACCGAAGGTTGAAATTTTGGCACTTATTGTTATTTATATGAAAATATCTCAAAACTGATAAAAGCTACAATCATGAGTATTTTTTTTTTGTATTCTACATAAAAATGCGCACATTTTCATATATAATACTTCATGTAACGGCTAATTTAAAATGGTACAAAAATTATGTCAAAGTGACGAAATAATTTCTGAGATGTGTCACAGATACTTTTTAGTGCGGCAAGAAAGAAATTCGCGCTTGCGCGCCTGCGTAACGATTGTAAACAAAACAACACCTTGATCCGTGAACTCCCAGCATCCCCCAAGGCGCGTGATTCAAGAGTTTTCGGCTGGTAGGCCTAAAAGTATTTTTCTGCGAATTTTTAAAAAAACTTTTGTATGTCGACGTAAAATACGTCCAGTCGGCACCCGAGAGACAAAAAATGTCGACGTAAAATACGTCTAGTCGGCGTTTAAGGGTTAAAAGCCTAGAACAGCCATAAATTTAAAACAACATACCAGTAATCAAAGAATCTCAGATAAGTAAAAAAAAAACATTTATATTTATTGCCATGGTTATTATACAAAAATAAAAGTTGTCGACTTATGTGGAAAGAAATGCTACTTTGTTGACTTGGTTGTCAGGGAATCAGAGAATGTGGTAGGCTAAGCCTAGTCCCTAAAGTTTGCACTTTTTAATATAGAAACAACATAACAGAAATAAAAAATTCTCAAACAAGTAAGACATTCGTATTTATTGTCTGTCGTCGGGAAATCCAAAGCCTAGGCTTAGCCTAGTGCCAAATTACACATTTCCAAAACTAACCTATACCACATGTAATGTTCAGTCCCAAAATTTTAGGCCATAACGTTGGTCTTTAAATATCAAACCTTAAACAAGAGTATGTACAGTAAACAATAATTTAAAGTTTTTTGATGAAAAACAATAAAAATGCAGTTAACATAGTTTTCAATAGACACCCAATTTTCAATTAATGGCAGTTTTTGCTTATTGGCACAACCCCCCTGGAACGGAACCCCTGCCAATAACTGGGGACGGCCTGTATATAAATTTAAGAAAATTTGAAAAAACCCCTGATGGTTGGCAATACTGCCTTCATTCATAGCAAAACCATACATATGTGTGTGATACAAAAATTGGTCTGGTGATATAACACTTAGCAGAGGACTTTCTTACAAAAGGGCTTTCATTCATTTCAGTCTAAGAGTATCTGTATTAAATATTGACTTGAGTACGCAAGCATTCTATCTGGGTCAGATTTAATTTTTCATCTCTTTATTTCAGGAAAATTTCTAGGAAAATCATTGGTGCTTTGCCATGTTCTATAAGAATGTATAAGTATAATAACAGTATAAGTGGTGTCATTTGATAAGTGGGTAAGGGGATTCCTTGTTCCAGATTTGTGTATGGGTGGCTGAAAGCAGAAGGTCCTATGTCAATAAATGATGACCGACTTAGGCAGTATGTGGCAGAGAATTTCCCACAAGATGCTTTAAATCATGTTAACCACTGTGGAGGCATTAAGCAGTTTTTAATGCAGTCAATTGATTTTGCAATGATAGATGAAGTAATATGTGTAAGGGACCATGTTGTTCGAGCCCAAGATTTAATTAGAAAAAATGTTGCTGAGCGCATGATGAGCTCCAAATTCCTCATCAGGTATGTATGGGTGCATCTGTATGGTAATGATGTATTTATGAATTAGATATATTTTGAAGATATAGAATCAACATTTTTGTTTCTTTTCCTTTCAGTAGAAAGCAAGGAAAACTTTGTTATATCATGAAAACATTAGAATTTCTTTAGCTTGCTAGGTGTTTGTGTTACTTTTGATTATACAATTATATTCATTTGACTAGTATAGTACATGCTGACTTGAAATTTTTTTTGGCTTGGTTTTTTCACAGTGATGGCCGAAAAGCTAAAAAATTCTCTCATCTTCTTGATGATACCAAAAGCAGTTGTTCGTCTTCATCATCCACTTCTCTTCTTGTTGGCTCTGGGGTTTCATCTCTCACCTCTCGAACTACGTCTGAATCACTTAATCCAGTTTTAAAGCCTCTTAAAGTAGATTCTGTCAGAGTCAATTCCACGGAGTTGCCTTCTCCTAAAACTAAGCAAAAATCACAGTGTGTAGTAGATCTTGACTCATTTACAACTGATCTTCCTAAAGCAAACTTGGACCATGACAGACCTAAGAATAAATTTGCTATGGAAGGCTTGAGTGACCTTGACTCCTTTGAGGTAAGATTTTGACATTTTATTGGTCATTAATGATAGAGTGAAAATAATCAAATATGCTTGTAAATATCTGCTAATTTTTTTGTATTACAGTGGTACCTTGACATACGAAAGGCTCAACTTACGATAAACTCGAGAAACGAAAGCAAATACGAAAAATTTTACAGCTCTACATACAAAAAGTTTTCAAGATACGAAAGGTTGTTGCTGTAATGTCCCGAGATTCGCCCGGACCACCGAGAACAATTTTAAAACTCCCGCGCCGCCAGCTTAGTAAACTCGCCACCATCCTCCCGCTCTCCCATTGGTTCCTGATGCTAGTCACCCCATAAAATCCTGCTCTCCTATTGGTCAGCATCTACCCCTTGTGCTTTAAGTATTCTATTGGTAAAAGGATGCTGTAAATTGAAAAACTTATTCATGCAACACATTTAATAAAAAAAACATTAGGTAAAGATAGAATAAAGAATAGAAATGAATGGTTATTATACTGTTTGGTAGTTTCAGTAGTTGAAGAGAGATAATGAAAATTATGGCTTACTGTGTAAAGTGATTGCTTGGCGATCGTTCGATACTCGTAAGTGCTGGATGTAAACAGAAGTTTGGAAGCTCTTTTATTTTGTTTGTTTATTATAGTTAATGGTTACTTAATAATTATTTGAAATGAGTACATGCAATACATTTAATAAAAAAATTGTGAATTAGGTATAAAATATAAAATAAATCAGACTGCCAACAAATACGTATTTTATAGAATTCTTCTGTTTTAATATTACGTTACGTATATGTTTCATTATAGCTGTCAGTAACTCGGTATCTCCATTAGATGAAGATAGAATAAAGAATAGAAATGAATGGTTATTATACTGTTTGGTAGTTTCATTAGTTGAAGAGAGATACTAATGAAAATTTATGGCTTTCTGTGTGCTAGGAAAAATGATTGCTTGGCGTTCGTTCGGTACTCGTAAGACGGTAAGAGCTCAATGTAAACAATCGATTGGAAGGTTTTTTTTTTTTTGTTTGTTTGTGTATTATAGTTAATGATTAATTAATAATTATTTGAAATGAGTACATACTGATTATTTATACATTTTATTGGTATATTCTAAGCTTTTAGCTTCTTGGGTTTAGATGTCAGAATCATAGACTAGGCTACAGTAGCAACCGCTAACATAGGCTAGGTTTATTGCTAAGGGACATATGCTAAAGTCCTAATATGCAGTAAAATGGGGTTGAACATTACATGCAGTTGAATATTACTCAAGTATGTACAGTATTTTGCCTTTTTGGAGTCATATTTCTTCCGTCAGATCGGCGTCGTAACTCTAGAACATGTGTTTTAGGCCTGGAAATATAATTTACTGGGGTGTTTTTGGAGGGCTTGGAACGGATTAGCCATTTTACATGCAAAATGTGGTCCAAGATACGAAAACCTCATGATACGAAGGGCGCCTCGGAACGGATTAATTTCGTATCTCGAGGTACTACTGTACTTACATATAAATTGCAGTTTTCATAAGCAGTTGTATGAATTTTGTTTACTATCTTTCATTCTTGTATATTGTGCATTGTTATTTTGTTCCAAGTTTTGATGAACTTGTCCCATATTAAAATTATTGATTTTGCATTAGCCCGTAAATATATTGCCTTATCACCTACTTTAACAAGATTTCAGCACTAATGTATGATAGCCTAAGGCCTAAGCTCAAGTACCGTATAATGTCTTGTAGACAATGTGAGGATTTTGTAAATTTCCTTATTCCATATCGAATGGATATTGATGTTGCTCAAATCCGTTTAATAATATTAGGCAAATAAGCCTTGTGTACATGTGTATAGCCCTGTACAAAAGATTTGGCTGAAAAGTTAGATTTTTGATAAGGAGTTAACAGAATACCAGTACAAAAGGAAAATTACTTTTTTCTGTATGAAATCTGTAAAAGATCACTCATGGGTATGCACCAGTGCCAAATGGTCTTTTTTAATTTTTTTTATATCCATGTGTTCATGGGTTCTTTAATGTAGGCAACAGTTAACAAGACCCTCCAGAAAAATTGTCTATGGGAACCCAAATAGAGAAGGAATTATTACTAAAGTTGAATACAAAAAAAAAGATCCATAGATCAGTGAAACCCAGAGTGTTTCAGATTATTCCTCCATCCAACAATTATACCCTTAAAAAGATATTTTACATATTTTGTATTTTACCCACTTTTTGATCATCAACTTTCCTCGTTTAGAAAAATTTCAGAGATACTTGATGCAAAAATTGTTCATATATGCCACAATATTTGGCAGTCTCGGTTAATGGTGATCCGGTTTTATGGCACTTGTCTAGCACCATAACATCGGTAATTCATGACACCATAAGGTGCTGATAACAGAGTTATATTGCCATAACATAACTATCAGAGGTGCCATTAACCAAAACTTGGTGCTATAAGTGACATAAATTGCAGAGTTTCAGTTAACCCTCTTACGCCGAATGGACGTATCATTCGTCGACTCAAAAAAGTTTTTAAAAAATTCACGGAAAAATACTTATAGGCCTACCAGCCAAAAGCTTTTGAATCACGCGCCTTGGGGGATGCTGGGAGTTCACGGATCAAGGCGTTGTTTTGTTTACAATCGCTACGCAGGCGCGCAAGCGCGAATTTCTTTCTTATCGCACTAAAGAGTATCAGTGACACATCTTAAAAATTATTTCGTCACTTTGACATAATTTTTGCACCATTTTAAATTATCCTTTACATGAAGTATTATATATGAAAATGTGCACAATTTCATGTAAAATACAACAAAAAAATACTCATGATTGTAGCTTTTATCAGTTTTGAAATATTTTCATATAAATAACGATAAGTGCAAAAATTTCAACCTTCGGTCAACTTTCACTCTACCGAAATGGTCGAAAAACGCAATTGTAAGCTAAAACTCTTATATTATAGTAATATTCAATCATTTGCCTTCATTCTGCAACAAATTGGAAGTCTCTAGCACAATATTTTGATTTATGGTGAATTTATGAAAAAAATTTTTCCTTACGTTTGCGCGGTAACTCTTCCGATAAATTTTTTCGTGCAATTGTCCTAATGTTTGCACCATTTTATATTTGCCGTTGCATAAAGTTTTATACTATATGGAAATGTGCACAATTTCATGCACAATACAACTAAAAATAACCCATGGTTGTAGCTTTTATCGGTTTTGAAATATTTTCATATAAATAACGTTAAGTGCAAAAATTTCAACTTTCGGTCAACTTTGACTCTACCGAAATGGTCGAAAAACGCAGTTGTAAGCTAAAACTCTTATATTTTAGTAATATTCAATCATTTACCTTCATTTTGCAATGACTTGGAAGTCTCTAGCACAATATTTTGATTTATGGTGAATTTATGAAAAAAAAAAAAAAAAATTTTCTCAAGTCCGCGTGGTAACTCTTCCGAAAAAATCAGAATTTTTTTGTGCGATTGTCGAAATGTTTGCACCAATCAAAATTAGCTGTTACATAAAGTTTTATATGTGAAAATGTGCGCAATTTTATGTAAAATACAACTAAAAATGATTGAAGGTTGTAGCTTTTCTCTTTTATCAAAATATTTGCATATAAATCACGATAAATAGAAAAAAAAACTACTTTCGGTCAAATTTGACTCTACCGAAATAGTTGTAAAACGCAATTGTAAGCTAAAACTCTTACGGCCTAGTAATATTCAGCCATTTATCTTCATTTTGAAACAAATTTCAAGTCTCTAGAACAATATTGTGATTTATGGTGAATTTTTAAAAAATATATTTAACTTCCCTCCGCTCGCCAATTGGCTGCCGCAAGTCTCCGTAATGCGTACATCGCATTATCCTAATATTTGCTCCTTTTCATATTAGCCTTTTTATAGAGTTTCATATATCAAAATGTGTGCAAATTCATGAGGAATACAATGAAAAATAATTGAAGGTTGTAGCTTTTCCCATCTCCGATATATGTGCATATAAAAAAAATATATATAAAAATTTCGACATTCGGTCAACTTTAACTCGTCCGAAATGGTCGAAATCTGCAATTCTATTCTAAAACTCTTACAGTATCGTAATATTCAATCATTTGTCTTCATTTTGAAACAAATTGGAAGTCTCTAGAACAATATTTAGATTTACAGTGAATTTTTGAAAAAAAAAAAATTTTATGTCTGCGCGTTACGAATTCGTACATCATTTTGTGATAATATCTTTTCGGTGTTGCTTTTATTGTTTTACAATGTATTATATATCAAAATGATTGCAATTTAGTGTACAATACAACAAAAAAAGGTCACTCGTTAGTTTTGACCGTTTTTTGTACAGCGTGATTTGAATACAATTATGTATGAATTTTTTTTTTTCGCTACCATATATCGCATTACTATTTACATATGATAATGATATTATTTTTCATTTCTGATGGTTGCATACTAAACTTCAGGCAATGTCAAAAAAAGGAGCCAAAAATGAACTCTTAATCTTGAAAACTAAGCGCGCTGTGATTCTTTGAAGAAATTATTTTTTCCGCTTCCGCGCTCACTCCAAACCGGCCCCGGCATACAGGAGAGGTTTTGATTTTTAGGGCTTCAGCGTAAGAGGGTTAATGGTGGTTTTCACTTATCAGCACCCCGTCAAGACTGGAACTCCTGCCGATAACCATGGACTGACTGTAATGTAAAACAGCCAGATATCACTAGAATGTTAAAAGTAACGTTACCTTAACATTGATTTATTATCATGTAATATGCACTTTATATAAAAAAATGTTCAAACTCTCTCTCTCTCTCTCTCTCTCTCTCTCTCTCTCTCTCTCTCTCTCTCTCTCTCTCTCTCTCTCTCTCTCTCTCTCTCTCTCTCTCTCTGAGATAACAGAATATTTATGCTTAAAATAATAATAATTATACAATCTGTTTATTGCACAGTATAGTTTACAGTGGTTATTTAGTTTCTTAACCCTCTTACGCCGATTGGACGTATTAAACGTCGAGTCAAAATGTCTCCCGTATGCCGATTGGACGTATCATACGTCGGCTCAAAAAAGTTTTTTTAAAAATTCGCGGAAAAATACTTATAGGCCTACCAGCCGAAAACTTTTGTATCACGCGCCTTGGGGGATGCTGGGAGTTCACGGATCAAGGCGTTGTTTTGTTTACAATCGCTACGCAGGCGCGCAAGCGCGAATTTCTTTCATATCGCACTAAAAAGTATCAGTGACACATCTCGGAAATTATTTCGTCACTTTGACATAATTATTGCACCATTTTAAATTATCCTTTACATGAAGTATTATATATGAAAATGTGCGCAATTTCATGCACAATACAACTAAAAAATACTCATGATTGTAGCTTTTATCAGTTTTGAAATATTTTCATATAAATAACGATAAGTGCAAAAATTTCAACCTTCGGTCAACTTTGACTCTACAGAAATGGTCGAGAAACGCAATTGTAAGCTAAAACTCTTACATTATAGTAATATTCAATCATTTGCCTTCATTTTGCAACAAATTGGACGTCTCTAGCACAATATTTCGATTTATGGTGAATTTATGAAAAAACTTTTTCCTTACGTTCGTGCGATAACTCTTCCGATAAATTTTTTCGTGCGATTGTCCTAATGTTTGCACCCTTTTAAATTTGCCGTTACATAAAGTTTTATATATGGAAATGTGCGCAATTTCCTGCACAATACAACAAAAAACAACCCATGGTTGTAGCTTTTATCAGTTTTGAAATATTTTCATATAAATAACGTTAAGTGCAAAAATTTCAACTTTCAGTCAACTTTGACTCTACCGAAATGGTAGAAAAACGCAATTGTAAGCTAAAACTCTTATATTCTACTAATATTCAATCATTTACCTTCATTTTGCAACGACTTGGAAGTCTCTAGCACAATATTTCGATTTATGGTGAATTTATGAAAAAAAAAACATTACGTTCGCGCGCGGTAACGGGTCCGAAAAAATCAGAATTTTTGTGCGATTGTCGAAATGTTTGCACCATTTAAAATTAGCTGTTACATAAAGTTTTATATATGAAAATGTGCGTAATTTCATGTAGAATACAACTAAAAATGATTGAAGGTTGTAGCTTTTCTCTTTTTTCGAAATATTTGCATATAAATCACGATAAATAGAAAAAAAACCACGTTCGGTCAAATTTGACTCTACCGAAATAGTTGAAAAACGCAATTGTAAGCTAAAACTCTTACGGCCTAGTAATATTCTGTCATTTTTCTTCATTTTGAAACAAATTTGAAGTCTCTAAAACAATATTGTGATTTATGGTGAATTTTTGAAAAATATATTTACCTTCACTCCGCCCGCCGATTCGCGGCCGCAAGTCTCCGAAATACGTAAATGGCATTATCCTAATATTTGCTCCTTTTCATATTAGCCTTTTTATAGAGTTTCATATATCAAAATGTGCGCAAATTCATGAAGAATACAATAAAAAATAATTGAAGGTTGTAGCTTTTTCCATCTTCGAAATATGTCCATATAAAAAATAAAAAAATATAATATTAAAATTTCGACCAGTTCGGATCAAAATTTAACTCTTCCGAAATGGTCGAAATCTGCAATTCTAATCTAAAACTCTTACAGTATCGTAATATTCAATCATTTTTCTTAATTTTGAAACAAATTGGAAGTCTCTAGAACATTATTTAGAATTACGGTGAATTTTTGAAAATAACATTTTTTTACGTCCGCTCGTTACGAATTCGTACATCATTTTGTGATATTTTTCCGGTGTTGCTTTTATTGTTTTACAATGTATTATATATCAAAATGATCGCAATTTAGTGTACAATACAACGCAAAAAAAAATAACTGGTTAGCTTTGACCGTTTTCTGCACAGCGTGATTTGAATACAATTATGTATGAATTTTTTTTTTTCGCTACCATATATCGCATTATTTACATATGATAATGATATTATTTTTCATTTCTGATGGTTGCATTCTAAACTTCAGGCAATGACAAAAAAAGGAGCCAAAAATGAACTCTTAATCTTCAAAAGTACGCGCGCTGTAATTTTTTGAAAAAATTATTTTTTCCACTTCCGCGCTCACTCCAAACCGGGCCCGGCATACGGGAGACGTTTTGATTTTTAGGGCTCCGGCGTAAGAGGGTTAACATAATATACACACAAATACAAAACTTCTTCAAATGATACAATAAAAGTTAATTTTAAACCATATGGTACCTCTTATAGAAACTTACTTTAAAACTGTACAATTGTTTTCAGTTTAAAATAATAAATTTACTAAATGGAGGTTAATTTTTTTTTCATGGTAAATAGATGATTTACTAATTTTCAAATAATATTCATGTAAACACAACAAATTATCAATTCATTAAAGAAAATATAGTGAATAAGTAAGAGTTTAGCTAAATAAATTTTTCCTTTGTCTTATTCCCAGTTTTCTTAATTGAGACGATGGGTGTACCTGTCAGATATGTCAAAATATCTTGACATTACTGACCACAAGGGTAGAAAGTGTTGCCCTCATTGTGGTCAAATATATGATATTGCCCATTCTCTCTCTCTCTCTCTCTCTCTCTCTCTCTCTCTCTCTCTCTCTCTCTCTCTCTCTCTCTCTCTCTCTCTACCCATGATGACAGCTATTGGCTGGAAGGAGGCAGTTACACAGTTAAGTAGGGTATTACATATAAACGTTTTTAGATGCAAGTTCTAATATATCTCAAAATCTCAGTAATCGTGGGGTGGTTGTGGTCCCTAATCCCCACAAATATTTGTGTTGACTGTTTGCATAATTATATATATACAGTGGTCCCCTGTATTTGCCGGAAAAGTGCAACAACAACACACACACACACACACACACACACACACACCCCGTGGCAAATAGTTAGAACCCCTATGAAAACACTAAAAGCAGGGTATTTTCTTAGTCAAAACTCAAGAAAAACCCACTAAAATATTTTATGTCAGGTTTTTTTAATAGTTTTATCACAAAAAGTGCAATTTATGATAAAATTGATTAAAAAAAGGAATTTGAGGATATTTCTCATAGAAAAATATGGCGAATAGGCGAGTTTCCTGGGAATAAGGGGTAGATATGGTCCAGAGAGAAATCTGCAAATGCGTGAGTCCGCGAATCAGGAGACGCGAATACGGGGGCCGCACTCTATATATAGATATACATATATTCCTTTCCTACGCTGCGTCATAAGCTGAAAGTTGTCGTTTCAAGTGAAGATGCAGTGCGTTAAAGTTCAAGTGTAGATGCAGTGCATTACTGCCATAATGCAGTTTGCTATGTATTTTAATAATTACATTTTTATCTTTTATTTATTAATTTTTTTTCTTTTTTAATAAGTGATTACCTTCTGTGACTTCTTTCTAATGAATACCATATTCTGTGGAAAGTTCATTTCAAGTCAGTAACCTCTTTGGACTATTGCATATGAATAGGGTTCATCTGCTGGATAATAAAGTTATTAATATTGATTTGTGGATATATGAAACTAATTGCAATTTTGTAAAGAGTGATAAATTTTTCAGACAAAATTATCAGTGGGTCAGTGGTGCACTTGCACACATTGGTACTGAGCAATTGATTTTCCAGGTAGTCCTCTACTATTTTGAAGACTTCAAATGCTGATTTTTTAGGCAAATCACTGAATTAACACTTAACTGTGATTGTTGGGTTTGTATAAAAAAATTTTTGTGTAAGATTTACAGTTCTATAGGACATTAATAAAGAAAAACTAGTATCATATAGTTTTTTTCTTACCAATGTTGTAGTATTCAACTTTACTGAACTCAAAAATCTTTTACTGATTTCATACATGTAATCCTGTTTGCCATTCTTACAACGTAGTTTGGTGTACCTTTTGCAGATTCCATCTCCAGCTATAATAAAATCACCTTCCAAGATTCTTCATAGCTCTAAGTATTCAATTCATACAGTTGATAGTGATTATGAAATAGACTGTGAAGATGTAGATGGAAGTGGTGATGATGATGATGATGAAGCTGAGGACTCTGTACATAACTCAGTTCTACAAAAAGGTATGTTTAGAAAATAATTCTAGTATATAAAATTTTTAAAATTTATTACTTAGTTCATTGTTGTAAAATATTATTGCAAATACAGTAAATGTATATTTGTGCATATTTTGCCGTTACGAACTGCAGATTGATATGATGTCAATCATAATTCATTTTTCCTGTTATGATTTTGTAGCTGTTGATGATGGTCCAGTTACCATTAGTCAGAAGCAGCAGACAAAACCTGTTAAAGAGAAAAAAGATGGGGAAACTCGCAAGAATTTACCTTCCCACTTACATCTTGGTGATGATCAGGGTCATTCTATAGAAGATTCCCAAGACAATGGGGAGGGAGAGGAGGAGGAGGAGGAGGAAGAGGAGGAATTAGAAGAGCAAGAGGATTTCAGTGATGTAGAGGAAGAAAGTGAGGTAAAGTTTATATTTTTTTTTTCTAAATAAACCTTTACAGGCGGTCCCCGGGTTACGACGGTTCCGGCTTACGACGTTCCGAGGTTACGACGCTTTTTCTTAAATATTCAATGGAAAAATCCGTCCTGGGTTACGACGCTTGTTCCGAGGTTACGACGCTGACGCTTCCGACGCTCCGAGTTAACGACGCTTTTAAAAAACGCATACTATGATAAAAATCCTTTATAGTTTAGCACAGTATATTAATAAAAATAAGTTTCTGGTTAGATTACAACAAAAATTTTGAGATTATGATGATTTTCGACACTTTTTATGTTGTATTTTTCTATGTTTTTTAGTGACGCCTCATATGCGGAACTAGTTTCCGAGCGAATGAATACATACTAGTTTACATATAACAGTCCAAAAGCGCAAATAATGAAAAAATCATTGCTTGTTTCCAGTAATAATAACAAAACGAAGTTTCTGGTTAGATTACAACGCAAATTCCAAGTATCCAAAGAGAGACATTATCCAGTAATTTGATCAGAGAGAGAGGGATGAGGAGAGAGAGAAGAGAGACGAGAGAGATGACTAGATAGAGAGAGAGAGAGAGAGAGAGAGAGAGAGAGCGAGAGAGAGAGAGAGAGAGAGAGAGAGAGAGAGGCGAGAGAGAGAGAGAAGAGAGAGAGAGGCGTTCCGACGCTCCGAGTTAAGGACAGAGAAGTGTTCGTTTCGTTAAACGGCCTCTGACTCATGCCAGTAAATGTTTTGTTGATACTAATAATATAAGCCTATTTAAAGATACGTTTACTTTAATTAGTCTATATGATACGTAAATAGTAATCAACTGTTCTTGTAGCCCTCAATATTTGGCAAAATCGAAGTATCCAAAGAGAGACATTATCCAGTACGTAATTTGATCAGAGAGAGAGAGAGAGAGAGAGACGCTTTGGCAACAATGGTCTCGGGGGTTTTTATAGCTTCCTTCTGCTTGATGATCGTGGATATTGTAGAAGGATTTCGACCATACTCGTTTGCCAAATTGACGATACGAACGCCACGTTCATGCTTTGCTATAATTTCATGTTTTGCTTCCATCGAAATAATTTTCTTGGGTTTTTTCTTATCACCTGCTTTGTCTTTAGCTTTGAGACCCATGGTTAATAATAAAATAGACAAAATAACACGAAAAATAGGCGCAAATACAACGAACTAAACAACGACGTGTTAACATGCAGCACCAACAAACAAACAGACTGAACGCCATTTATCGGTCGCCTATACAACTAACACTCATCGCAAAATCGTATCTCAAATATTTCGTTGTATATCAAAGCTTGTATTTTCGCAAATTTTCTGTTGTATCTCAAAACATTCGTATATTAGGGCAATCGTATGTCAAGTTTCCAATGTAATTTGATCAGAGAGAGAGAGAGAGAGAGACGAGAGAGAGAGAGAGAAGAGAAGAGACGCTTTGGCAACAATGGTCTCGGGGATTGACGTAACGTTTATTTTCTGAACAGATAGGACAGAGAAGTGTTCGTTTCATTAAACGGCCTCTGACTCATGGCAGGAA
This sequence comes from Macrobrachium nipponense, assembly GCF_015104395.2. Classification (NCBI taxonomy): domain Eukaryota; kingdom Metazoa; phylum Arthropoda; class Malacostraca; order Decapoda; family Palaemonidae; genus Macrobrachium; species Macrobrachium nipponense. The sequence continues at coordinate 10,138,434 of NC_087217.1, forward strand.
ATGTTTTGTTGATACTAATATATAAGCCTATTTAAAGATACATTTACTTTAATTAGTCTATATGATACGTAAATAGTAATCAGCTGTTCTTGTAGCCCTCAAGATTTTGCAAAATCACTCCAGGTTGTACATAAAACTTCAAGAATGTAGTGTCACCAGAGGATTACAATAGTTTTTACCTTCAAGAACCAGCATTCTTTTATGAAAATAACTCCAGGTTGTACATAAAACTACAGGAAACAACATGTAGTGTAACCAAAGGATTACAAGTAAGGTTTTTATAACTTTTTATTAGTTTAAGACATATTTCCAAGCGTCGTTCCGGCTTACGACGATTTTCGGCTTACGACGCGTCTCAAGAACGGAACCCCCGTCGTAACCCGGGGACTGCCTGTATATTGTTTTTAGGCTGTAGTATATATTTTTGTGGGTGGATTCCCCATACTGTCCTAGGTTATTCCCTAGTTTATCCAACTGCTGCATATTTTGTTTTGTATTCAGGTGAACCTCATTTACAAAACAGGTTTCAGCAACGCAGAACACTTCTAACTTCATGCATATTTTCCAGTTTTTTTACCATTTTTAGGGAGATGTGTATTTTGATTTTATTTCAAGGGATAATATACGTAGTTTTATTTTGATGATCAGCACAATGTATTTTAGTTCTGTAAAACAACTATTGCAAAATAAATGAAGATGAAAAGAGCCACAGATTAACCAACTTTTCAAAACTTTCCAACCAATCAGCTTCAAGGAATGGTAGTTATGTAATTAGTAGGTGGGGCTTAGCTGCATAGCTAGCTGGTCTTTTCTATGGTGCCACACCAGGTACGAATTGATGTAACTAAATAACGAGTTAACTTAAGATTAACACGCTCTAAAAGTAGGACTTCCTTTGACAATTCTGGCACAGAACAGCAAGTAAATTCACCACTCTTATACAGTGTATATGATTACTTGAGAAAATGATGCACTTGGTTTATAGTTCAAAAACACTGTTGCTTGACACACAGATGGACACAACAGGACAGCCAATAGGTCTGCAAGACAGCCATAGTTGTAATGACTGAAGCTAAGACTTTGCAAAAATTTTACACTACTAGTGGCATAAGCGGAAAAGAAAGTTAAGTAAGTTGCACTATTTCAAGGAGAGATTTACTCGAATATGCTTGCCCCAAAGTATAACAAATCACTGATCATAACTATTTCACTTCACTAGTAACACAAATATATGTCACTAAAATAAATGGTTACTGTTCACTGGAATATGATAGGGAGACAAAATTCAAAATGGATTGAGGTTCTGGGAATAGGGTGAGGATTTAGGAATAGGACTGATTTACAGACATGAATAACTAATAAAAAATACAGTTCTCTGCACTTTACCTGATGAATCGGTGGACTTAAACTCAGATGCAGGATGAATTAGTAGATTTCATCGTTGAGGATGGCAGCTGAGCTTGGATGTTAATGAGGGTATGGTGACCCTAAGGGAATGGGTACAATAGAAGGAGCAGTGTAAAAATTGAATCTGTCTTCCTTCCACGTGTCATGACCAAATGCAGGTGGCCTGCTAGCTTACCGATGTGAGGCACTTAATGACAGCTAGAGGACGTTAGAGGAGATAATATGGAATGAATTGGACAGGAACCCTTACAGTAGACTTGAGGGATAGTCAGCTCCCTGGTCTTCCCTGAAGGATGGTATTAAGGAGTGATGCAGTTGTTATGTTATCAAAGCTGTGATCAGCGCTAATGCTAGGTAGCGAATCCTGTGTGGATTCCAAAGGAGTGTCCTAATGGTATAATATTGTACTTGCTATGACCTGAGAAGGGTTTTCTGAACGATGGAAAGGGTGGGAACTATATAACAAGTGAGATGAATCTTTAATTATTTATTTCGACACTTACCTGTCGTTTCTATTGCGGACGAGACGAATTGTTTATGATTTATTTGACAGTGGAACAAATTCAAGGTAATTTTCTCTGACACTGCTGTGCTGCTGCTTTCTCAGAAGATAAAAAAACTTCTCTAGGCCAATCACCTGATTTTGAACGGATAAACAACCCTTCTTGCTTTTCTCTTGTACTTGTTTTAAGCAAGAATTTAAAAATGAGAAGAAAATCCAAGTGACATTAGATGACACATGTGACAACTCCCCAAAAAAGAAGACGTTTAACTCCCCTTACGGGTATGAAGGTCTTGAAGAGAAAAATGATTTAATTTGAAGTGAAAAGTACCCACTCTCTCTCACAGTGCATAACCCCAAAATTTGAAAAGTATAATAAAGTACCCACTCTCTCTCACAGTGCATAACCCCAAAATTTGAACAGTATAATAGTAAAGTTAAAATTAATAAACATGAAGATTAGACTAAGTATTTGTAAGCAAACTTAAACTAAAGGTTCAAAATTGAGTTTAATTCCTTTTTCAAAATGAAATATGAAATGCAATATTACAAACTTTTAACTTTTATACATTCTTAAATACAGACATGGATAGTATATTAGACTGATTATTTGCTCCTTTTCAGTGACTTATGTCACTAGTGATTGAAGTGTCAAAAGTGGCACTAGGCACTGAGCAAGCCTGCTAGAGTGCAAAGGAAAGTTTTGTAGAGATAAGTAAGTAGGTAAAGTTGAATGAAGGGTAGTTAAACAAAGTAGTAGGGAGTACGTAGCCTTCTTGTGGGATTCAAGGTATAAGTACTCGGAAAGAATTTTTTGGAGATAGGATAATGTCTGGATAAGACATCAGCTATAATTTTATCTGTACCATTGATGTATTGTATCATCCAGTTATAATCATATAGGATAGGATGAGAGAAAGATTGTGCGTTAAGCAAAGCCACCAGATTATGGAGCTAAGGCACTCAAGGTAAGGGTGGCACTATGCCCAAGGTGGCATCAGTGCCAAGGCGGGAAGCTTCTATCCAGGGTCAGTTTTGATCTGTTCTTTCCTCCACGTTTCCTGTAACCTCAGCCTTGTGTGTTTCGTCTTTCTTGATAGATTGATTGCCATAAGGGGACTGGAGTAAGGTTTGTATTTCTTATCTTGGGGCGGTTGCCCCACATCAGGAACTGGATCGGACCTTACCTGAGGCATGCAGGACTGGCAGAAGCACAGTCCAGCAAGTGCCTTAGTTGCAGACATTTGGTTGTTAACTATTTCCCACCCTCCATATAGGATGGCTGGGTACGATTCCTGCAGCATGGGGCGTGGGTGGAATTCCTGGTATGCCACCTAGATTGCTTAGCTTGAGGATGTATAAGCTGGGGTGGGTTCGGGAAGACTGTTTGCAGTGCAGTCTGATGCAGAGGTAGACCCCAAAAGGCTTTGTGCTTTTCCTACTGGCGCTCTAGGAGAAGAGTCTAACTCCCTGACCTGTTCCTCAGGGGCATGGAAGGTGTCATAGAAGGCCAAGGGTGTCTCATCAACCTCATACTCCATAGATGTAGGAGGGGATGACCCTAGTGAATTTGACGTCTGGTCCAGGGAGTCCGGATCGTGTTACAGTTCCTCTGGTTTGGTAGGGTTATCCCTGCCTTTGTGAAGGCCTCTCACACCTGCTGGAGAGGTGTTTCTGTCTCGAGCAACCGATCTGGGCTGTCATCCGGAATAACTTCTGTTTAGGATGATGCATAGTGCCAGTCCTCTGCCATTTTGGTGAGGCTTACTTGATTCCAGCAGAAAGGTATTGTTAGTTTTGGGCTTTCCCACAGCAGTCCTTAGGGCATTCTTCTTTAGGCACTACAGAGTCAGGTCGAAGAATTTTGTGACTCCATGGGAAAATAGGGAGGCAGTGTTCCATATGCTAAACCTGGAATAATATCCTGAGGGGTACTTGGGCTGCTGGTAGAGAGCCTGATCCCTTGTATAATTGCAGGAGGCTAACCAGGCCCCAGGCAAACTTCTGGATAGTACCTCCTCTCATTCAGGAGGCAATCCCATTAGCATAGTATTCAAGGTCAAGATTTTAATCTAAATGGGATAACAAATCTAGCCCAGACAGGAGTGCGTAGCCGTCGGGCAGATGGTGAACTATGCCAAAGGTCCATAGTTTTGATTGTCTTGGTGTGACATTTCTTAACCTTACAGTGGGTAGTTTTGTACAGTCCCCATCTGCATTTATGTAGTATTTCATTTTCTGAGATCCATTTATGATGGCTTCGGCAGGAATAGCGTCCTCCCTGATTAGAGATGCCTTGACCTGGGTATCACCTAATGCATCCACTGGGTACGTCCAAAGAGTACGGTGCAGTGCCACATAAGAACATCAGCTATAGTTGGCCCTGGGGGACGATGTCTGATATTAGAGCCAAATGTCCAATCACTGGTTTACTGCCCCTTAATCAACTTCTCAGGGGTGCCAATGCATATTTCAGTTGGAAGTTAAGCTAGAGGCCCTGTGGAACAGGGCAGATAAAGAGTTTTAATTTGAAATTAAAGAAACTTTTTTTTTTTTTTTTTCTTTTCTTACTTGCTGCAGATGTGTTAATGACACCTTCCTGCTGTTTAGAATTAAAGATTGGTTGGGCAGATAAATTTCTCAAATGTGGCAATAAAATGCAATCAAGCATAAAATTTGTGATTTGAGTATGAAAGTAAAAGTAAACTTTCATTTTTAGATATACTATTTAGGTATGATGACCATCTTAGTAGCATGGTTTTTAGAAAAAACTTACGCTGGCTAGGGTTCTAATTTTTAGTCATTGTTTCTTTAATTTTAAGTTAAACTCTTTATCTCAACCTCTTCCACAGAGTCTTTAGCCTAACATCCGACTGGAATTTTTTCCATAAAAATTTTTTATATCAATGTCTTGTTGACAATTGCTGTCCAAAGATTTTTTACAAATATCTTTATAAATTTTTAGCAATATTTATCACCCCTGCTGTCTAGAGTATGGCCAAGTACCAGTTCACTACTGTGTAACCATTGCTAACACCCTCGTTGTTTAGTGTTTGCTTGATTGCCAGTTACCTTCCGTGTCACCAACACTGACACCCCTGCTGTTTAGTGTTTGACCGAGTGCCAGTTCACTT